>NC_141223.1:26865000-27185000 GCF_054856515.1 Filicampus tigris | reverse complement strand
GTTAACGCCCACAGATTAGATTGGATCGATCGATAAGAGTTTTTGAAACAAATTTAGTTACTGGTTTGGTCACTGTTTACCAAAGCAAAAGCAGATGTTTGCAAATGTTTTATTTTGATCAAACACCAAAGATAATCAGTCTGCATGGTTTCATGAAGGACTACATAAAACAGAATAATTACTGCTGAGAGGCTGAAATCAGAGGATTTGGACAATTTTTAGTTAAACAATGGCTCTAAAGGATTACTCGATTATTGAAATCATTGTTGATTGTTAATCGATTATTTTAACAGCTCTAAACAATTGCTAGTTTTTCTTCATTTGATGTTTCATTGTGCTGTGTTGATTTGCTAAACAATTGCAACTCCATGCTGAAAATCTTTCGGGTACATGTTTGATGCCAGGAAGAGAATGTCGTGGTTTGTTGTGATGCACTTAAAATGTTATCAGTAAACACAAACCAAACTAGGGGAAATGCAGGCATTGTTTACATAGTCATCAACGTATTCAGACCAGAGAACTAAATTTCATGGGCCTTTTAAGCATGAAAATCAGTATTTGATGCCGTAATGTGGAAAAAGTGCACAGAGTTGCTGATTTTGCATCATTTGTACAAAAAGTAAAATGTTTTGCAATCATTTGGATGCACATATCTGTAATAATTTGAATGTAGCCACCTGGTTTACATGATCGTTTGAATATGGAAAACTTATATTCATGATGATTTTAGTCATTATAATTGTGATATGATTGTTTTTTTGTTTTGTTTTGTTTTGTTTTTTTTAGATCAATTACAATGGTGATGTGATCCAGGCTAAGTCCAACATCATGTTACATGTTCTTCAAGATAAAATAACTGAATCTCCCATGATCCAAATCTTGTAGAAATCTATCCTGGAATAGTGGCAGCTGTTATAACTACAAAGGAGGTAAAACCTTTAAAATGAAGTAAACTTTCAGTTACTGTAAGTGAAAAATGTCAAGCTGTCCCAAATCTAAGGTACTATGTGCCATATCGTTAACAATTATTTCAATCTTCAAAGCTACCCTCATCCTTCAACATTCTGTGTTGTTTTATTTGATTGTTTGGAAAATTGTTCTAAAGAAAATGATTTCCAGTGTTAAAAAAATCTCTATTTGCATCATTTCAATTCAAACTGCACATAAAAATAAATGCAGCCACTTCAGGACAATTTACAATTTGTAACAGTATAATTCTGGGGAGAACGCTCTAGTTAATTTGTCAATAAACAATGGTCACAGGCAACACCTGGAAACAAACTTTTAACTGTTTAATTTGCACCTACAAAAAAAATGGACTGAACTACTCACCCACATGCCATGCCATTCACATCTAAAAATGCACACATTGTTTGACAAGATCTCCTCATAAAAACTATCTATTTTGACCTTGGCATCGTACCTAATAATTACGTCAAGGATCTGAAGGATGAATGAAGAGATGTGATAAAACAAGCACACAATGCAGCTGTTGAAGGGAGCATTTTGCCACTATACTTCTTCTGCGTCCCTTTAATTATACCACTAGGAATAGATCCACAGATCCACCGTATCACTGCAAAGCACCAGCTGCCAGACTCAGAAGTGGCTTTCAGTTGGTACTCTCTCTGTAGAGTCTCCAATACACACAAGCCACATGGTTTCTGACATAATAGTTCCCATCCAAAGTGTTGGGATTTCCAGGCACTGTTTGACTCCAGTCTTTGTCTGCTTTGACTTTTCAGTTTTCAGTTTTTTTTGGTCCTTCTTTCTTGCCATGTTGATTTTGTTAACTCAGAGCATGACCTTAGTTACTGCGAGAATAGCTTAGTGACAAAGTTTACTTTGTTCAGTGAATCCGTTGCAATTCCATCGGCCCACAGGTCGGCCTTCTTTCATGTATTCAAACTTCCATAATTCAGTGCCAGTAGCACTTAAAAAGATTCTGACAATTGAGGAGAACAATTCAAAGTGTTATCTTCAAAAAGAGACCAAAACTATGCTGATACTCCAAATAGTTCAAGTACAGCATCAAATTTACTTTGGTGAACCTTTCGTTCAGGTAAAACTGCCAGGTGTAATTGCAAAGGGCTACACATGATGAAATGTCTTTACATCGGCTGATGACGAGAATGATGACGAGCGATGCCTTTTACTTTTCAACTGTACTTTTACCTTTGTTGCTGGATACTATGTGTGAACTTAATTGACATTAGATTACAGTGAAAATTGACAAATTCCAGTGAATTTTCACCACAATTTCAACATCGCAGACGCGATGGTGCGCAACCAGCAGTACATCCGTGGATTGTTGTCGGGTCTTGCAGGTGCCGTAGGTGGCGAAAAGCAGTGTAAACAAAAACAATAAGCCAAGCTCTACCGCACTTCTACCAAACCGGACAAGATAGCCGACCATCAGGATCTCTATGAATCGTTGTCGGGTCTGGTAAGCGGCGGAGGCAACGTGAAGAAAGCGGGGCAGTCGAGCCGAGCTATAGCTCAGCTAACTGCAAACAGTGAGGATAAGTGCCTCAAAAAATGGCTGCACCGTGTCCTACTGTACTTGGTGGAATACGTATGGCCGTAGCACGTTGATGTGCAGCTAAAGTAAGTAATATTTTTATTTTATTTTTTTTATTTTGGTACATGAAACATAGGCCTATCAATATATCAAGAGATAGTTTGGTGAGAAAAAAATGGACATTGTAATAATAATGTACATAACAATGTATGTATTATGATGCTTGCCGGACGGCACGGTGGTCGACTGGTTAGCACGTCCGCCTCACAGTTCAGAGGTCGTGGGTTTTATCCCGGCCCCGGCCTCCCTGTGTGGAATTTGCATGTTCTCCCCGTGCCTGCGTGGGTTTTCCCTGGTACTCTGGTTTCCTCCCACATTCCAAAAACATACATGGTAAGTTGATTGGACTCTCTAAATTGCCCCTAGGTGTGATTGTGAGGGTGGATGTTTGTCTCTGTGAGGCCTGCGATTGGCTGGCAACCAATTCAGGGTGTCCCCTGCCTACTGCCTAAAGACAGCTGGGCTAGGCTCCAGCACGCCCCGCGACCCTTGTGAGGATAAGCTGTATCGATAGTGGATGGATGGATGATGCTTGCCTTTTGTCTCCCATTTGTATCATCCAAGACAGAAATTAGATGCTTAGCCTTAGCCTTCTGTGATGCTTCAATGCTTAGCCTTGTTCTAATCTCGGCCTAGCCTGCTTTGTGCACCTTGCCTTCACACATGCGTAATAATGTCACACACACGCACACAGACACATACACATGGTGCTCTTTTCTTTCATTGCTTTTGTTAATTACATGTTCAATATATCGAAAACACTAGTGGGGTGATAAAACGTGACCAACTTTATTAAAGCAGCACTGGGCAAGAAATCAACCTTAATAAGATTTTTTTCACAACTCTTTTGATGAAACATTGACTTACAAGTACAGTAGTTGAACGGGACTTAATGCCTGTATCGTTTTTACTGGCTCAAAGCAACTTTGAGGAGGGTGGGATCAACCCTGGCACACAAAAAAATACAAATGTCCCGAATTGCCTTACAGCATGCTCACTTCCTCCTTTCGTTATAAGGACGGCTCAGGATTTCACGACACTACGCGCTGGCACGCATGGGAAATGTGGTTGACTTTTGTAAAACACTACCGCTTTTGTCCACATGGCGCAGCCATAATCAACAAAAACTGACATATGACCCAGTGTTGCTTTAATACGTACTATGCGCATCAGAGCTTATGAGATTACTTATCGCCTCACCGTCTGAAGTGACAGGAGTTCAGAAATTCAAAAACATGTGACTGCACGTTGTCGATTTTTTAGATCATCCTCTGACCCCACTACATTAAGAAGCGGTATTGAAACGTTTTCCTAAGCTGCAATAACAGATACATGTATATTTGGAGCAGGGATGGTGCTGGGTCATGAAACCTCTTAGCCAATGTGGCTGAACAGAATAAAATGATCCTAGCCACACTTCAGTGTAGTTAGCCATGACATCACGTTTATGTATTGCCGCTGTCATTTTACGTGCACATGGCAGATACATTGAAGCCCAAATAACACAAAATACATAAGACACACACATATATATATATATATATATATATATATATATATATATATATATATATATATATATATATATATATATATATATATATATATATATATATATATATATATATATAAATTGGGCGGCACGGTGGTCGACTGGTTAGCACGTCCGCCTCACAGTTCAGAGGTCATGGGTTCGATCCTGGCTCCGGCCTCCCTGTGTGGAGTTTGCATGTTCTCCCCGTGCCTGCGTGGGTTTCCTCCGGGTACTCCGGTTTCCTCCCACATTCCAAAAAACATGCATGGTAAGTTGATTGGACTGTCTAAATTGCCCCTAGGTGTCATTGTGAGTGCGGATGTTTGTCTCTGTGTGCCCTGCGATTGGCTGGCAACCAACTCAGGGTGTCCCCCGCCTACTGCCCAAAGACAGCTGGGATAGGCTCCAGCATGCCCGCGACCCTTGTGAGGATAAGCGGTATCGATAATGAATGAATGAATGAATATATAAATTGAAAATGTCCCCACTGTGGGATCAATAAAGGCATTCTTATTCTTACATATATATATATATATATATATATATATATATATATATATATATATATATATATATATATTTTGGAAACCCAACATATATATTGTAACTATGGAAAGGCAGCGCAGGTAGCTATATCCACACCAACTATGGTCAAATGCCACCCCACTTTGCTTCGGAATTCAGATGTGACATGTCATTTCCTTCATCAGAAACTGAACATGACTGAGGGTGTGTCTTACCACTTGGATTGAATTGCATGCAGGATATGGGTTTGTCATGAGCTGGGAAATGAGCCACCAGTCCCTCTCCTTCTGCGTCCTCGGTTACCAAGACCTGCACCAAACAGACACAAACGTTACTTACAAAAAGCTGGACTAGCCAAAACACCTGCACACAAAAGACCAAATAATGTATCTACAAATGATACCATAAAGTTTGACTTTGCCATCTGTAAGGATTTTGTTTGTGGATACAGAGGATATGTCATCACACCACTGTTGAAATGCCAGGTTCTTGTGATGGTAAAATGACTAAAATAAATGATTTAAAAAAAAATTGGGGCCTCTAATGTGCCCTTAAACCTGTAAAAAAATCGTTTTTTTTTCCATTTTAAAGTGGAAATCAACCCAAGCACATTTTTTTCACAAATATGTTCCCAGCAGGCCCACTTGTGGAAACACGGCAAATGGAATGGGTTAAGCAGCAAAATCCACCACTTTTTAGCCATCTCAGGGGGCGGCCACTTTCTCACTTCTGTCGACTGAAAATTACATCACAACTGCTCAGGGCTCAGGAAACAACCAATCACGGCTCAGCTTCAGAAACCAGGTCAGCCATGATTGGTCGTTACCTGAGCCCTGAGCAAATGTGGCTGCCCCCAGAGATAGCTAAAATCGGGTGGATTAACTCTTATTCCACAAAAGCAATATTTATCAGAATTCCTTGTTTCAACTAGTGGGCTTGTATAGAACATATTCTTGCAAAAATAAGTTTGGGTTGACTTCTTCTTTAAAAAATAGTTTTAATAATTGTATCTAATTAAATTTTTGATTAATTGAGTAATTGAAAAATAAGATAAGATAAGATGAGATAAGATAAGAAGGCCTTCATTGATCCCATAGTGGGGAAATTTTCAGTGTTACAGCAGCAAAGGTCACACAGAGACGGCGGCATAATGTAGCCATTAATGTATATCATTAACGGCAAACATTCAGAATCAAACCTATGTAAATATACGCAGTAACTATGTGTATGTACACATGTATATACACACCAACATACATCTACATATAAAGTATGAAGAAACACTCATTTTAGCCTGTACATAGTACAGAGGAAAAATACTCTAAGTAAGTCACAGTGCTGCAGTGCTGCAGTGAAATATAAGGAACAGCATTTGTTAAAAATAAAACTAGACTAACACTAGTGGGGAATGTTGAGTATTGCACGATATAAGCACCGGTGCAGGACCGCATGATTGCACTAATGTCCGCCAGTTTGTAGAGACTACACAATGTTCTTGTTAAAAAGTCTGACAGCAGCAGGCAAGAAGGAGCGGCGGAATCTCTCCTTTGCACAGCGAGGGTGTAACAGTCTGTCACTGAAGGAGCTGTGGAGTGCTGTTAGGGTGCCCTGGAGGAGGTGGGCCGGGTTGTCCAGCATTGATGACAGCTTGGCCATCATCACACTGTCCTCCACTGAGTCCAGAGAGTCCAGGGAGCAGCCCAGGACAGAGCCGGCCTTCATGACCAGTTTGTCCAGCCACTTCTTGTCCCGGGCCGAGACGCCGCCTGCCCAGGTGACCACTCCCTGGAAAATGACCGATGCAACCACCGAGTCATAAAAGTTCCTGAGGAGTGTCCCCTGATCGCCAAAAGGAAGACTCTGCTCTGACTCTTCCTATAGAGATGTAGGAAGATGTGTTGTCGCTCCAGTCCAGTTTATTGTTCAGATGAACACCCAGGTACTTGCAAGTTGAGACCCTCTCAACATCTGTTCCCCGGATACTCACTGGTGCAAGTAAGAGTGATGGCGCCTATAGAAATCCACCACCATCTCTTTGGATTTTCCCGCATTGATCAGGAGGCGGTTCTGCTGGCACCAGTCCACAAAACCCTGTGTAAGTTCTCTGTACTCCGGATCATCTCCGCCTGTGATGAGGCCGACAATCGCAGAGTCGTCAGAGAACTTCTGCAGGTGACAGGTAGGGGTGTTGTAGTTGAAGTCCGACGTGTATAGGGTGAACAGGAAGGGAGCCAAGACAGTTCCCTGCCGGGCCCCCGTGCTGCAAAGGAGCACGTTAGATACACAGTCCTGTGTCCTCACATACTGTTTGTGAGGTAGTCCTGGATCCATGTGGTGAGGTGGTGGGCCACTCCCGCCCGCTCCAGCTTGTCTCCCAATAGGGTGGGCTGGATGGTGTTGAAAGCGCTGGAGAAATCAAAGAACATGATCCTCACAGTGCTCCCTGTCTTCTCCAGGTGGGAGAATGAAGTGTGAAGGAGGTAGATGATGGCATCATCCACACTGATGCCAGGCTGGTATGAGAACTGGAGTGGGTCCATTGAGGAGCTCACAAGGGGGCGCAGGTGGACGAGGACCAGTCTCGCCAGGGTCTTCATCGGGTGAGACGTCAGTGCCACTGGTCTGAAGCTGTTGAGCTCCTTCGGGTGGGGGGTCTTTGGCACCGGGACCAGGCAGGATGTTTTCCACAGCTGGAGGACTCTGCCCAGCTTCAGGCTCAGGTTGAACATGTGCTGGACAATTCCACACAGCTGGTCTGCTCAGGATTTGAGGAGCTGGGGGCTGATGCCATCTGGACCCGCTGCCTTCCTCGCCTTCATCTTCTTCAGCTGGTTCCTCACCTGAGATGTTGTGAAGGCCAAGGCTGGGCAGGAGGGAGTGGTGGCTGTCTGGTGTTGCTGGGAGCTGGAGACTGTGGAGAAAAGAGGGGAGGGGGTGACACACCCAGCAGGAGGAGTAGGTGGAGGCTGCAGCAGAAGAAACTGAGTGGGGGCAGGCATCTGATCGAACCTATTGAAAAAGAGGTTCAGCTCATTTTCCCAGTGCAGGTCTCCCCCCCGTCCAGGTCTTGGCTTGTCCGTGGCCTGAGATGGTCTTCAGGGCCCTCCAGACTGCCTTGGCATTTTCTGCAGCAGCTGCTCCTCCATCCTCTTCCTGTAGGACCTTTTCCCCTCTCTGATCCTCCTCCTCAGCTGGCGCTGCACAATCTTCTAGTCCTCTTTGTTGCCTGACGCAAAAGCCCTCTTCTTCTCCTTCAGAAGAGCTTTTATGTCTGGTGTGATCCAGGGTTTGTTGTTGGAGAAACACCTTACTGTCCTAGAACACCTATGGTGTTCTCCATGCAAAAATTTATATAGTCTGTAACAGTGTCCGTTAGACTACTAATGTCTCCCCCATGAGCATCGCTGAATATCTCCCACACAGTTCTGCTGAAGCAGTTCTTTAAGGCCTCCTCGGCCTCACCAGACCATCTCTGAAACATGCAGGTCACAGCTGGCTGCCTGTGAACCAGAGGTTTGTACACAGGCTGGAGAGCCACCAGGTTGTGATCAGCTTTGCCCAGCAGGGGGAGGGGCAGTGATGTGTATGCCTCCTTGGTGTTGGCATAGAAAAGGTCCAGTGTTTTATTGTCTCTGGTGTTGCAGGTGAAATATTGTGTGAACGAAGGCAGAGAGGAGGAAGGGGAGGCATGACTGAAGTCACCAGAGATGAGAAGCGGGGCATTTGGGTGCTGTGTTTTTTAGCCTGCTCACGGCTGCAGTCAAGACATCACAGGCTGTGTCGCCGTTGGCAGCGTCGACGGTCACCGCAATCACATGACTAAACTCTCGCGGGATGTAGAATGGCCTCAAGTCAACAGCTAACAGCTCAATATCCTTACTGCAAAGCTGCTCCTTAATCGTGATGTGCCCAGGATTACACCATCTATCGTTCACAAACACAGCCAGCCCTCCTCCTTTCCACTCTCCAGCATCCTGTCCATGCGTATGATTTGGAAGCCGTCAAATTCAACGACCGCGTCTGGCGCTAGCGCTGTTAGCCACGACTCCGCAAATAGCATCGGGCTAGCCTCCCGAAGGTCCCTCTCATGCCGGGTAAGCACCACTAGCTCGTCCATCTTGTTGGGGAGAGATCTAACATTCCCCATGATATAAGACGGGAGGCCGGGATGGTATCGTCACCTCCTTTCCCGGCGTTTAACCACCGCATGAGATCCCCAGCTCTTCCTCCTCAGCTCACGGGGGATATCGGGTCTCGCCCCGGGAGCCGGCGCGGGGTTAGCACGGAGTGCTAACAGCTTATTCCGGCTGTAAACAATGGGGGCGCGGCTCCGAGCCAATTCTCCGTACGCGATCGCGCAAAAAATAGCCACCAGCAGCAGCAAGAATACCGCAATTTGGGTGTCCATTGCTACGCCAGTTTAGGACCATCAACTAAGTGAAAAAGGTATGAGGTAGAGTAATAGTAAGGTAGAAAAACACACGAAAAGGCTCACCGGTGAGCCGGAGCTGCTGTAGCGGGCAGCCACTCGCGCGGCGATGACTTTATGGCGCCGGAAATGACTATATATTTTACATAAAATACATAAAACAAGATAATAAAACGTACACGATTTAATCCGGGTTTTTTAATCCGGCAATTTCATTTTGTCCGTGCAGTTCCCGCGTTTCTCCAATGGATGGCGCACTTGACCATTGGTGGACCTTTTTGGGAGTGCAGTTTTTCTGCACGAAAGAAACGGGGAATTGGGACTTGTCTAGCGATGACGTCATTCGGTCACGCAGAGCATAGGCCATCACATACGCAAAATATACATTTCCAGGTCTGAAAGTGAGTGAGATTTGCCCACCACCACGCCAAATGAATCCACTTTATGAAGTGGATTGTCACGATAGTGAAGCCTTGCATTTCCTGGCAAGCTTTGGTTGAGCGTGAAGGGGCAGACTTTTTCGGTCCGCCGCCGGCCGCGTCGTCCGCCTCTGCCCGGTGCGAACACTGAGAGGTCCGTCTTCCCCCACCAAATCGAGTCATACTGGAAGATGCGTGGCGTTTCCATAGTTACAATATATATATACGTTGAGTTTTCAAACAATTACTTGCCATGACCAGATTCTGAGTTTCAAATGGGTCAAAAGTGAAAGCTCATGGCCAAAATTACGTGGTCCGTTACTTGTCGGACACATTCAAATCATGAATTTGATCCCAATTATTCTTTTTGTTCTTGTTCACGTCCTCCACTAATTTCCTCTTCAGTTTAAAAAAAATATATATTTCTTTCTGGCTGTGTTTCAACTCATCGCGCGGCATACGGGGCAGGCCTTGCATTTTTGAAAAACACTTCACAAGGAACGAAGATATAACACCAAATACATTTTTTTTAATCTTTGTTCCTTACTGTTTAAGTTTGTTCCTTGTGTTGTTCAAGAACTTTGCTCCACACTAATTTGTAAGAGATTTATTGTTTGCATTATTTATTCTTTATTAATAGTTATGTGTTCCTCTGGCTCATATGGTTTAAATTATTGATATTTTGTTATTAGTCATAGTGGAAAATAAAAGTTTAATAGATTTTTTGTAGATGTTATTGTTCAATCAATGAATATCTATTACCACATATAGAAAAAAGTATGGAAAGTTTTGAGATAATTGAGGAGCTTTTGAGCATGGAGGATAATGCAAGAAGAGGACTTGTATGAACAGGTGTGGAAGCATCACATCTTGCATAATCATTGACACAAACGTACTACCTGCATGAGAGCTCTTTTGTACGTTTGAAAGGCGCAACGATCAGTGCACACTGGTAGTCAATCGGCTTGTTCGTGTGTTATCCGGCCCAAACACTTGCAAATGTTCCTGGCCGGCCCCTTTGTCAAATTTTACATCCCAATGTACCCCGCAAGTCCAAAGGTTTGGCCACCCCTGACCTAGCCCATCTGTTCATTTTAAAAACCCCAATGTTGTCCTTGAGCACAGCCTGTTTAAACACCCCCACTCACATTCAATGTCATTTTAGCTTCCAAATGTGATGTGGATGGGACACATAACCCTTCACTGCTCCTGCAGAAAAAGTCGTTTTCATTGTTCCTGGGTGCCAATGTGAGTGTTAATGTTTGTTCGTCCATGTGTGCCCTGCCATTGGCTGGCAACCAGTTCAGGTTGTACCCCGCCTACTGCCCAAAGTCAGCTGGGATAGGCTGCAGCACACCCACGACCCTTGTGAGGATAAGCGGTTCGGATAATGGATGGATGGGATGGATGGATGAATATTAAATGAACATTGATTTTTTTTTTTCTTTTTTGCTAAAATTCAGTTGTGAGTAAAACCTAAGTGAGGTCCAATCATGAAAATATGACTTGTCTGCCTGAATTTAATTAAACTGCTTCCGAGTACTATTTTCAGACTGTGAGTTGCACATACATAAAAATCTGATATGTTCCATGTACAGTGGGTACGGAAAGTATTCAGACCCCTTGAAATGTTTCACTTTCTGTGTCATTGCAGCCATTTGCCAAAATCAAAAAAGTTCATTTTATTTTTCATTAATGTAAACTCAGCACCCCATGTTGACAGAAAAAAACAGAAATGTAGAATTTTTTGCAAATTTAGGAAAAAAGAAAAACTGAAATATTGTATGGTCATAGCGGCACGGTGGTCGACTGGTTAGCACGTCCGCCTCACAGTTCAGAAGTCGTGGGTTCGATCCCGGCTCCGGCCTCCCTGTGTGGAGTTTGCATGTTCTCCCCGTGCCTGCGTGGGTTTCCTCCGGGTACTCCGGTTTCCTCCCACATTCCAAAAACATGCATGGTAAGTTGACTGGACTCTCTAAATTGCCCCTAGGTGTGATTGTGAGTGCGGATGTTTGTCTCTGTGTGCCCTGCGATTGGCTGGCAACCAATTCAGGGTGTCCCCCGCCTACTGCCCAAAGACAGCTGGGATAGGCTCCAGCACACCCGCGACCCTTGTGAGGATAAGCGGTATGGATAATGAATGAATGAATGTATGGTCATAAGTATTCAGGCCCTTTGCAGCGTCCTTCGTATTTAACTTACATGCTGTCCATTTCTTCTGATCCTCCTTGAGATGGTTTTGTTCCTTTATTGGATTCCAGCTGTGTTTAATTAAACTGGACTTGATTAGGAAAGGCACACACCTGTCTATAAAATACCTTACAGCTCACAGTGCATGTCAGAGAAAATGAGAATCATGAGGTCGAAGGAACTGTCCAAGGGGATCAGAGAAAGAATTCTGGCAAGGCACAGATTTAGCCAAGATTACAAAAGAATTTCTGCAGCACTTAAGTGGCCTCCATACTCCTCAAATGGAAGAAGTTTGGAACGACCACAACTCTTCCTAGACCTGGCCGTCCAGCTAAACTGAGCAATTGTGGGAGAAGAGCCTTGGTGAGCGAGGTAAAAAAGAACCCAAAGATCATTGTGGCTGAGCTCCAGTGATACAGTCAAGAGATCGGAGAATGTTCCACAAACTATCACTGCAGCCCTCCACCAGTCTGGGCTTTATGGCAGAGAGTGGTCCAACGGAAGCCTCTCCTAAGTGCAAGGCACATGAAAGCCTGTATAGAGTTTGCCAAAAAACACATGAAGGACTCCTAAACTATGAGAAATAAGATTACCTGGTCTGATGAGACCAAGATTGAATTTTTTGGTGTTAATTCTGAGCAGTATCTGTGGAGAAAACCAGGCACTGCTCATCACATGCCCAATACAATCCCTAAAATGAAACATGGTGGGGGAAGCATCAAACTTAAAGGAGAGCCACTGTCACAAAGACGGACTTTTACGTAGTTTTACTTTAAAAAGTTGCTTGACGGCTCATTGGAGAAATCCCAAATAAGTTGCACACTTTGGAAAGCCAAATTCAAATATGATATTAGTTGTACATCTTTGGTGCATTGTTCGACTGTTATATTTTAAACAATGCAATACAATACAACTTTATTTTTTATAGCAAAATGCATAACAGCTACAGCTGTAAAAAAGCACTTGACATTACAACAACAAAACAGCAATAATATAACAAGTGAAAGCAATAAATTAAAACACCAAATCCTATAAACAATAGACACCGGAAACCAGCAGAAAAACTTGGTGAGCGAGGTAAAAAAGAACCCAAAGATCATTGTGGCTGAGCTCCAGTGATACAGTCAAGAGATCGGAGAATGTTCCACAAACTATCACTGCAGCCCTCCACCAGTCTGGGCTTTATGGCAGAGAGTGGTCCAACGGAAGCCTCTCCTAAGTGCAAGGCACATGAAAGCCTGTATAGAGTTTGCCAAAAAACACATGAAGGACTCCTAAACTATGAGAAATAAGATTACCTGGTCTGATGAGACCAAGATTGAATTTTTTGGTGTTAATTCTGAGCAGTATCTGTGGAGAAAACCAGGCACTGCTCATCACATGCCCAATACAATCCCTAAAATGAAACATGGTGGGGGAAGCATCAAACTTAAAGGAGAGCCACTGTCACAAAGACGGACTTTTACGTAGTTTTACTTTAAAAAGTTGCTTGACGGCTCATTGGAGAAATCCCAAATAAGTTGCACACTTTGGAAAGCCAAATTCAAATATGATATTAGTTGTACATCTTTGGTGCATTGTTCGACTGTTGTATTTTAAACAATGCAATACAATACAACTTTATTTTTTATAGCAAAATGCATAACAGCTACAGCTGTAAAAAAGCACTTGACATTACAACAACAAAACAGCAATAATATAACAAGTGAAAGCAATAAATTAAAACACCAAATCCTATAAACAATAGACACCGGAAACCAGCAGAAAAACTTGGTGAGCGAGGTAAAAAAGAACCCAAAGATCATTGTGGCTGAGCTCCAGTGATACAGTCAAGAGATCGGAGAATGTTCCACAAACTATCACTGCAGCCCTCCACCAGTCTGGGCTTTATGGCAGAGAGTGGTCCAACGGAAGCCTCTCCTAAGTGCAAGGCACATGAAAGCCTGTATAGAGTTTGCCAAAAAACACATGAAGGACTCCTAAACTATGAGAAATAAGATTACCTGGTCTGATGAGACCAAGATTGAATTTTTTGGTGTTAATTCTGAGCAGTATCTGTGGAGAAAACCAGGCACTGCTCATCACATGCCCAATACAATCCCTAAAATGAAACATGGTGGGGGAAGCATCAAACTTAAAGGAGAGCCACTGTCACAAAGACGGACTTTTACGTAGTTTTACTTTAAAAAGTTGCTTGACGGCTCATTGGAGAAATCCCAAATAAGTTGCACACTTTGGAAAGCCAAATTCAAATATGATATTAGTTGTACATCTTTGGTGCATTGTTCGACTGTTATATTTTAAACAATGCAATACAATACAACTTTATTTTTTATAGCAAAATGCATAACAGCTACAGCTGTAAAAAAGCACTTGACATTACAACAACAAAACAGCAATAATATAACAAGTGAAAGCAATAAATTAAAACACCAAATCCTATAAACAATAGACACCGGAAACCAGCAGAAAAACTTCTGTTCACTTTTAAAACCCTGTTGAAGACACATTTCTATTCTCTGGCTTTTGATCTGACCCGAAATTTTCGGCTCTTTTCCGGTGTCTATTGTATATAGTGTTTTATGTTAATTTATTGATTCCACTTGTTGTATTATGGCTATTTTGTTCTTTGTATGTAAAGTGCTTTGTTACAGCTCCAGCTGTTGTGAAATGCACTATACAAATAAAATTGTATTGTATTGTAATGTATATCTAAATGTTCACGAGGCCTGATGAGTGTGTGAAATTTGTGAGCATGTTTAGGTTCCCAAAAATATGATTCAACAGCAAAATAGTAATAACAACAATTCCTACAAAAACAATAGGAACCTCGCAGCAGATGCTGCTCGTGCCCTAATACTGTAATAGCAAATAATAGTAAAAAATTATTCTAAAACAATAGGGACCTTGCAGCAGTCGCTGCTTGGTCCCTAATAATAATAATAATTTCTATAAAAACACAAGGACAACGCAGCGGTTGCTGCTCGGGCCCTGATTCGAATAAAAAAACATACAATACATAAGAAAAACAGTAATGGTATCAGGCTTTCCACAATCACCAAAGAATCACAAAAGAAAAATGGACGAACCTGTCCTTCACCGACATTATGAGTGTCGATGACTGTGACCACACCGGCGTTATGGAGGCTACGACGACTCATGTTGTGAAGGGACTCTTCTTCATCTGAAGTGCATGCTGGCAGAGTACCAGTCAACTGGGTCACAACCTTCCCAACTATGGTGAGACCTGTCTTTAGAGTCTAACGGGAGAAACAATAAACAGTAATGAGTTTGCATTTAAGCTTGAGTTTAGTTTGTAACTTTAATAGAATGTCTGTCTTCAGGTGAAAAAAAACACTTTGAACACATACTTTTATGAAATTCAGAGCTGCAGCATTTGAGTCGTTGGAGGAAGACAGATGTACAGGGGTTGTGACTAAGTGTATGTGCACCAGGGAATGTATATTCACTCAATATGTGCCTGTGTTCCTTTGAGTCTGTTTAAGGCCCAGCCAGGGTGGCTGGCTTAAACATACCTCTGTGGCTCTACTGAAGGATAGTGCTACTTAATGGGTTCTATCTTGCATAGTACACTGTGTTTGCCTAATGGAGTCCAATGCATGATACTGTGTGTATGTAAGCAGAAAAGGAGGCTCTGGGGAGTCTAATCAAGCACCAGGCGGCCACTATCAATTCAATGTGGCGCCAATCATCTTTTTGGGGTTTCGGTCTCGTCTGTCATCATCAATCCATTGGACATGCTAAGTATCTGTTGTCTTTTTGCGTCTGTACATTCACATTTGAACGTGTCAGTGTCTGCATGTAAATTGCAAGAAGAACCATCAATTATTCACTGAGGCATGAAGACCCTGCTTGATCAACACTAA
This sequence comes from Filicampus tigris, assembly GCF_054856515.1. Lineage (NCBI taxonomy): Eukaryota > Metazoa > Chordata > Actinopteri > Syngnathiformes > Syngnathidae > Filicampus > Filicampus tigris. The sequence goes on along the minus strand of NC_141223.1, from coordinate 27,169,435 downwards.
TGTGTTTTTCTAATTACTGCAGTTGTGGACTTCTAAGATGTTATCCAAACAAACCCATTGATCAATCCAGAGGAGGAAAACATTGTCTACTGGCTGAAAAAAAATCATATGAATATTGTGAAAGTAACAATTCATACAAAAACCTTAAAATATCAGCACCTTTTGTGAAATGTATACTGTATTGTACACAAGAAAGACAGAAAACAGGAAAATGTTTTCCAATGCATCAAAACTGTTGCCCCCCTAAACAAAAGTCATTGCACTTTAACAAGGTCATTATCATGTAATAACCCCACTCCCCTTCTTTTAAACAGTCAGTGTGTCGCGCCACATGCCCGGGGACTCTTTGATATTTTCACTATAATGTACAGGGAGTGCACAATTATTAGGAAAGTTGTATTTTTGAGGATTCATTTTATTATTGAACAACAACCATGTTCTTAATGAACCCAAAATACTCATTAGCTGAATATTTTTGGGAGTTGGAGTGGTTTATTTTTTATTTTTAGCTATTTGGGGAGGATATCTGTGTGTGCAGGTGACTATTACTGTGCATAATTATGAGGCAACTTAACAAAAAACAAAGATGTACCCATTTCAATTATTTATTTTCACCAGGGAAACCAATATAACAGCTCAACATTCACAAATATACATTTTTGACGTTCAAAAACAAATCAGTGACCAATGTAGCCGCATTTCTTTGCAAGGACACTCAAAAGCCTGCCATCCATTGATTCTGTCAGTGTTTTGATCTGTTCACGACCAACATTGTGTGCAGCAGCAACCACAGCCTCCCAGACACTGTTCAGAGAGGTGTACTGTTTTCCCTCCTTGTAAATCTCACATTTGATGAGGGACCACAGGATCTCTATGGGGTTCAGATCAGGTGAAGGAGTCCATGTCATCACTTTTTCTTCTTTTAGGGCCTTTCTTGCCAGCCATGCTGTGGAGAACTTGGATGCATGTGATGGAGCCCTATCCTGCATGAAAATCATGTTTTTCTTTAATTAAGGATACTGACTTCTTACTGTACTGCTTGAAGAAGGTGTCTTCCAGAAACTGGCAGAAGGACTGGGAGTTCAGCTTGACTCCATCCTCAACCCAAAAAGGCACCACAAGCTCATTTTTGATGATACCAACCCATACCAGTACCCCACCTCCACCTTGCTGGCGTCAGCACCTCATAAATGTATATTGTCATTGTCAATCTTAATAATGATAATAAAATCGAAAAATGAGCTGTAGTTCAAGTCTGGCACTGTGATTTTGTGCATTAAGGATTTTTTTTTTTCGGTGAGTTGGCCGGAGGTGGGAGGGAGCAAAGAGTTCGACGGGCCTTGAATTTTGTTATTTACCAACAACTTGCTCAAACCTACAAATCTTTTGAGTGAGTACAATAAATCGAATCACTTCATGAACTAATTTGTTCCTTCTCAGGTCAGTTGAACCTAGCCATGCGCGCAGACCACCGACTCCCAAGAAAACGGTAACAAGTGGGACGGTGGCAGAGCATGGTGGGCTTCGTGAATCTCGTTATCCAGTGGCTACGTTGGTCCTCAAAATATGTCAATGTGAAACTGTTCCGTGGTGGAAAAAAAGATTGGGGACCCGGGATGAGGTGAATGAGAAATGGAGGTTAGACAGGCATTGGGGGCCAATGTCATGTTTTGTCCTGTGCGCTCTCTCTCTCCCTCGCTCTCTGTTTGTTGCTGCCCAGCTGGAGTGGAGGAGGTGTTCTCTTCAGCTGCGCACCTGTGGCTGATCATAATCAGCAAGGTTTAAAAGGACACTGTTCACCACCGCGTTTTGTCGGATTATTGACCTTGCTCGCTTCACAGCCCAAGCTCTGTTTTCTAGACCTCTCGTTCTCGTATCTTGTTCTCGATTTTTCTGGTAAGGTTTTGTGGTATAAAGTTTTTGTTCCTCGTCACTTTGACGTAAAAACGAACTGGCCGCACGAGATGACACCACCAGCCTGGAGGAACTTATTGCACTTGCTATTCGGTTGGAATACCTATGTGTTTTGTGTTATTGGAGTTTTTTTGCAATCTTGTTTTTGTCTTTCGGTTAGTCAATTCTTCCTTGCCTTGTGCAAGCGTTTTGTGTTTCCCATTTGATGTTCCCTGGCTTTGTTTTCGCCAGCGTCCTCTGTTCATACTTTGTCAATCTTTTTTTTTTATTTTGTAATTAAAGATTTTTCTACTCAACGATTTTGCCCTAATTTGCGTTTTTGGGATCCACATTTTCTCCTCCTGACAGAATAATCCGATCATGGATCCCACAGAATCCGACAAAATTAGAAAAGCTTTGACCAGCCAGGGTCGACCGGTGGGACAGCAGGAAGCGGCGCTCACGGACCTCCGTGGTGCTGTGACACTATTGGCTCAGCGGTGCGACAGTCTGAGTACCCATCTTGAGCAGCGCGACATCCGAGGAATGGCCCCTTCGATTTTCTAAGATGCATCAAGATCGATGCCTCCTGACATGTTTCGCTGTCGGGAGCCCAATTTATCCCACCCTACACGGTATGAGCGTGAACCCGGTTTGTGTGGACAGTTCCTCCATCAATGTTCCCTCATTTTCGATCAGCAACCACTTACCTATGCCACTGATAGCTCGCGGGTGGCGTTTATTATGAGTCTCCTGTCTGGTCAAGCTGCTGCGTGGGCTTTGGCGGTGAGCAATGCCAAACCCGAGCTCCGGTCTTCACTCCCTGATTTTATTAAAGAGTTTCGCCAAGTGTTTCACCGCCCTGTACAGGGAAGGGAGGCCGCAGGTCGTTTGTTAGATTGCGTTCAAGGTAACCAATCCACTGCTGATTATTCTATAAACTTCCGTATTCTGGCGGCTGAGAGTGGGTTCGATGACTGTGCACTTTGTAGCATATTCCGTCGTGGACCGAATTAATCTCTTAAAAACGAACTGGCCGCACAAGATGACACCACCAGCCTGGAGGAACTTATTGCACTTGCTATACGGTTGGAATACCTACCTACGAGGGTCATCGCTCAGGTTTCGGGAGCCACCACCTCCTACAGAGCGGGATCCGCATCGGGACGCCAGCCACCTCCCGAGTCATCCAGGACAACGCAGGAGGAGCCGATGCAGCTAGGCGGTGGAAGGCTAAACCCAGAGGAGAGGAGGCGGCGTGCACTGTCCGGGGCCTGCTTTTATTGCGGACAGACGGGACACAATGTGGCAAAGTGTCCTACGAGACCGCTCTCCTGTAAGTCTTCCCATGTGGGGGGTCCTGACTCTTCCATCGGACGGGTTTCCAGTGACTCTAGAGACTCTAAAAGACTCGAGCTTAGGGGTGAATTGCGTGTGCTTGGCAAACATGTAACTGTTACTGCGCTTATTGGTTCAGGGGCAGATGACTATTTTATTGATCCCAACATAGTGGAAACCTTGGGCTGCACAACGAAAGAGCTGACCGAGGTCAAGAGGGTTACTGATCTTGACGTCTAGCAGAAATCAAATTTGCCACGTGTCCCGTGCTGCTCCGTCTGTCTGGTAACCAATTTTTTGTAATGCTGTCTCGTGCGGCACCTATCATATTAGGCCTGCCATGGCTGAAGATGCACAACGCGGACATTAACTGGGGTCGTCCAGCTATAGAAAATTGGAGTTTATTTTGTCATGGTCACTGTCTTAAGTCCGCTGTGCCGGAGAACACTCCATCGGTTGTAACTCCTGAGGAGGAATTTAATTTAGATCATGTGCCACGAATATAATGAAAAAGGACAACTGCGAGCCAATCCGGTTAAGACTCAGACCGTGGTAGACTGGCCTATCCCTACCTCTAGGAAGCATTTACAGGGATTTCTGGGTTTCGCTAACTTCTATAGGAGGTTTATTCGAAACGACAGTCGCAGCCCCTTTAACTCGTTTAACGTCCAGCAACCAGCAGTTTCGGTGGAACGATAGCGCCGATTCGGCATTCAAAGAATTGAAGGAGAGATTTACTAGTCCTCCGGTGCGAACTCATGCTAACCCTGATCTCCCGTCTGTCATTGAAGTTGATGCATCTAATTCAAGTGTGGGGCGGTACTTTCTCAACGGTCCCCAGTCGACCAAAGGCTCCACCCCTGCACCTTCTTCTCCAGGAGACTCTCTCCGCCGAGTCCAACTGCGAGGTGGGGAACCGGGAGCTCTTGGCCATTGTTTTAGCCCTTCAAGTATGGCGTCACTGGCTGGAAGGGCGCCAAAGAACCTTTCACAGTCTTCACCGACCACAAGAACTTCGAATACATCCACTCTGCGAAGCGCCTGAAACTCTTGTCGAGCCAGGTGGGCGCTGTTTTTTACCCGTTTCTATTTCACTCTCACCTATCGTAAAGGATCTCGCAATCAGAAACCAGACGCCTTGTCACGTCTCCACGACCCCGCAGTTGATGAGGCGCGGTACGAGGCCATTTTGCCGAGATCATGTATTGAGGGAATGCTCCAGTGGGAGATTGAAAAGAAGGTCTTGGAAGCCGCACGTGACATTCCAGCGCCAGAGGGGTGTCCTCCAGGTTGTCTATTTGTGTCGGCTGAGCTTCGGCAGGAAGTATTACTCTGGTGATATGCGTCCAAGGTGGCGTGCAACCCGGGTGTTTACCGCATCACGACCATGATCACGCAAAGGTTTCTGGTGGCCAGACTTGAAAAAAGACGTCACTGATTTTGTAGGAGCGTGTTCAGCCTGCGCCTGTGGGAAATCCTCGCGGCAACCATCAGCGGGCCTACTTCGCCCCTTGCCAACCCCGTCACGCCCTTGGTCTCACATATCTCTGGACTGTGTCACTGAACTGCCAGTCTCTAAAGACAAATCAGTGATCCTCACCGTTGTGGACCGGTTTTCAAAGCCCACCCATTTCGTGGCTCTGGCCAAGTTTCCTTCCTACCTCAAAACTGCCAAGTTGTTGATTACCCATGTTGTTCGTCTCCATGGAATACCCACAGACATTGTGTCCGATCGTGGTCCCCAGTTTGTGTCCAGGATCTGTTAAGTTATGCCATGCCTTTGGGGCCTCGGCGAGCCTGTCATCGGGATATCATCTGCAGACCAACGGCAAGAGTGAGCGCGCCAACCAGGACTTGACTGTCCTCCGATGTGTTTATCTGCATCAACCCACATTGTGGTCCCTGTACTTACCTTATGTTGAGTATTCGAACAACACCCTGGTGTCCTCTGCAACTGGAACGTCGCCATTCGAAGCGGCCTACGGGTTCCAACCGTCCTTGTTTCCATCGCATGAAAGCCAGGTCTCCTTGCCGTCGGTCCAGCACCAGCTGAAGCGAGCCCAGCGTGTCTGGAGGGAGACCCGGGCGGCTCTGTCCAGAATGGCGGAACGTAATAAGGTGATTGCCGACCGGCGCAATGTCCTGGGCCCACTTAACTGCCTGGTCAGCGTGTATGGCTGTCTACACGGGACCTGAACCCGGCCGGGACTTCCCGCAAACTTGGGCCCTAATTCATTGGGCCGTTTGAGATTGAGGCAATCGTCTTGTCGCTGCGAGGCTGCGCTTGCCTCCGACGCTCAAGGTCCATCCTGTGTTCCACGCCTCCTTGGTCAAGCCGGTGGGGGACTGTCCTTTGGCCCCAACCCCTGTTCCCCCGCCGCCTCCTCATATTGTGGATGGGGAGCCCGTCTACACTGTGAGGGAGATTTTAGACTCCAGGCGCAGGGGCTGGGGGGATCAGTTCTTGGTCGACTGGGAGAGGTACGGCCCGGAGGAACGTCAATGGCTTTGGATCTTGGATCCATCGCACATCCGTGATTTTTTTCGCCGCTCATCCCTCGAAGCCAGATGGTCCGCCTGGAGGCGTCCGTTGACTCCTCCAGTTGCTCTGTGTGCGCTCTCTCTCCTTCTCTCTCTCCCTCTCTCTCTCTCACTCTCTCTCTGTTTGTTGCTGCCCGGCTGGAATGGAGGGGGCGTTCCCTTCAGCTGCACACCTGAGGCTGATCATAATCAGCAATGTTTAACCCTTAGATGCATAAGTGGGTCAAAAATGACCCGGTGAGGTTGTATTCTTTAAATATCTTCGTAATGAAAAATTGTTAGGATTTCATGTTCCAGGTATTCCTCAAAAAACATGTTTTTGATATAATGACATTCACATTTTTAACTTACCTTTTATACTTTTGAAGAAATGACAGTTTTTGTATTACTACCCCAAGTTTCCATAAGAAGGTCAAAAATGACCCGCATGCATTTTCTATAGAATCCAATGGGAACCATTGATTTTTATCAACTTTGGCTGTCAGAAATGAACTGTGAACCACACAGACTATATCAAAAGTTTCACCCTTCAGGAAGATCGTTTCAAACAGCAAGAGCTGACATGTGAAATTATTATCTTCATATAATATTGTATGTGTCTTTCATGATTGTTATTATTATTAATAAAAATTACCCTACTTTATAACTAGCTAACACTAACTAGCTAACTAAGATCGCTAACATTAGTATATGCATTGTGTTAACGTTAGTGTGTGTGCGTGTCATTTATGATTGTTGTGTGAAAAAGTATGTTATTATTGTTTATCAACATATTAGCCTACTTCATAAGTAGTGTTTTCGTTTTCTGGCTGTGCTGAAAAAGCAGGTGGTGCTGATGTATCATAACTAGAGTTAGACAACATTACTATATGCAGTGTGTGTTTGTGTGTGTGTGAGTATTTATTAATATAGCTACATCTTGATCTATTGGACACATTAATTTGATGTTTCCGCATCCAATGTGTCATGGCTCCTAGATACAGAGATGAAATTGTCCTATAGATGGTAGATGATGGAGGCCAGTAACGGGGTTGGACTCTTGAGTCTGAAATTTCTGATAATGAGGACCCAGACTATTGTCCAGGTGGAAGTGGAAATACAACTGAACAGAATCAATCTGATTCAGAAAATTTCTCTTATGTGTCCTCTGAAGAAGAAAGTGTCCAAATCATGTCCTACAAAATGAGTCGGAAGGGCTTTTACTGGAGCCACAACACCCTTACATGTCAGTCAGGGCCTGCACAAGGGCTTAGCACTGCCTCACCAGATGATATCACTGATGATATAATACAAGAGGTGATGGAGAGACCAAACTTGGAAGGATGTAGAGTAGCAACAGCTTGAGGAAAAGAATGGAAAAATAACTTTGGAAAAAATGGAAAAAAGATTAATTAATGACCTTCATTGGATTGACCGTGCTTGCAGGAAGTGAGAAGAACTGGGATGTATCAGTCCGTGAGATATTTGGGAGTTCTCTACATATTCCCATGTATAAGGCCTCTATGGCTATTGGAAGATTTGCAGACATTCACCATACCTTGCGCTTGAATAATCAGAGGACCACAGCCTGGTAACAGACCATATGGCAGCCTTCTACAATGTTATGGGACCTATTCCTGGTCAACCGCAAAACGCGATTCATCCCCAGTGATCGTGTCACTGGGGATGAATCGCGTTTTGCTATTGGAAGATTTGCAGACATTCACCATACCTTGCGCTTGAATAATCAGAGGACCACAGCCTTCTGACTGGTAACAGACCATATGGCAGCCTTCCACAATGTTATGGGACCTATTCCTGGTCAACCGCAAAACGCGATTCATCCCCAGTGATTGTGTCACTGTGGATGACCAGCTTGTGCCATTCAGGGGTAGATGCAAGTTTCTACAGTACATGCCAAGCAAGCCTGCCAAGTATGGTCTAAAGATCCTCTGGGTTTTTGATGCAATAGATGGTATAGATGGGGAGAGAACCAGGGGAAGAAGTTCAGAAGAATCTGGGGGAAAACATCAGTTGTGTAGTAGATTTAAAAATGCAGGTTGCAACATCAAAAATGTTTAAAAGGGAAAAAATGAAGATATTTCAAACATGAAATCATTGTTGTATGGTCCTAAATATAATACTAAATACTATGCAAGTGATTACTCTTAACCTAAATGACAAAAATGGCATAAAAACACATTGATTCTAATATGGGTCATTTTTTACCCACTTATGGAAGAGTGTAGGGTCCAGTCACTAGTGCATCTAAGGGTTAAAAGGACACTGTTCACCAATCGGATTATTGACCTTGCTCGCTTCACAGCCCAAGCTCTGTTTTCTAGACCTCTCGTTCTCGTATCTTGTTCTCGATTTTTCTGGTAAGATTTTGTAGTATAAAGTTTTTGTTCCTCGTCACTTTGACTGAGCGCTTTGGGTTTCGTGTTATTGGAGTTTTTCTCATTTTTATCTTTCGGTTAGTCAATTCTTCCTTGCCTTGTGAGAGCGTTTTGTGTTTCCTATTTGATGTTCCCTGGCTTTGTTTTCGCCAGCGTCCTTTGTTCATACTTTGTCGATCTTTTTTTTTTTAATTGTGTAATTAAAGATTTTTCTATTCAACGATTTTGTCCTATTCTGGATTTTTGGGATTCACATTTTCTTCTGTCCGTTTTTGTCGGACCTGACAGGAAAGTGCATTGAGGGATTTGAAGTTGAGGAACAGGATTTTGATGGAGATGTGAGACTTGGCCGGAAGCCAGTGATAGTGAATGAGGGCGGGAGTGATGTGCTGTCAGGGCTTGGTGCCGATGCGGTCCGAGCAGCTGATTTTTTTAAGCCTGCCCAGAGCTTTGTTGGGTAGCCCAAACAGGATTCTGTTACAGTAGTCCAGGAGGGACGTGACAAATACAGTATGTGGATGAGGGTCTGTGCAATGTTTTTACAGCATTTTTACAACAACTATTGAACTACAAATCTGGGTGATATTTGACAACTCTACTGGCTACGATTAGCCAACTTTCACTTAAATGTAAATTGGTCATTACCTGCCAAAGCAGCAGGGAATATGGCGATGTGACAGTCAAATGTAAAGCATAAAAGTCAAATGACAGGCTTCTGGGTCAGTGTCAAAAGCAGGATTGGTGATTGATTCACCTCAATCTTAATGTCATAATGGCAAGAGAATGGTCAGTGAGTGACAAGGCAAAATTTACTTCTTTTCATTTCAATGGGCTATTACAGTCAAGTCAAGCCAGTAAATTTGTTTACAAGAATATGTTCTATGCAGGCCCACTAGCTCAAACATGGCATTCTGATTAATATTGTGTTTGTGGAATATGAGTTAAGCAGAAAAATGGACCCGTTTTTGTCCATCTCAGGGGGCTGCCATTTTGCCACTTGCTGTCGACTGAAAAATGACATCACAGTTGCTAATGGCTCAGGTAACAACGAACGGCTCAAATGGTTTCTGAAGCTGAGCAATGATTGGTTTTTACCTAAGCCCTGAGCAACAGTGATTTCATTTTCAGTCGACAGAGACAGAGATGGCTAAAAACGTGTGGATTTTGCTGCTTAACCCATTAAGGCTGGGAGCGCATAACCATGTTTCAACCACTAAATCCGGGAGGGCTGTTGCATCTTTCTACTTTTAGAGCCGGGAGAGCTTATACATCATTTTCTTTTTTTTTTTAAATCCAATTCTCAGCCTCTTAGCCAATGAAATGCATCAGAATATACACATGACGCTGTCGTTAGCTCTCGGAGGATGTCCGGAATTCTTTCGGGCAGTAATGGTGGACGCAGACAATCGTGGGAGTTTTGAAATAAGTGACAGCAGTGAAAAAGACAATGCGCTTGTCAACTTTGAACCAGTGGAACCAGTCTACCGAACGTGTTATATGGCTAAGATATAAGTTTGTAGACAATGACGATATCGACGGCTTTGTGACAGAAAAGATGATTTTTTTTTTAATTACCACTTGATTTTTAAAAATCTAAAATAGTGCTTCTCTTGCACTGACACTTTATTTTTACAATTTTGATCGACAATCAACAGTAAATAATAAACACAGGCCTCCGTGAAAGCCAAATGTCTAAGCTCTCAAATTATTTTGGAATGATGTTTCTATCTGCTACAAGGGTTGAAATCTTAATTATTTTGTAGGTGTAATTTACGGGAAAACTTCAAGTTTTAGATTCTAAAATCGACCTTAGGCTTTAGAGAGATGTGTAGCCAGGCGCTTTAGGCCTTAATGGGTTAACTCATATTCCACAAACGCAATGTTAATCATAATGCCATGTTTCGACAGGTAAATGCACATAGAAGATATTATTGCTAATATTTTTTGGGGGGTGACTTCCCCTTAAATCCAGCTAAAAAAATTGTAAAATTTCAGCTAAAGTGAAGAAAAAAATTGTATTTACATGAAACCCATCTAAATACAAATGAACTTGACAAGTTGATAAAAAAAAAAAAAAAAAAAAACAGATTCAACCAGGTATTATATTTTTTGTAACAAATCAGGACATAGGCGATAAGTTGCTAGCCACATTTGAGCAAGCTACATTTTTAAAAATACATGCAATGAGGGATACAGAAGGAAGACTTATCTTAGTAGGACAAAATCTCTGGCAGCTGTTGCTGGCAGCTGCCACCCCCGTACCAGATGCCACCCGTGTTGCCACACTTATTGTTAGCAATGAATTGATTAATAATAAATGGCCACATTCATTTTTTTTTTTTTTGTGATGTTGCTCATATGAACATTTTAATCACCAGTTTAGATTTTACTACCATGCGGATCCCCACTCCCCCATTTAAAGAAAAACAAATTGTTGCATCCTAACTGCTCCACTGCGAGTCGGGTCTGAGTGCATGTAGAGTCATGTGAAGTCTCAGTACACAGTAAAAAGTCCCAGTACCCTATTGTCTGAAATTGACAAGTGCCGGTACTCTGTTAAGGTTAGGGTTGGGCACCGGTAATTGGGAACCGAGGGACTAGCACTTCGGTTCTCCCGGAATCGTTCAGGTTTTAAAATGTCGGTGCCACATTTCGATTCCAAATCCGTCTCTCGGAGGAAGCCTCCCAAAACAAATAAAGCACCAATGAGCCCCTTTTCCACAAACAAGCCAGCCAACCAACATATAAGTTCCTGGTAACACAAGTTCCTTTGGCCCAGGTGGTTTGCGTTTCCCCCACAACTCATAGTTCTTGGTAAAACATGCAAATGACACTGATGACTAGGGATGTGCGCGACTAGTCATTTAACCGTTTAACCGTCTACGATTCATTAAACGTTTAGTATTTTACTAGTCGGTTAAACGCTGCATTAAGTATCATGCATCTTGTTCCTCGCGCCTCTGCCTCGCCCTCTGTAAACAACGTGAGTACCAAGAGAGAGGATTGCCTTTTCGGGCTGAGCCCGGCTGGGCCCCATGGGTGCAGGCCCAGCCACCAGGCACTCGCCAGCGAGCCCCAACTCCAGGCCTGGCTCCAGAGGGGGGCCCCGGTGACCCACGTCTGGGCAAGGGAACACGTGGACCAATCATTTTACTCATAAAGTCTGTCTGTGAGCCGTGCTTTGTCTGGTCCCACACCTAGGACCTTTTTGACATAGGTGATCCTGCCAGGGGCATAAAGCCTCAGACAACTTATAGTTGTGATCAAAAGTGTGCATACACTTCTGAGTTTCCAGTTATTTCTACAACTCTGTGTTTTCTCTAAAAGAATGATTGGAGGAACAGATACTTCTGCATTACGAAAAAAACATTCATGAAGTGTTGTTCTCTTGTGACTTTATTATGGGTTAACAGAAAACATGACCAAATCTGCTGGGTCTAAAATATTAATACAGTTATGCTTATATTTGGTTACATGTTCCTTTACCATTCATATCTATTAAGCACTTTTGGTGGTAGCCATCCACAAGCTTCTGGTTGAACCTTTGAGCACTCGTCTTGACATAATTGGTGCAGTTCAGTTAAATTGGTAGGCTTTCTGACATGGACTTTCTTCAGCATTGTCCACATGTTCTCAATGGTGTTTCAGTCAGGTCTTTGGTACATTCTAGAAGTACATTCTAAAACCTTAATTCTAGCCTGATTTAGCCATTCCATTACCACTTTGGATGTGTATTTGGGGTCATTGTCCTGTTGGAACACCCAACTGTGCCCAAGACCCAATCGTCAGGCTGATGAATTTAGGTTATCTTGAAGAATTTGAAGGTAATCATCCTTCTTCATTATCCCATTCACTCTCTATAAAGCACCAGTTCCAGTGGCGTAAAAAAAAGCCCCACGGCATAATACTACCACCACCGTGCTTGACAGTAGGCATGGTGGTCTTGGGGTTGAAGGATCTAAATATAAATGAATAGCTTTATATTAGCCAACAGGTTAGACAAAAATCAATATGACAATTACACATTTACGGACATCGCATAATCAGTTAGAAGTGTTAGAGTCAGCGTGCCCTGATCTGCCCATGGGACAAGCTGGAGAGGATCAGCCCTATGGACAGGGCCAGTCAGGGAGGAGACCAGCCGACATTATGTTTACATTTTGAAGACAGTATAAATGTGAGGGCTGCATGTTAGACCGTGTTCCTTTTCTGCCTTTGCCCGTCTCGGGTGAGAGCATTCACGAGGATGGAAAAATTGCCCAGATCTGATCATTGTATGATTCCTGAACTTCAGAGATGGAAAACAAAACCGATGAGATGCAATCGACTTGTGTGAGTTTTACTTTACATTGGATACCTTCTTGAAAGACAAAACGAACATGCATTGATTAAGTAGTTGTTTTGTAAATTGCTAATTGGGCGTATGCCCTTGAAACCTGCAAAACATTCGAACAGGGTGAAAGGCCTCACCTATCCTCCTCCAAACATATTGCTGGGCATTGTGGCCAAACAACTCCATTTATTTTTGGTCTGACCACAAAACATTCCTCCACAAGGTCTTATCCTGTCCATGAGATCATTCAACAATTTCAGACGAGCCTTAAGGTGCCGCTTTTGGAGCAAGGGATTCCTTCTAGCACAGCAGCTTTAGTCATGGCAATGCAAATCACGCTTGACTGTGGACACTCACACCTGTGTTCCAGCAGTTTCTCATTTTTGGCAGAGCTGTTTTTGATTATTCTAGGTTGACTCTTCACTCTCCTGACCAATTTTCTCTCAGCAGCAGACAATAGCTTGCATTAACTACCTGACTGTGGCAGTGACAAAACAGTACCATACACTTTATACTCTGAAAAATTGTTTGCACTGTTACTCTTTAACTTTCCCAGTGTAACGTTTTGGACGTTTGTATCCAATGAGCCCTATTTAAATGGACTGAGAGAAGTCATCAGCTATAGTCACTCATATTCACACAAGAAGTTAAGAGGCCATGCTATAAAGCTCATTCCATTGACACAACTTTTGAAGTCACCAAAATTGCTAATTTATATTGTTGTATGTATATTTTTGATCCAGCAGATTTGGTCACTTTTTCTATTAATCCATCATAAACTCATAAAAGAACCAAATTTCATGATTGATTTCATGATGAAATTTCATGTGACAAAGAAGTATCTGTTCCAATCACTTTGTACAATCAACTGGAAACTCAGGAGAGTCGTGACATTATGTTCTTTACAAGTGTATGTAAACTTTAGATCACAAATGTAGCTCCTAGGATCATTGGGGACATGCAAACCCCTCCACCACGGTGAGGTGACGGCTCATGGAGGGGCACAGGGAAAATTAGAAAACAAGTGCAGGGGAGCCTGAGTAAGAAAGGTCTGACAGAACAGTAAGTACAGTATACTGTATGCATAATGGTGAACACTATATGTTTGTACTGATGTGTCAGTGTCACTGTCATCAAAATGTATCACTAATGTGTCAAGATTGTAATTATTGGCGCGTGCTAAACATGCCATATTAGATATTTTATGTTCTTTCAAAGAAAATTTAATAAAAATTCAATGACAAAAAATAAAAAAATTAAAATACAGAGCCAGTTGGAAATATTTATGTACACAAAAATGGTAACAGGACATTTTCACATACCTTAGCAGCATTGATCACTGTCGCTGTATAAGATTGTGCATTATCATCACAAACTCCTCCTCGAGACTGGTGACATCTGATTAACTGCAAAAACAAAGGAAACTAAAGTAAACGGATTCATGTTCATTTTAATATATGATTTTCTTAGTTTAAATGTTCATCTTTGAGGAAAAACAACACATTCACTCCTGTCTGGAACAAACAAAACAAATTAATGTTTTATTTATAACCCATGAACATGCGGGGCAAAAGGTAACTGGCGGACCAGATTTTTAGCTCAACAGTTAGTGCTCTGCACTAAGCTGGGTGGTTACCGCAAGAGTAAAGACATCACCAGTTACATACAGTATTGTTCGACTGCAGTAATTGCTTTAAAAGGTTGTGCAACAAAATAATAAGTTAAGGGGACCATAATTTTGTCCAAGCCTCGTCATGAGGTTCTTTTTTAAAATAATTGTGTTCGAACTACAGTTCAAAGAAATGTCTGATTTCCATTGGATATTTTTCATTAATTTATTTTCATTACTATTATTATTTTCTTTTAATTTCATTAATAAAGGAGTAAGAACCAACAATGTTGCCCACATGACATGTATTTCAGTTGTTTATTGTTACTTCCCTCTGCTATCATATTGTGCTCCACAGGGTCCTATTTTGGGGCCATTGCTGTTCTCGTTGTATTTGCTGCCCCTGGTTTCCATTCTTCAAAAACATGAGATTTCCTTGCACTGCTATGCGAACGACTGTCAAATCTATATCCCGCTGAGCAAAAAAGACGCATTCTCCGTAAGACCATTTTTGTCCTGCCTAGAGGACATCAAAGACTGGATGTCACTGAGTTTCTTTAATTTCAATGAAAAGAAAACAGAAGTTATGGTGTTCGGTCCGAGCGGCTCATCTACATCCCACCTTGTTGACCCGGGCCCCCTGGCTTCATATCCAAATCCAACAGTCTTGAACTTGGGGTTTAAAATGGAAGCCACCAAATCAGCACTGGTGTAAAGTCCAGCTTCTATCATCTTAGACAGCTGGCTAAGGTAAAGCCCTTCCTTTCCCATCAGCACTTAGAAACAGTCATCCATGCCTTTGTTACATCTCGGCTACATTACTGTGTTGCACTTTATTTTGGAGTCAGCCAGTCCTCTCTCAAACGTATCCAGTTGGTCCAAAAGGCTGCTGCCCGCCTACTAACCGGAGCTCGGAAGATGGAGCACATTTCACCAATTCTGGCCTCCCTAAAATACACTGGCTCCCAGTGCATTTTAGAGTTCAATTTAAGATTATCCTATTTGTCTATAAATCATTAAATGGCCTTAAAAATTAAAAATAAAAAAGAAGAACGTCCAACATTTAATTCAAGTGTATTTATTCACTGGGACAAAAATCCCACGTTAAAAAATAAGTATTTTACATTAAATCATGTGTTCCACAATTATTAGCACACCTGAATTCAATATTTCTTTGTACAACCCCCTTTTGCTAACGAAACAGCACCTAATCTCCTATAATGTTTCACAAGATGGAAGAATACAAACAGCAGGATCTTCAACCATTCCTCTTTACAAAATCTCTCTGAATCATCCACTGATCTGGGTCCTCTCCTCCGCACTCTCCTCTTTAGAATGGGGTTGACATCTTAGGACTGAGATAGCCATGGCATGTGTTTGATTCGGTGTCTGTTGAACTATTTCTACAATTTTCAGTTTGATATATTAATATTATCTAGTTCTATATAGTTGATCGTATTTTTTCATGGCTTTTAAAACATATTAACCAATATGGGTGCCAGTAAGGCGCCAGCACTCTTCACCTGCACCAGTGAATATGCGGGGAACAGATGTTGAGAGAGTCTCAACTTACAAGTACCTGGGTGTTCATCTGAACAATAAACTGGACTGGAGCGACAACACTCTTATTTTGGAAGAGTCAGAGCAGACTCTTCCTACTCAGGAGACTGAGGTCTTTTGGGGTTTAGGGGACACTCCTCAGGAACTTTTATGACTCGGTGGTTGCATCGGTCATCTTCCAGGGAGTGGTCACCTGGGCAGGCGACGTCTCGGCCCGGGACAAGAAGCGGCTGGACAAACTGGTCAGGAGGGCCGGCTCTGTCCTGGGCTGCTCCCTGGACTCTGTGGACTTGGTGGGGGACAGGAGGATGTTGGCCAAGCTGTCATCAATGCTGGACAACCCGGCCCACCTCCTCCAGGGCACCCTAACAGCACTCCACAGCTCCTTCAGTGAGAGACTGTTACACCCTCGCTGTGCAAAGGAGAGATTCCGCCGTTCCTTCTTGCCTGCTGCTGTCAGACTCTTTAACAAGAACATTGTGTAGTCTCTACAAACTGGCGGACATTAGTGCAATTGTGCAGTCCTGCACCTGAGCTCATATCGTGCAATACCCAACATTCCCCACTACTGTAATATCGTGCAATACTCAACATTCCCCACTACTGTTAGTCTAGTTTTATTTTTATCTAATGCTGTTCCTTACATTTCACTGCAGCACTGCAGCACTGTCACTTACTTAGAGTATTTTTCCTCTGTACTATGTACAGGCTAAAATGAGTGTTCCTCATACTTTTTATGTAAATGTATGTTGGTGTGTATATACATGTGTATATACACATAGTTACTGCGTATATTTACATGATCCTGAATATTTGCCGTTAATGTTATACATTAATGGCTACATTATGCCGCCGTCCCTGTGTGACTTATATCTTTGCTGCTGTAACACTGAAAATTTCCCCACTGTGGGATCAATAAAGGCCTTCTTGTCTTAATTATGGAGAGCACTGTATGTCACTTCCTCCCAAATATTTTTGAGTGTGTTAGTCATTTAGAGAGGAAGTCAAACCAAACATTCTGATAAATACTGTGTTTGTGGAATAAGAGTTAATCCACCCGTTTTTAGCAATCTCTGGGGGTGGTCATTTTGTCACTTCTGTCGAATGAAAATGACATCACAGTTGATCAGGGCTCAGGTAACGACCAATCACAGCTCATTTGTTTTCTGAAGCTGAGCCATGATTGGTCGATATCTGAGCCCTGAGCATCTGTGATGTCATATTCAGTCGACAGAAGTGACAAAATTGCCTTTCTCTGGGATGGCTAAAAACAAGTGGATTTTGCTACTAAACTCATATTCCACAAACATAATATTAATCAGAATGCCTTGTTTCAACTAGTGGGCTTGCATAGAACATATTCTTGAAAAAAATATGTTTGGATTGACTTCCACTTTAAAGTCAATATCATGGGGTCACTCTGTGTTGGTGTCATTTATATTGCAAAAACATACATAAGGTCACTGATTTTATTTAAAATGTTTGTATTTAAAAAATCAGCTGCGTGTGTATTTTTTTGTTTAAATGTATTTAGTATAATTGTGTTAATACCAATAACCAAGATAATTTTGGTGACGTTTGTCTAAATGTGAGATTACCTTGTTTTCAGCATAAGCTAGCCAGCGATTTCCCAGTGCCACTGGATTGAGATATGGCCCAGGACAGGGATAGCAACCTGAAAGACACAAAGTCACAATACAATACAATATAATACAATACAATTGTATTTATATAGTGCATTTCATAACCGCTAGAGCTGTAACAAAGCACTTTACAAACAATACTGTAATGCCCCTCGAAGTGGTCAAAGATGCACACAGTCGCTGATGCAATCTGATCGTTGTTTTAATAACAGATCGTCACGGAAAAAAGAACACATTCACACAAGAGCTGCTGGTGGCCACAACTCACGCCCATGCGCTCAATCATACCACCCACTCTTTCAGCCCAACTTCCCTCCTAACCTGGCTCGTCCCCTTGCTATGACGTCACTCACTACTCATAGGCCCAGCCAGCACATGCACAAAACAAGTAACAGATATTACACTGTCTCCACTTTATGAAACCCCTCGCCCCCGAGGGGTCAACAAAAGAGTCCTCTAGGCGCTGCGGCCTACGCCTCTGTCTCTTGGGTCGGCCTGGGCCCGTGCCGTTTCCGTCTCCAACCGGAGGAACAGGGACAACATGAGTGGGATCTGGGGAACCTGAAATGGCAGGTGAAACAGACCCGGCCTCAAATATTGCAACACCACTGCCCCGGTACGGAGCAAACCTGTCCCGATGTATGGCAACCCTGCGGCCCCTGGGGGGAACTGCCACCCGATACACTACCTCCCCCACCCGCTCAAGGACCCTACACGGCCTGTCCCAATGAGTGTCTAACTTAGGGCAGCGTCCCTTCTTTCTTTTTGGTGTATACACCCAAACCAGCTTGTCGACCTGGAAGTTCCGCCCTTTGCTCTGTACGTCGTAGTTTCGCTTTTGACGTGCACCAGCTTTCTCTAGCTGGTCCCGGGCGAAGGCATGCGCTGCCTCCAAACGATCCTGCAGTCTCCGGGCATATTCCAACCCGGGCCGATCCTCGGGGCTGCCTGGTGGTCTGCCTAACGCCATCTCCGCCAGTGTCCGGATCTCCCGGCCAATCACAGCAGAACAGGAGTACAGTTTGTGGAACTTTGGACAGCCGAACGATACGCCATCAACACCATTGGAATATGCTGGTCCCAATCACGTTGGTGCTCGGAGGTGAGGATGGCAAGCTGCTGCTGCATGGTGCGGTTAAAACGCTCTACTAAACCATCACTGCGAATGCAAAGGGTTGGTTCGCGTCTTCTGCATGATCAAGCATTCACAAAGGGCAGCAAAAACCTTGGACTCAAAATTTCTGCCTTGATCACTGTGGAGTATATCTGCAGTCCCAAACCGGCAGAACATGCGCTCCAACAGTGCATCCGCCACCGTCTCCGCCTCCTGATCTGGCAGTGCGTATGCCTCGGGCCACTTTGCGAAATAGTCCATC
This sequence comes from Filicampus tigris, assembly GCF_054856515.1. Lineage (NCBI taxonomy): Eukaryota > Metazoa > Chordata > Actinopteri > Syngnathiformes > Syngnathidae > Filicampus > Filicampus tigris. The sequence continues at coordinate 27,150,764 of NC_141223.1, read as the reverse complement.
GCACACAGCATGTAACGGTTCCGTCTGTCCGTCACGGGAAAAGGACCCATAATGTCCACAGCAACCCGCTCCATGGGCGCCCCAACTTTCTGTTGCTGAAGCTGTGCATGCGATTGGTCTTGAGGGATCTTGTAGGCCGCACACTCATCACACCGCCGGCAAAAGTCCTCCGCGTCCCGTCGATGCTGGCCCCAGTAAAACCCTTGGCAAAGCCGTCTGAGTGTCTTTGTGCTGCCAAAGTGTACGGTACCCGTGCCCCCGTGGCATGCTCTCAGTATTGACTCTCTAAGAGCTCTGGGAACCACCACCTGCCACCTCTCCTCTCCGGTCGCTGGATCCTTTCACGCACGCTGCAGCACGCCATCCTTCATGCGTAAGACAGCAAGCTTGCTCCAAAGGCCTTTGGCGCCAACAGAGAGTCCCATCACTCCTTCCCAGAGTGGCAGGAGGCCACCACTGTCGCACAGGGTTCAGATCACGATCCTCTTCCTACTTGACAGCCCAATCTGCAATGTCCACAGCCCCCAGGATGCAGCATGATGGTCCAGCAGCAGTCGCCTCCCCACACACCTCCAACTCCCTGGCATCCCGCCGGTCACAGTAGCTGCAGCCGCCAACAGCACATGGACGCCAGGAAAGGGCATCAGCATTGACGTGCTGAGCTCCAGCCCGATGTACCACAGTAAAGTGGATTGCCTGCAGCTCCTCCAGCCACCGTGCCACTTGGCCTTCTGGTTCCCTGAACGACATTAATCACTGCAGCGCAGCATGATCCGTCCTGATGGTGAACGGAACGTCGCATAGGTAGTACTTGAAATGACGCACAGCCAAAACAACTGCCAGCAGTTCACGTCTGGTGACACAGTATCGTCGTTCACTCTTATTGAAAATGCGGCTGAAGTAGGCCAACACTCGTTCACCTTCCGGCCCCACTTGTGACAACACTGCCCCCATGCCGACGTTGCTAGCGTTGGTATCCAGCACAAAAGACAAGGCTGGATCAGGTGGAGTGATACCAGGAGCATTGATGAGGGCATTTTTCAGGCTGGAAAATGCCTCCTGACAGTCCGGCGTCCACAAAAAGGGTTGGTTGTCCTGAAGAAGCCGGAACAAGGGTGCCCCGATGCAAGAAAATCCTCTCACGAACCGTCTGTAATACGAGGAAAGCCCCAAAAAGCTCTTAAGCTGCTTCTGATCTTTTGAAGCTGGCCAGTCTTTGATGGCGCTGACCTTCTCCTCCAGTGTGCTGATGCTGTCTCCATTCACTCGGTGACCCAGGAACTCCACCTCTCGCCGCATAAAGTGGCACTTTTCTGGGTGCAGTTTCAGTCCAGCCGCAGCAATTCTACCCAGCACTAGCCTCAGAGACTCCAACGCAGTCTTGAAGGACTCACCGTGGACAAGGACATCATTCCAAATACACCAAGCACTCTTGCCGCGGAATGTTCAAGAGCACTGTGTCCATCAAGCGCTCGAACGTTCCTGGTGCATTGCAGAGTCCAAAACTCATTACTTTAAACTGCCAGTGTCCTCGGGGGGTGCAGAACGCTGTCTTAGGTCTGGACTCAGCGGTGAAGGGGACCTGCCAGTAGCCACTGCGCAGGTCGAGCGATGAGAACCACGCAGACCCAGAGACCAGATCCAACGTCTCGTCTATCTGCGTGAGCGGGTAGCAGTCCTTCCTTGTCACTTTATTGAGCGGCCTGTAGTCCACACAGAACCGCGGTCTGGTACTTTTCTTTCTGGGAACCATGACCACGCCAGACGCCCATGGGCTGTCAGAAGGCTCTATAATTCCCGCCTCGAGCATGGCACGGACCTCCTGATCCGCAGCCTCCTGCTGGGCAAGAGGCAGGCGTTGGGGTCAAACCTTAACTGGTCGCGCGTCCCCGGTGTCGATGTGGTGCTCAACCAAGTGAGTGAGGCCCACCTCATTCTCAGAGGGCAAAAATGCTCTCAAAGTCCCACAGCACCTGCCACAGCTTCTCCCGCTGCTCAACATCCAAGCCATCACAGTTCTTTTCCCAGATGAACCGTATCGCCTCTGCTCGGTTCTCTGCTAGGCGACCCGGGGTTACATTCCCTGGCATGGCTGGGCTGGCCGTCACTGTCCCCCGCCCCAAGGGCCGTCCGTCACGGGGCGAGCGAACTCTACCCGATCTACTGTTGGTCGCTGTGAGGTCAACTCCGGTAGCCCCAACTGGGAACAAGTCCAGCAGACAACAGGGCGTGCACGTCGGCCACTTCCATCCTCATGCTGTGCTGGGCGAGTATTAATGGCACACACCAGCTCCTCCACCCACGCCGGTTTGCGCTCCTCCCCTTCCGGGAACGACGTTGCCGAAACGGGACAATTTGCTGTCTGCAGCGCCCCCTTGGCTGCAATCTCCCTCTCCGTGGCGAGAGCAAGCGCCTCTCCCAGGGCTGCCGGGTGAGCAAGCTGGACATGCAGCCGCAGCTCATCTGGCCTGAGGGCTTGGATGAACTGATCGCGTATCAGTTCGTTTTGTATCTCATTTGGCATTCCAGCATACACACGCCGATCCAGGCTCTCGATCTCATGTGCGAGATAACGGAGCGGCTCCCCCGGATGTCGATCACGGTGCTTGAACTCACAGCGCAGGGAATCTCTCAAATTAAACTCCCCAAAGCGCCTCTGCAAAGCACCCACCAGCGCGCTGTAATCGAGTCTCTTTTCGGGGCTCAGCAGCAGCAGACAGGATGTAGCATCCTCCGTCATTGAAAGCGCCAACTGCACCACTTTCGTCTTCTTCGGCTTCAGCCACCAACTCAAACTGTGCTCTATAAGCCTCCCAACTCCCCTTAACTTAAGTGCCTTCATAGCAGGCCACGCGAGGCCCAGAGCACCGCCATGCACGCTCACATTGTCGTCCGTGGCGGTAGCTGTCGCTCCGTCATAGCGAAACCCCCGTTTTGGCGGGCTCACGCTCATCTTGGCACGGAACAGCAGCGTTATGACGGCCGCACTCGGTGCAACTTGACTCAGGCATATCAATCACGCACGGCACGGCTTCTTCTTTCACCTTTCGTCGAATAAGGGGATCGCCAAACATCCTCAAAGCCGTGACGACGAGTGAATCAGAAACTTCTGACACTAAATGTAATGTCCCTCGAAGTGGTCAAAGATGCACACAGTCGCTGATGCAATCTGATCATTCTGATCAAAACGAACACATTCACACAAGAGCTGCTGGTGGCCACAACTTACGCCCATACGCTCAATCATACCACCCGCTCTTTCAGCCCAACTTCCCTCCTAACCTGGCTCGTCCCCTCGCTATGACGTCACTCACTACTCATAGGCCCAGCCAGCACATGCACAAAACAAGGAACAGATATTACAATACACTAAATAAAAAAACAATAAGAGGCTGTGATACATCTATTAATAAATATCTCAAGAAATATTAACAAATATATCAAATATAAATAAAAATATAAATAAATAAAGCCAATAAATTAACATAAAACACTATATACAATTGAGTTACTGCCCCACGAGCACAGTTGGATTTTGTCAAAGTATTCAATAAGAGGAAAGATCTCAGCTTTAGCTGCTATTGCAGCAATATTTGAGAGCATGTAACAAAAGTGACTCCTGTTTGCATTTGCACATTAGAGCTAGATGATTAATTTTATTGCAGTCTGTTCGATAAAAAAAACATTTTGAAAACTGAAAAAATTACATTATGTATTTTTTTTATATTCGAAATACAGCAAAAATCTTGTCTCGTCTCGTTCTCGCGGACTCAATCTCGTGAGATATCTCGTCTCGTGGGATTTTTGTCTCGTCCCATCCCTACTATTTATCCCGGTTGGTCGGAGATAGCCTCGGGACGGCCACCCGGGAAGAGCTGGATGAAGTGGATGAATAGACATCTGAGGTTCCCTGCTTAAGCTGCTGCCCCCACGACCGACCCCGGATAAGCCTAACAAATCATGATTAATAGGCCTAACGATTAAATCGGACAATTGTAGCCCTTCTATCATCAACACTTTGGTTGGTGTTTGCCGACTGTTTTTTCCCTTTGCGCACTCGGAGCATTTACAACATTGTACACAAGTAACAATGATCTCATTAATTACTACATAGCCAATACCAGGGGTGCTCACACTTTTTCATCATGCAAGCTACTTATAAAATGACCAAGTCAAAATGATCTACCTTCTAAGTAGAGTATGTTTTGCATATTTGTGTGGGTAGGTTCAACCCACTACAAAAATGCAAAACATATTTATTTTCAAATATATTGAGGATTATTTTTTTACAATGTATGTTGATGTCCCTTGCATTACAGTATGAACCAATGTTGCACAACACAACATAATGTCATGCGATCTACCAATACTACCTTTGTGATCGACTGGTAGATCGTGATCGACATATTGAGCACCCCTGACCTATACTATACCATGACCTTGTTTTCTATATCTAACATGAAATAGTTAAGTATAGTCATTCTACAGAACTTTCAATCAAAACTATATATATTAGGGCTTGTCAGTCGGCAACCCGGAAGGCGACTCTTTTTAACCATGGGGAATTTATGTCAACAAGCTCCACAAAAGGTCATAACTTTTATTCTGTCTGGTATGTATTACTGTGACACTTGATTGCTTTAGTTGCCAATTAATATTTTAGTTTTCTAGTAATTTGGGGATTGCATATATTATTTTGTATTCATAGTTTTTCTAAAATGCTCCAATATTGTTTTGTGAGTTCATATTTCTTTATTTATTCATATAGTGTTAAAGTATTTACCGTATTTTCTGGACTGTAAGTCGCTGCGGAGTACACGTCGCACCAGCCATAAAATGCATAATAAAGTGGAAAAAAACATATAAAAGTTGCACTGGAGTATAAATTGCATTTTTGGAGGAAATTGTACGCTTAGTACACATCATTTCTACCGAGCTACGATGGTGACATTTAGCTAACATTCACACATGTAGAATACAAGACATTTACAGTAAGATAACTTTAAACTCACCAAAACGGTTGTAAATCGATTAAATAAGTATTTTATTTATCCCCGACCATGTAGAGTGTTTCCAAGTCTCCAAAAGTATTTATGTATTCGGTCGTAATTATGTCTGTGATATGTCTAAAAACAGCTGACTGGGTCGGGGGAATCTTCAAAATAAGGCTCCCCGACCCGATCAAGGCGGCGCTCCAACCCCCCGCAAATGCGCTATATACATAAAATTGTATTGTATTGTATTGTATTATTTTGCTTCGGACACGTCACGTGGAAGCAGTGACAGCTACGAGGAAGGCTGCAGTGACAGCCGAAACTGTCAGCACGGTAAGAGAGTTTTCTCCACAAAAAATAGGAAGATCATTGTCATTGTCGAAACAAAAGAAACTTCAAACTCATTTAACAGATAAGAATACAGGATGAACATTATTGGATCATCTTGTTCATGTCTATGAAAAGACATGTGTATGTAATGCATATATTGATTGTATTTTCTGTTTCTTGTGCAGTTTCACAATATAAACAGGCAACTTTGCTGCACACCTGGAGCCAGTGGAGTTTGTTTGTGAATGTTTAGCTGTTTGGATAAGCTAGCTTCCTCAACTAGCAAGGCCTTAAAAGTCAAATTGTCTTGTTATCATACTATTTTAACTACTTATTTAACAAAACATTCAATTTTAACTAGAGTTTAAATTATTAATATAATTTATATAGCGCATTTCATGGGCGGCACGGTGGACGACTGGTTTGCAAGTCTGCCTCACAGTTCAGAGGTCATGGGTTCGATCCCGGCCCCAGCCTCCCTGTGTGGAGTTTGCATGTTCTCCCCGTGCCTGCGTGGGTTTTCTCCGGTTACTCCGGTTTTCCTCCCACATTCCAAAAAACATGCATGGTAAGTTGATTGGACTCTCTAAATTGCCCCTAGGTATGATTGTGAGTGCGGATGTTTGTTTCTGTGTGCCCTGCAATTGGCTGGCAACCAATTCAGGGTGTCCCCCGCCTACTGCCCAAAGGCAGGTGGGATAGGTTCAAGCACGCCCCGCGACCCTTGTGAGGATAAGCGGTATCGATGATGGATGGATAGCGCATTTCATAACAGCTAGAGAGCAGACTATGTGAACTATGAACTGGAGGTGGTGTGATTTAATCTGCCAATAAGAAGACAAGTTAGAAATATTGGGGACAGAGTGAATTACGCTAAAGCGCCTGCAGAGGGAGACAAAACATCATAAATACAAGTCAGCACTAACAAGCCATGACAGTAATAATATGTTAATAATTTCTTAATAATTTCACACATAAGTCACTCCAGAGTATTAGTCACACCCCCGGCCAAACTATGAAAAAAAAAACGTGACTTATAGTCCGGAAAATACAGTATTCCTTTTTGAGTTGGTTTGGTGCGGCACATTTCCGGAGCGAAGAAGAAACGAGAGAGAGGTGAATTAGAGTGAGGCTGTTCATGTCTGAATAAAGACGCAACAAAACACTGTCCTGCCATGTCGGTTGTCTTTAGGAAGGAAGACCCCAGAAGAAATACATAAAGTCAAACCTATATTGTAACCCGCCATACCACGGCCTCCGAAGAGAAGGAAGAACAACTTTTAAGGGTTACACTATACCAACACGTATGTCAGGACTATCACCGGAGCAGGGGGACTCGGCCTTGTGTCAGCCGAGCAATTCATCCTCATCATCAATATCATGGCACTTCCACTTTTGGACCAGTGCTGCAACAGTACGTTTTTGGCACATTGAGTTAATCATCTCTACGCTCCTCTAGAACTTTCTTTCTGAGTCTTGAGACAGCTTCTTGCCTTTAATGACTGCTGTTTGGTGAAAAGCCTGGGATGACTGTGGGCAGGTGATTATTGGGCACAATTTATCGGGAGTAATCAAGCCTATACGAGTCACGGGTGACTAAATGCTGGCTTGTGATACTGTGATGCAATAGTTTATGATATGCAATCATTTTTGACTCAAAATAACACATTTGATGCAATGGTGTGAATACTTTTGCAACAGACTTTTACAATCAATCTAAAGTAAAGAGTGCTTATGAACAAAAACAGTGATGGATTCTTGTGTTTGTGCTACTTTATTTCACGCAAATAGATGAAACACACTTTTGCTTTGTTCTATGCCGAGAAATAGAGTGTTACTCACGGCTATGAATACTTTTGTAACCCACTGTGTAAATATATATATATATATATATATATACATATATATATATATATATATATATATATATATATATATATATATATATATATATATATATATATATATATATATATATATATATATACACAGTGTTGGGCAAGTTACTTCCAAAATGTAATATATTACATATTACTAGTTACTTGCATGTGAAAGTAATATGTTTCTTTACAATATTACTCTATTTGTAGAGTAATGCATTACTCAAGTTTAAGTTACTTTTAAGTTACTTTTTTTTGTTTTAATCGGGGATTCATTTATTTAATAATGATTTCAAGACCTTAAAAGGAAAATGCAAAATTGCTGCCATACTCTAGCTGGTAAAGTTAATTTATGAGCATATTTAACTATATAGTGTGGTCTATAATATTAAACGTTTCGACTCTATGGTGTGGTGGGACATCACTACCTTTGATCAATATTTGTATCAATAAGATTTTTTTTTTAAATATAAATGTTGGAACTGATATTTTGTCCAGTAAATAAATAATCACAGACTGTAAACCACAAATTAAATTATCATTATTCTCAAATTAATTTACACACTGGGGGCTCAGGGGTAGAGTGGTCCTTTCCCAACCGGCAGGTTGTGGGTTCAATCCCCGGCTATTGTGACCATGTTGAAGTATCCTTGAGCAAGATACTGAACCCCCAGTTGCTCCTGATGCTGCGTCATCAGGAGGGAGATGAGGTACAGTGTGAAGCGCTTTGAGTACCAAAGGTAGAAAAGCGCTATACAAGTGACAGTCCATTTGCCATTTACACACAAATAATGGTGATGCATAACATATAATCGATAATTGGTCGAACAAGATAGATAGATAGATAGATAGATAGATAGATAGATAGATAGATAGATAGATAGATAGATAGATAGATAGATAGATAGATAGATAGATAGATAGATAGATAGATAGATAGAAAGAAACACACAGACAGGGCATGTGTAATAAAAGCAAAAATATGTATTGAAGTCAAAACTGACCTGACTAAATGTTTTTTCCTTTTTCATTATTATTTTTTCTATTTATAATAATTGAAAGTTCAGTTAGTTCTAATTTTCTTTTACTACATGGAGACAAACTTTCGAGGTGATTTGAAAAAAAAAAAGTAAATAAGAAACGAGCACATCAAACTCTAATAATGACGTCTATTGTAGTTTGTCCGATTGATGGTGCCGTAGCGTGACGTCATTTGTCACCGGCAGATGATTTGCATTTTGATTGTGAAGAGCCAATTACAATCACTATGTTCTACATATGGCAATTGATGGCACTAAGTTCATTAAATCATATCTAAAAAGCACAGTGACTTATTTTTTTGCAGTTTATTCGCTTCGTTTTACTTAGGCTTGTTCCTGCTTGTATTTTGTGTCTATGATTTGCATTTTATTTTATGAAACCATGACAGTGATTATTGTCACAAACAATAACTTCTCAGCCCTCTTGGGTGTTGTCAATGGTGTAAAGACAATCGAATTGCAGGGCAGAGAGTTGACTCGCGCACTCACGTTGTTATGTGAAGCTCCAAGTGCAAGAGGAACTTTTTATTTAAGCATTGCTGGAAGTAATAACTTATGATCAAGTGATGTCATAAACAGACCTACTTGTTAATGTAAAATACAGATGTCAACATATGTATTATAGTCCCAAAATTTGTAACGCGTTACCCAACTCAGTAACTGTAATAATATTACAAAGAAAATCAGAGTATCAAGTTGCATTATGTCGTTACTGCCTAAATGTACTGTATTACTGTACTGCGTTACTTTTGTAACGTGTTACCCCGGAAAAAAAACGTATGAATTAAATGTTCTACTCCTATATTACATTAACAGTCTATTCCTGACAACTGAAGTTCTGGTATCAGGAACCCGGAACCAATAGCGAAGCCCGCCATGAGCACAAACTCAAGCAGTCAACGCTCTATACTACGGAAAAACTTTGTTCCGCCATCAACGGATCAAACGGGAATTCCCTCACTCGGAAAAAAAAACGTATGCATTAAATTTTCTTCCACTATATTACATTAAGGATCAATTACTTCCAATGAAGTTCCGGTATTGTAACCGGAACCCTGAAGCCATAGCGAAGCCCACAGTAGCGCAAACTCAAGCAGTTCCCACTCGATACTATGGAAAAACTTTGACCGCTCTGCCATCATCGGATTCAAAACGGCAACATGTAAGTTACTTCTTTGCCATGCATTTTGCTGAAATTGCAAAAGATTTAAAATGTATTTATTTACATTTTCGTCTGTAGCTCATGGCGTCTAAATGAAGAACAGTAATGACTGTGAAAGAGAGAGTGAAATGCATCCGATTATGCGAAGCTGGACACAAAGTAAAAAAACATACGGGAGACACTTGGAGTCAGAAAAATTCAAATCTACGATACTTTGAAAAACCAGGAATCGATCCTGGCTCAGTACGATTCCAGCAGTTTGCCTGCTCAAAGGAAATTGCTTGCGGCTCGACGGACGAAGTCCAGTGGCGTAAATGAACGTGTCTTTCTGTATGCACAAGAATCACCAGACATCAGTGATGATGATTACAGTATTTTTTTCAACAGTATTTGGACCATTTTTGTTATACTGTACTGTATTTTGTTCATATACCTGTACTTTATAGTGCAGTTTTTGTTTATTAAAATGTTTATTATTATTATATTGCTTGTGTTGTTAACTTGTTACACATGTATTTTGTTAACATACTTGCACGTTTATACAGGACATGTACCGTAGTCGTTTCCCTATATATATATATATATATATATATATATATATATATATATATATATATACACATATTTAAAGATTAAGCAATAAAGTTCCTTACTTGTAACAAAAAACTTCTTGGTTAAGGTGCAGCTGTCAAATGCAGCAATCTTCTCTTGTAGGCTGACGGCAAGAATGCTGTAAAAGAGAGGTTATTAATAAAGTGCATAGTAAGTTAATGACATTAAATAAAAATGTCATAGATGCAACATACTGCTCGTTAGAGTGAAGATCATAAATCTGGGTCTTGAACTGAATTGATTTGACTAGTTCCCCTGTCCTGAGTGAATACAGGTCAGCACAACAGTAAGGGGGGCTTGTTCTGAAAATACAAGAGAAAAGCAGTTGGTTTGACTATGAACAACAAATACAGTCAACTACTATGGATTGAAGGTTTGTGGTTGACTTCAAAAAATGGTCGACACATTTGGCCCCAAGGCGTTCATTGTACTCCATTCTCAGACATTTGTGGGGCCCACACAAGAACACTGAATCATGACCACAGTCAACTAGCACTCCCAATTTTTGCACAGGGGCACGTCTTGTTGTAATGTCGCCAGCGTGTATTTGACACTGTTGACACCCGATGCCCTTCCTGAAGCATCCCACATATTTTAACACAGGCAGTGTCTTGGAATTAGCGTCTAATATACCCATTAGAATTATAGTGCGGTGACTGGGATTTGAACTGTGGAAGGTGACCCAGGCGTTGACCATGGGTGCCATCTGCTGGGGGTGTGCCAAAATGCGCCGATGGTTGCCGAGTGTTGAAGTATCGAAGAAGACTGCTGTCAGGAGCAATGTCGACAAGGAAATGTTTGCCGACAGCAAGTTTAAATAAATGAAGAAATTAATAAAAACAAACAAACAAACATACATACATTCATACAGTATATATATATATATATATATATATATATATATATATATATATATATATATAAAATGTGTTTCATCTATTTGCGTGAAAGAAAATAGCACAAACACAAGAATCCATCACTGTTTTTGTTCATATTTATATTTAAAAATAAATCTTATTGATACAAATATTGATCAAAGGTAGTGATGTCCCACCACACCATAGAGTCGAAACGTTTAATATTATAGACCACACTATATAGTTAAATATGCTCATAAATTAACTTTACCAGCTAGAGTATGGCAGCAATTTTGCATTTTCCTTTTAAGGTCTTGAAATCATTATTAAATAAATGAATCCCCGATTAAAAAAAAAAAAAAAGTAACTTAAAAGTAACTTAAACTTGAGTAATGCATTACTCTACGAATAGAGTAATATTGTAAAGAAACATATTACTTTCACATGCAAATAACTAGTAATATGTAATACATTACATTTTGGAAGTAACTTGCCCAACACTCTGTATATATATATATATATATATATATATATATATATATATATATATATATATATATATATATATATACACACACAGTGGGTTGCAAAAGTATTCATACCCATTAGGAACACTCTGTTCTCGGCATAGAACAAAGAAAATAGCACAAGCACAAGAATCCATCACTGTTTTCATAAGCACTCTTTACTTTAGATAGATTGCAAAAGTCTGTATTTCATTGTTGCAAAAGTATTCACACCATTGCATCAAATGTGTTATTTTGAGTCAAAAATGATTGCATATTATAAACTATTGCATCACAGTATCACAAGCCAGCATTTAGTCACCCGTGACTCGTATAGGCTTGATTACTCCCTATATATTGTGCCCAATAATCACCTGCCCACAGTCATCCCTGGCCTTTCACCAAACAGCAGTCATGAAAGGCAAGAAGCTGTCAGAAGACCCAGAAAGAAAGTTCTAGAGGAGCGTAGAGATGGACAAAGCTATGCAGCCATTGCAGGTTCACTCAATGTGCCAAAAAGTACTGTTGCAGCACTGGTCCAAAAGTGGAAGTGCCATGGTCCCACTGTGAACCTCGGAAGAACAGGACATCCCTCCAAGATCACAGCAAAAGGCAAGAGGAACCTGCTCAGGGAAGCGAGAGCAAACCCCTACATAACTCTTCAAGACCTGAAGAAGTCTCGCCAGATTGCTGGGAGTAATGTACACAAGTCCACAATATCACGCATGTTACACAAGGAAGGTTTCTATGGCCGTGTTGCAATGAAGAAGCCATACCCGAAGAAACAACATCTCAAGGCTTGTTTGCATTATGCTACTACACAACTGAAAGACAGTCCAGCGATGTGGGAAAGAGTGATGTGATGAGATTAAATGAAAATTGAAGTTTTTGGCCTGAACACCAGGAAGTATGTTTGGTGCAAAAAAACAAAGCTGATGATCCGGCTCATACCATCCCTAATCGGAAATACGGAGGTGGGAACATAATGCTATGGGTTTTTTTCTCTTCCTCCGGTCCTGGTGAGCTTGTCCGTGTACAGAGGACTATGGATAGTATTAAATACTTTGACATCCTGTGGAAGAACCTCTTCAAGTCTGCAAAAATCCTGTACCTAAGGAGGACGTTCACCTTTCAGCAGGATAATGATCCAAAACATACAGCTCGAGTGACACGAGAATGGCTCAGGAAGAAGAAAGTGAAGGTTCTAGACTGTCCAAGTCAAAGCCTGGATCTTAACCCAATAGAAAACTCGTGGCAGGATCTGAAGATTGCTGTCCACAGGAGATCACCAAGGAAACTGGCTCAGGCGGAGCGGTAATTGCATACAGTGGGCGAAATTGTCCAAACAACATTGCGCTAAACTCATTGCTGGCTATCCAAAGCTATTGGAAGCTGTTTTTGATGACAAAGGAGCTGCAACCAAGTACTGAATATAATTTGATGACTTGGTGTGAATACTTTTGCAACAATGAAATACAGACTTTTGCAATCTATCTATAGTAACAAGTGCTTATGAACAAAAACAGTGATAGTCTGTCGTGTTTGTTTATTTTTTTTCATGCAAATACGTAAAACACACTTTTCCTTTGTTCTGTGCCGAGATACCCACTGTATATATATATATATGTATATATATATATATACACACACACATTTTTGCATATTTATTAAAAAAGAGAAAAAGATATATCATATGGTCATAAGTATTCAGACCCTGTGCTCAGTAGTGACTAGAAGCACCGTTATAAGCAAGTACAGCCATGATTCTTCTTGGGAATGATGCAACAAGTTTTTCACACCTGGATTTGGGGTTTTTCACACCTGGATTTGGGGATCCTCTGCCATACTTCCTTGAAGATTATCTCCAGTTCTGTGAGGTTGGATAGTGAACATTGGTGGACAGCCATTTTCAGGTCCCTCCAGAGATGCTCAATCGGGTTTAGGTCAGGGCTTTGGCTGGGCCAGTTAGGAACGGCCACAAAGTTGTTCTGAAGCCACTCCTTTGTTATTCTAGCTGTGTGCTTTGGGTCATTATCCTGTTCAAAGGTGAATTTTTGGCCCAGTCTGAGGTTCTGAGCACTCCGGAAGAAGTTTTCCTCCGGATATAACAGCACGCAGCTGTTATACAGGACAATCTTGGCTTTCCACCAACTGTTTCTCATTCATATAGATGACATAATTTACATTAAAATATACCCACAACATAATTTTAATAAACAAAATACCTTTATTAGACACTCGAGCAGCCAGTAATAATATTTTAGTCGATTAGGTCATTGCCAGAGCACAACAAAGTCCCATCCATAAAAATGACGGTTCTCGTAGTTGTGTGTGTGTGGGTGTGTGCGTGCGTGTGACATGCGTGTGTGTTTTTGGTTGAAAGGGCTGAGTGGCTGTTTGAGTGAGTTGAATCCAATGCTTTTCTTTTCTTGTTTTTTTCCAATTAAAGGGAAGTCAAGCCAAACATTTTTTTCAAGAATATATTCTATGCAGGCCCACTAGTAAAAAAAAGTCACTCAGATTAATATTGTGTTTGTGGAATATGAGTTAAGCAGCAAAATCTAGCCATCGGAAAATGACACCTCAGGGCTCAGATAACGACCAATCATACCTCAAATGCAAAAATCAGGTGAGCTGTGATTGGTCATTTCCTGAGCCCTGAGCAACTGTAATGTAATTTTTAGTCGACAGAAGTGACAAAATGCCCGCCCCCAGCGATGCCTAAAAACGGGTGGATTAACTCTTATTCCACAAACGCAATATTTATCAGAATGCCTTGTTTCAACTAGTGGGCTTGCATCGAATATATATCTTGGAAAAAATATATTTTTGGGTTGACTTCCCCTTGAATAAAGTATTTGTATAAGAAAATGTCATGTCATCTTCCAAACCGCTTATCCTATATAGGGTCGCGGGGAGTTGCTGGAGCCTATCCCAGCCGTCAATGGGCGAAGGCAGACTACACCCCGAACTGGTCGCCAGCCAGTCGCAGGGCATGTATAAGAAAATCAATCCTCTTATTCGTGTTAATGTCATGTTTGGGTTTTTCTAGTTTTGTTTGCTCAGCATTGGTCTGTCTCGTCAATGATTGTGTGCACCTGTGTGCATTCCACTCCCGAGTGTTGCCCAATCAGCTCCCTCCTACCTTGTGTGTCTCGTCCAGGTGTTTTTCGTTGTCTCGTCAGTATGCTTGTATTTAAGTTCCTAGTTTTCGTTCAGTCCTTGTCGGATCATTGTCGCGATCATCTTGTTTTGTTTCTCCCAGTGTTATGTTTTGTTTCTGAGTGTTTCTTTGTTACTTTGAGTTTTGGATTCTTTGAGACTTGCTTATGCTGTTTTTTTGTTAATAGCTACATTCTTCAGTACGCCCTGCTTCTCCTGCCTCCCTCCATTTGGATCCTCCATCCAACAAACGTGACAGTTAAGGGTACTAAATTTCAATAAAATAAGCGGACAGAAAAAGCAAGGGATTTTTTTTATACAAAAAATAAAATAAATGTGCGTTTTACTCTGAAAAAAATCTGATTATCGCAATTAAATATTTTAATCACTTGACAGCAATAATATATATATATATATATATATATATATACAGTGATCCCTCATTCATTGCGGTTAATGGGGGGACAGAGCCCGCGGCGATAAGTGAAAACCGCAAAGTAGAGTCAAACTTATGATTATTATTATTATTTTATGATATTTATTGTACAGTTTTATTTTGGGGGATTTGCGCCTCTATTACGCTGTTGCGAACCCCGACATGATTCCCACACTTCTAAATACTTGTTAAACAATCAATTTAACTATAAAAATGCAAAATGAAGAACATAAGTACCAAGCTGCAAGCTGTGATCAGAATGTAGCTTTGACCGACCACGGCAACTGACGATCACGACAGAATGTTCGCTAAAAACTACGTTTAAGTTTTAATTCTTATCATAAAATTGACTTACCTTAACTAGAATGCCATAGTGTAATTTATCCAATCCTGCACGTCGTCGTCGTGAAAAGTGAAAGTAAAAATGGCCGCTTCTTCTTCGGTTTGTTGCCTTCTACTTCATTTAAAAACGAAGAAGAGCGTGGCCACCGGAGGGGGAACATGCATTCACTTTATCTTTGCACAATAACATCAATAAAGTCCTTTGGATAAAATGCAACGCGGGATAGTAGTTAAGGTAAGCTGTTTTAAGACAACCTAAGACAAAACTAACAAACACTTTCACACTTTATTTGGCGATGTCTAAGTCGTCCATGCCGGCCGCCCCGGAGCGCGCTGCGCTCACAACATATAACACACAGCTGTTGTACTGTACTACCCGATTTTTACAAAACTTTATTAGAGCAAACATCATTATAAATATGGAGGAGAAAGTATCCGGCTTGACTCTTGACTAAATCAACGCCACATTTGAATAGTGGACGAGACTAAGCGAGAATCTGCGATGATGCCCACCCAGTCAGCTCACGTACAGTACAGTACAGTGTGTGGAAAAAGTAAATCCACTTGTGCTCTCGTTGGTCGATCTCGCGCTGGGAACCAGTCTCTGCCTTTTATGAGTGCCTGCGGGTATGTACAAAGTCTCCGAGTTATATCTTTGAAACAATGCGTTTTTCTGCAATATAGCTCCCGATATGGCTGTGTTGTTTCATTTTAAATTATGCTTCTGAAAAATCTGTGATGCACCGAGGGCGCAAAAGTTGAAGCGCGAAGTAACGAGGGATCACTGTATATAGATAGATAGATACACTTCCCTCCATAATCATCAGCACACCTGATTAAGATGTGTTCTACTAGCTTCTAATAAATTAATTGTTTTTTGGGGGGATAATATAGGAACAACATTTTTATATGTATATATCATTTTTAGATTTTCACCAGCATTCTCAACTAACTCCCTTTTTCTACTATTATTGTGTAAAATAAAGTAAATGCCACATGGATGTACTGTAATTTAAAGTAAAGTAAGGTTTGTTCGGATTTAACATGTAACACTTTCCCCTGACAGTAGAAATAGTAGTACAGTAAATCCATAAATGTACAAGACTTCAGCACACATGTTTTTTTTTTTTTCTGGTGTGGTTTTCCTTTAATTTGCAAATCTTGTAATCTAACCCTTATACTCACTTCACCAACTTTTATACCAGTACTGCTCTAGTGGCCAAGACTTCAATGTGTTTTCCATTTAAGTGTCAAGACTGCATCCTTTTTCGTGGTAAACAAAAGCTGTGATTTCAAAATGATTATATGCTAAAAATTGTGACTGCCTTAGTAAGTTAACGACCATGCTCGATGGAAAAAGCAGCATCACACACACAGAAGCCTTTTCACTTCTTGTATCTGACCATAATGTTACTCAGCAAGCACATAGAGGGAAGAACCAGTAAATACCATTCAGCCAGAGGTCAAGGTTTTAGGTTTTCAACATAGAAAATGTTCTCAGCACTAGTATCATGCGACACCTGGGTGAATAGCCAAACCATCAAAACACAGCTTGTTTCTCTGTTAGTAAGGAATTAGGAAAAACAAACATGAACTGTAAGTTTCTTGTAGTATCTAGAAGGCAGTCTCCATCAAAGCCCAGCAGTGATGCCATATTTTATTTCCAGAGAGGGCACTAGGTGTGTGGGTGTGGCATATTTGTGTTTTGTCTCTTCTTTCACTCAGCCTGATTATGAAAAATCCCTATTTCAACATTGACAAAGCCTGGCATCTAGTCATCTCTATAAGGTGCCTTTTTGGGACAGAACATACATTATCTTGTTTTGCCATTTTCAGACCCTCTTTAACCCTAACGATTGAAAAAAAAAATATGAATAAATTCCTGGGATTTAATGGCTAGACCAGGGGTCGGCGACCTGTTACACTCAAAGCCACTTCGACCCGGTTTCCACACAAAATAAAGCTATGGGAGCTGCAATCACTTTTTGACATGGGGGGTCTCCAGCAATTCTCAGATGCAATTCTTCTGTTATAAATGGTTTCACTTGTTTAACAAATGAAGTAGAAGTACAAAAGGTAAAATCTGTGGGGAAAATGACAGAATCAAACAGTCTGCAATGTTCCTCTGAAATTTAGGGCAGTATGACCAAATAAAATAATCTAGAGCAGAGGTCGGCAGCCTTTAATAG
The DNA here is from genome assembly GCF_054856515.1 of Filicampus tigris. Lineage (NCBI taxonomy): Eukaryota > Metazoa > Chordata > Actinopteri > Syngnathiformes > Syngnathidae > Filicampus > Filicampus tigris. The sequence goes on along the minus strand of NC_141223.1, from coordinate 27,133,254 downwards.
TCAAAGAGCCATTTTGACCATGTTTCCACGTAAAATAAAGCACTGGGAGCCGCAAACACTTTTTTTTACATTAACCTCCAAAAAACGCCAGCGTTTTTTGAGCTCCCAGGCAACGCTGGGAACAAGTTATTGCTTAAAAAAATTTTTTTTAAAAAGGCTGCAATCAGCAGACGGCCTTATGCCGATTGCACACTTCCGGCCGTGAAACTGTACTTTGAGTAGTTGCCATTTTTTACTGCTTTAAATGGAATAGAATTGCATACAAATTATAGACGAAGTAGTGACGGACCATTAGAAGAAAAAAAAAAGAAGAAAAAAAAGAATTTGACCATATTTGGACATCCAAGATATTTGGCAACAGTGACTATATAATTTTATTTTGATATTTCGAGGTCACCTTTTTACCTTAATTTACAACTATAATTAAACAAACGAACACACACAAATAAAATACTTTGTTCAGATATTGTGCAGTTTTGGTGTTGCTGGTAGCAGGCGCGTTATGCCGGCTGTTTCCTGTGCTGTCAAACGTCTCTGAGGAAGGTGAATGCTGATCACTGAAATTGCACAATGTCTATAGAAAGAAGTTACAAATGTTGACTTAAGAAGACATGATACACGTTTTTGAGACAAATAACATACTGTAACAAATTGGGTTATCTGTGCTCTGGTGACATTTCTGTTCTGCTAAGTTGTGTTGTTTCTGAGGTTCCTGAATGCATCACTCAACTCGCTTGTTTGGATAGGGGTGTGCGAATGAGAGGAGTGAGCATATGACGAAGGACCAGAGATCCGTGTGTACTTATGAGGAAATGTTGCACTTGTTATGACCCCTCCTCAAGATGGCAAGGAGGATGGGTCCAACATAGGTGTGAGAGTTGGAAGGGGTAAATGAAAAACGTGCACTAACACAAAAGACAGCGATTACAAACACAAACGAACCAGGACTGGCTACATCACCAGTAGCCAGCCCAGGGACTGACCACATCACTCGCAGCCAGCCAACAAAAACAAACAAGGACTGGCTACATCACCAGTAGTCAGCCCAGGAACTGACCACGTCACTTGCAGCCAGCTAACAAACACATACAAGGACTGGCCATATCACCAGCAGCCAGCCCAGAGACTGGCCACGTCACACGCAGTCAGACAACAAAAACAAACAAGGACTGGCCACATCACCATCACCAGTAGCCAGCCCAGGGACTGGCCATGTCACTCGCAGCCAGCCTCGACCACCAGCAACCCAGCCTCTCTTAAACTGATTGCTCGGTGCCACACCTGAAAGTAATTGACTAAATTGGTTACTCTCCCCTGCTCTGAACTGGATGGCTATACTGGTGACGAAGGCCACCAATCAGGGCAGAGCACGGGAGAGCACCTATACACCAACTTAAACGGCCACAACACGTGGGCCATAACACATTGGAGTTGGCGTCGACTACAGCCCACATTAGCCGTGTTGTAATAATAAAAAGGGAGATAACTAAAATACGTCTGACGTCGTGTCTTTGGAAGAGGTTACAATGCAGTTCAATCGGACACTTCTAATTTATTTTCCCAAGCCACACAAGGACATAAGGACAAAAGAGCCGCATGCATAAGGGCTGGACTGTGAAAACACAAATAAATATGTCCTTGGCAGTGAATGAGTTGAAGTTATACTTTAGTCATTTTGCATTTTTTTGCAGTAAAAGGTTATTATTGTCTATAATTAATTAGAAAAAGTCATAATTTTCCATGTAAAATTAACACTTTTAAAAACATCCATCCATTATCTGTACCGCTTATCCTCACAAGGGTCGCGGGGCGTGCTGGAGCCTATCCCAGCTGTCTATGGGCAGTGGGCGGGGGACACCCTGAATTGGTTGCCAGCCAATCGCAGGGCACACAGAGGCAAACATCCGCACTCACAATCACACCTAGGGGCAATTTAGTGTCCAATCAACTTACCATGCATGTTTTTGGAATGTGGGAGGAAACCGGAGTACCCGGAGAAAACCCACGCAGGCACGGGGAGAACATGCAAACTCCACACAGGGAGGCCGGAGCCGGGATCGAACCCACGACCTCTGAACTGTGAGGCAGACGTGCTAACCAGTCGACCACCGTGCTGCCCCTTTTAAAAACATATTTTGCCATTTGCTGTAGACTGAAAATGACTTCATGTATTTCAACTAGTGGGCCTGCATAGAACACATTCTGGAAAAAATATGTTTGGTTGTTTCTTGCCGGTGCTTAAGTCCAAGACTTAGTTCTTGCTGTTGATGCAACCTCTTGCCTAAGGCGACGGGATTCCTCATTAAATTGATGGCGGTCAGGTCTGGCTGTTGGGTGAAAATTACTGACTTTTGGCTTTGCTTCTAGCAAATTCCAGGGAGTGTTGGTGGGTGGACCTAGCTGTCTGTTAGAAACGTAAAAAAGTGATAAAAGTCCGGCTGCTTCATTCATGTGGTGAGTGACATGAATATTGTGTTTTATTGACAGTTGACAGTAACAAGCGGAAATGACGTACATTTCACTCATTTCACTCAAAATTCTGATTTCTGAAACATTCTGAATATCCCGTTTACATGATTGACCGGACAGAGTTGCTCCGGCATTTGAATAACCCGCTGTGTACGGCCAATCATGGCACAGCTTCGTAAACAGGTCTAAAATACTGTCTACTCACCCAGAGGAACCTGTGCTTTTGCAAACTCCGAGCAAAGGTCTCTTGCCAGAAAAAACGTCCACCTTCAGAGGACCTGAAAAGAAGATATTTTGTTTGCCATACAAGTATACACATCACATTTTCTGCGTTCGAATCAAAGGTATGTCATCAGACAAAAAAAATCACATGCATGTCAATGCAGGGGGTGTTCAGTTTAAAATGGTCCCAATATAAGCGGTTTTGAGATTACATATGTCATACAATGGATAATATGTCACACTAAAGCACACTCTGTCATCACTATGTTTGTACTACTGTTTTGCATTGGATTATTACATTTTTGTGTGTGGGGGGAATTCATTGAAATATCCATTGTGATTCTGTCTTTACTACTGCGTTAGCAAAGGCGACTTATGTACAAATTGGGGTTATATTGCCGCCCTACAAACGTAACTCTGCCATAAGAACACACTGTAGTTGGAATCAGTCATAGGTCCCGCTGTACAATTTGCTTTAGAGCATTTGCATTAATCAGTAATATTTTTTATTTTATTTTTTTACATCTAATTGTAAGTTACAGTGAAATGTAATTAATAAGAAGAAGAAATGTAAATATAAGAGGTAGGACAAGGTAATGTGTTACATTAATTACAAAAAAATGATTGCAGTGGATAACAGGGTTAAAGCATTCTAAACGCATTTTGCGTTCCAAAACAATGCAGAACCTTTGAGCATGATTCAAATGCAATTAAATATATTTTTCTAGAGTTAAACAATATTCAAGTGCGTGGCTATTATTTGATTCAGTCATCCAATAAAATCCATTTAAATGAAAAATGTCTGCTTTTTTGGACAAATAATGATTACATGATCACGGTGGACGACGTGTTAGCATGTCCGCCTCACATTTCAGAGGTCGTGGGTTCGATTCCGGCCTCGGCCTTCCTGTGTGGAGTTTGCATGCTCGCCCCGTGCCTGCGTGGGTTTTATCCGGGTACTCCGGTTTCCTCCCACATCCCAAAGACAGTCGTGCATCTCCGCACCACCACCAGCTGTCCCTTTTTGGCTGTAATCATTTTTCTATCTTCGAGAGGGAGGGGTTACCAGCACTTCACCTCTCTGTGCAACTCAAAGTGTTCTTTTCCTGTGTTTGCCAGTGGATACTGCCCAGCTCACAGGGCACCAACCCTTCGGCCCCTCCCACACGTGGTAAGCCCACGGTCCCCTTTCGGACTGTGCTCCATGGGTGCAGGCCTGGCCACTGGCAAGCGGGCGAGCCCCACCTCCAGGCCCGGCTCACGAGGCGGGCCCCGGTGACCCGCGTCTGGGCAAGATAAACGGAGACCAACATTTTTATTCATGATAAGGAGTCTGTGAGCTATGCTTTGTCGTGTCCCTCACCTAGGACCTTTTTGCCATAGGTGACCCTGCCAGGGGCATAAAGCCCCAGCCAATTTAGCTCATAGGATCATTGGGACACACAACAGAGAGTATTCCTTTCTTATCACTATCTTTATTGTTGTTAATAATAATGATAATGAATGATGATGTTATCATTATTATTATTTGTATAATGTGCTTCAGAGTTGGTTGGGTCAATCTTGAGAAAAGGTTCTAATTAAGATACTTACTGATATGTGGAGCTGGTAAAATGCGAGCAGTTTTCACTGGGCCATGACGCACTGAGAACAGCTCCTGGGCCTCACCTGCCATCTGAAAGATAATATCAGTATTTACACCAAATAATTATGTGTCTGCATATATTGCAATGCATACAATAATGCATAAGAGTAGTTTTATTTTCATGATAAGGCCTATACTGTATTAATGTTGAATAAACCCTAATCACTATTCAGAAACTTGGATTGATTAAAGACAACATTTCTCACATGTGATTTTGAATGTTTGTCTTTTTCTAAATGTCATGCAACCATGCCATAATGAACCTTGACTGGTTAGTTCCTTCAAGATTTTGCAGGCATTTTCTGTGATTGTTGCGATCTAAAATGCCTGATTTTGCGGGCAATTTTCCTAAAAGTTACAATAAAAGTTGTGATAAAGGTTGCAAATTATTTTGCTCAAAACCTAATATCTTTATAATTAAGAAAACCTTTTCTACAAATTTAAGTGGATTTTTAAAAAAGATGTTTGAAAAAGCAATAGATATTTACAAATGTGTATATTCTTTATTGAAAAAGGATATTTAGCACATCTCTCAGCATCTGGAGTTGAATCAAATATGACAACAGTCTTTTTTTCATTGTGGTTCCTCAGTGCTTTTTTTTTTTTTTCTGGTCGACTGCAGCAGTTTTTTTTAAGATGATGAACATCCAGAATGGCTTTTTCATTGATGACTTTCTCTCTCGGGGATCTTTTCATAGCTAGGTGGTCACTAACAGACAGTGGGATGTTGATCGCTTCACAGATCTGACAAGAAAGCGAAAACTTTTAGCACTCTTTGACTTTTTTCCCCTACTTGATAAAATGTAATATCACATCAACAGCTGTACTGTGAAATAAGTACAGGTGGGCAATATATCACATTTTCAAAACATTTTGTGAATGTTGTTAGGAGCATGTGAAAACATGTACCGTATTTTCCAGACTATAAGGCGTAACTTTTTATAAGCCGCACCCACTGTATTTTTTTTTTAAATAATGAAAAAAAAAAACATATATGAGCCGCACCTTTATATAAGCCATAACTATATATGTTGAAAAAGTAGGGCCCGTGCAAGGTGTGTCATCGCTGACGTCGCTACCGGGGTAGTATGTTGGGAGCGCACTGTTGGCGACGTGACTATTGTTGTTACACGCAAGACGAACTCGCAGTGTTTCTCGCTTGATTCAAATGGCCAAAATATACAAATATGGTGAACCGCTGTTGTGTTGGGGGGTGTAGCAATGCCACCCATGATTGCAAAGTAAGAAAATTGAACAACAGACTGGGTTTTATAGGTTTCCTGCTTGGGGGAAGATGGGGGGGAACCCTCATTTCAGACATGTCTAAACAAAGTCGGATGGCTTGGTTATCGGCTGTAAAATGAAAACATTTCACCATAAACAACCTTCAGTCTTGGGCGAGAGCATGCTCTGTGCATTTTAATAGCAATAAGTTAAAAATAAAGTTTAGAATCCTCTTGCTTTCTCTTTTAGTCACATATTTGCACGCAATCAGTGAGTGAGGTAAAAGGAAAGAAGGAATGAACGATTACATACATTGTTAAAAAGGAAATATTTATGCCCGTGTGTGTATATCTTAAAGTGGAAGTCTGATAAATATTGCGTTTGTGGAATAATAGTTAATCCACCCATTGGGGGGCATCTCTGGGGGCGACCGTTTTGTCACTTCTGTCAACCAATCTGACCAAGCACAGCTCACCTGTTTTCTGAAGCTGAGCCATGATTGGTCGTTATCTGAGCCCTGGGACATTGTGATGTCATTTTCAGACGACAGAAGAGACAAAATGGCTGCCCCCGGAGATGGCTAAAAGCGGGTGGATTTTGCTGCTTAACTCATATTCCAAAAACGCAATATTAATCAGAATGCCTTGTCTCAACTAGTGGGCTTGCACAGAACATTCATTCATTCATTCATTCATTATCCATACCGCTTATCCTCACAAGGGTCGCGGGCGTGCTGGAGCCTATCCCAGCTGTCTTTGGGCAGTAGGCAGGGGACACCCTGAATTGGTTGCCAGCCAATCGCAGGGCACACAGAGACAAACATCCGCACTCACAATCACACCTAGGGGCAATTTAGACAGTCCAATCAACTTACCATGCATGTTTTTGGAATGTGGGAGGAAACCGGAGTACCCGGAGGAAACCCACGCAGGCACGGGGAGAACATGCAAACTCCACACAGGGAGGCCGGAGCCAGGATCGAACCCACGACCTCTGAACTGTGAGGCGGACATGCTAACCAGTCGACCACCGTGCCGCCTGCACAGAACATATTCTGGAAAAAAAATATGTTTGGGTTGACTTACCCTTACAGGGGACGGTGCACAAGCAAATACCTATCACGTACCTTAGTCCGAATGACAGTATTGTTATTGTTCGCCGCCTTCATCATCTCCAGGTCCTGCTCTTACCCATTTTTAAAATTGCACATGAGAGGCTAAAGATTTAAATTGCTCCGAAGTATAGGCACTTACACTACACACAAGGTACGTAAAAATATCCAGCTCACACAGAGGATGCAGGTCTGGTTTGTAGCTTCACTCAGTATTGGGAATTCTGTAGGGATCCAAATTTATAATTATTTTTGTCTTTGGCTTTACTGTCTAATTCATCCTTGTAAAGCCCTGCCAATTTCTTGCATTTTAAACATGTTTTTGAATCGACAAATACACATTTGCATTTAACGTGCCGCTGCCACTCTAGTTTATCAGAGCTACTTCTGCATACCACATAATTCATAACCTAGTGCATAGCGCCCTCACCTGTTGAACTCCTACACCTGCAGTCACATCCTGTTAATGGCAATTGTATTGTAATTCCGGTTAGACCACCCCTACAGGTGGAAGAAAAATCCACAGAATTGCCGCACCGGTCTATAAACTGCATGGTTCAAATCCTAGGAAAAAAGTCGTGGCTTATACTGTTGTCCGAAAAATATGGCACATTTGAAATCATTTTTAGTGTGATTAGAAGGTTTTGTACACAAGGGAGTTAGTGATACTTTTTCAGTTGATAATTTTGCACGTTTCAAATTTGTCTGATGATTAAACTTCAAATAACACATTTAAAGACAGGTTTTATGATTTACGTCACCATATTGCTCAACTCTAGCCCTAACACACGTTATTCACAAACACATTTTATATAACTAAGTTTTTCACCTTAATTAGTTCAGTTCTCCCGGCAGACCTCGAGTCCATCACCTCCGTGAGGATTTGTAGAGAGTACATGTTTCTTTCAAAACCTTTCTCGTGCAATTGGAATGATACAGTCGTGAAGTGCTTGTCGATGGACGACGTTCTGTTATAATCTATGATTACCTTGCATTTAGGACAAAATAGTTTACCCCTGATTTCGTGCAGGAGGTCCGGATATTCGTTTGCATGGTCCTATGTGTTTTTATTTGGGTAAATGCTCCGCGTTTCTACGCTCCATGTCACTCTGCCATCTAGGGTTGCACGGTATGCCGGTAACAGTATTAGTATCACAATACTAGAGTTTTGAAAACGGTACTATACCCGCATTTAAAAACAAACTGTACTTTTATTTAATTTTATTGAATGTGATAGAATTGGTAAATTGGAGCCTGTCTCTTTAAGCGCGAGTGTGACGTAGCTGCCCACACGCCTCCGCCTCCTTACATGCTCACGGAGAGAGGCAGAGAGAGAAAGTGAAGCAGGTGGAAGACAACGAAACAGAGATAGCAGCTGCAGAAAAGCCTATACTCGTTGATAAAACGGTGACCCGAAGTACGGTGTGAAAGTACTTCGGGTTTAAACCGAATGACAAAGGCCACTGAACACAGAAGCACCGCAGTGCAAGTGGTGCTACAAGGTCCCTCACGAAGGGATGTCAAACTTGTCCAAACATTTGAAGGACAACCATGAAAATGTGTTCCGTTATTTCTGTCAAGAACGACAGGTGATGTTGTTCATCAGTTCACTACACTATAATGTCAATGAAATTAGAATAAAGCTCCCAGCCCAGTCGTAAACTTTCAGTAGCCGACATACAGAGAGCTAAAACATGTCCAGGGGGGGATATTAAGTGATATTAAGCTGATTTATTCGCCAAATGTGATTGTTGATGTGAAATGTGAATTTATGAAGACCAGTGGTCAAAAAAAAAAAAAGTTCATCATATCTTTCTTGTGTAGAAGCTTTTAATAAAATATTGTGAATAGACACAATGTGATTGCTTTGATCTAAAATGAATTTAGACAGACCAACATATGAAAAAGTAATTCTAACAAATGACAATGTTATATTACTGTACTATATTGGCAGGTAAAAAAAAAAAATGTCTAGTAGAAATCTAGTCGCCAGTTGTTGGGTATGGCAAAAAGACACGTTCAACCCCTGAACATGTCCATGGTTAATAAATACATAAAATGTATTTTAAAAATTGTAATTAAATTCTCAAAATATTTAAATAACCAATTAAGGCATAAACATTATTTTAATTAAATATATTGAAACACGTTTTTGTAAAACATTTTATTAGCCCACAATATCTAATCCTATCCTGGATGATATAATCAGCCTCTATTTATTTTTCTAGTTATGTCCATTAAATGTTTTGTGTATAGTTTCAAAACACAAACCCTTTGAATTATGAGAACAAGTAAAATAAAGCAATGATATTCAAATTAAAATGATTATGTTAATTAAAATACTGTACCTTCTCCCTCCACCAACAACAGAAGTCTAGTGCTACTGGCTCAGATAAATAATAAATAAAGTAGTAAACTAAGTAAAGTAAAACATGACATTTGAGTGTTTAACCTGTTTGCAAAAAGTATCGAAATACATATTGGTATCGGTATCGAACAGAAATTTGGTATCGTACAACCCTAGTGCCATCAACGGGCGTCATCATCTGAAACAGGATGTGACGTATTGATTTTCTTTTTTGTGACTTTAGCTACCACTGCTATTTCCAGTAGGGTGCCCACGGAGCCATATTAGGCAAAATAACTCCCATAGTTATGTGAAATGTTCATTTTTAAAACATAGTTGTTGCGGGAAAGTTGACAAGTGTTAACACTAGTGTTAAACAAAGTAGCAGGAAAGTGTGATTTCACAGGATCTTCTTGATTTTGCGTTAATACTGTAGTTGTGATTCCAACTTCGGGAAATCCTGGAGGGACTGATTTAAATAACTTATTTATTGTAGGGCTGCACAATATTGGAATAACATGCGATATGGATGTTGACGACAGCAATATTGATATTATTGCGGTATTTAACATTTACCTTAAAGCGGAAGTCAACCCAAGCATATATTTTTTAAGAATATGTTCTATGCAGGCCCACTAGTTGAAACACGGCATTGTGATTATTGTGTTTCTGGAATATGAGTTAAGAAGCAAAATCCACCCCTTTTTAGCTATCTCAGGGGGTGGCCATTTTATCACTTCTGTTGACTGAAAATGACATCACAGTTGCTCAGGGCTCAGATAACGACCAATCATCGCTCAGCTTCAGAAAACAGGTGCGCCGTTTCATATCGATCATATCACCTTTTTCAACAAGTGGGCCTCCAGAGAACGTATTCTTGAAAAAAATATGTTTGGGTTGACTCCCTCTTTACTATTACATTAGCTAATACATACCCTATTACATTTTAATTATCTAATTAAAGAAGTACATTTTTCTCATGTGGCAAAATGAGGGAGCTCAACTTGTTCTTAGCTAGTAATTTCCCTTAATAATGTCCAATTATTGGGTGGCGATGCACATTTAAGTCTGCATCTGACTGGTTGAATTCAGATAACGCAAACAATTCCATAACAAAATTATTCCATGTTTTTGCGATATATACTGCATAGGCCATTATCGTGATAGCGATCATTTTTATAAATTAAACAAATAAATAAATAAATAATTGCAGTCCTAATTTATGGTATATTTTAATGTATGTATTTATATAAAAAGGTGACAGTGTACATTAATTAACATTTACATGTAAATATGACTAGTTTCTATCATTCGTCCCTTGGCACATTTTAAGTTAACTTGTGTACTGTTTCATCAACAGAAGTACTCTCAAGCAGTTTTCTCGATGTTTAGCAATCTTTGCAATTCCCGAAGGAAGATCAGTAGTGGAAAAACAAAAACAAGAACTGAGATTTAAAAAATAAATCATTTATTCATTAGCAAACGAGCAGAAGTTGATTTTTAGTAAAATCATAGCTGCTTTCAAAACATGCAACAGAAATAAAATTGCAACAAAACACTTTATTTAGCAACTTTTCAAAATTAGTTGGAATGTTTTCAACTTCTGCATGGGCAGGATGGGTCTTACACTGTATTACAAAATAACAAGTGCTTCAACTGCTGTAAGAAGACAGCATCCAGTTACAGTCCATCTCAGTTGACGGCTAACATTTTATATACTGGGTTGAAAAGTACAGCTATTCTAGAGGGCCAGAAATTCAGAATTATTTATCTACATAAGAAACAGCAAATGGACAAAAAAAATAATGGGTACTGAGGGTTTGACTAGCGAACACATTTGGTCCTCATTTGTGTGTGATTCTGGGATATTAGGTCAGTTGTCAACATGGCTCTTTTTTTGTGTCTGGTGGTGGAATAGCACATTGGTATAAGTGCAGAAAACCGCACTTTTGTCATTTTTAATACATTGAATTACAGAAGAAGCGGTATTATCTCTTTATCACTGCTTTAATCTTTTTGTTTTTAAACCTATTTGAGGGAATGATCACTCTTTCAAAGTCTGGCGGTGGTGGATTAACACTGTACGAGCAGGTTATATGAGCACTAATAGGAGGAAAAATAGGATGTTTTCAGCAGGGTTTGATTTTATGATGCAAATGGTTATGTGACAATGTATAATAGAATTTCCAGGATTAAAATGAAACGAGAAGGCCAGAGGTTAATACTCAAGGTTATTGTGCATTTCCCAGCTGCTCATACTGTATATGAGGAATCCACATGACCACTGTCAACCACTGCCACCATCTTCACCACCTTACATCAGAGCTTGGCGTATGCAGTATTCATTATATTAAATGTATTTGTAGTTGGATATTGTTTGTCTCTTCATATCTCTTGATATAATGCTACAAATTGTGATGAGAGGAGGTTTGACAACACCATTTGCTTTAGAGTTTTTTCAGTAACCCTAACCCTAAGTACCAGTACTGTTTGTCTTTTTTGTATTTGTATTTTAGGTATTGCATTAGGAAACAATATACACAGTATAGCAGAGAACACAGGCATTCTGGAGACTGTATCTACCATCACATAACTTGACTTCACTAGTACCTATTCAGATGATTTTCTCGGCAACAGTGCCTCTTATCATCTTAAGGCTGTTGACAGTTCTACAGTGTGAAGCCAGAGTAATCTACTATCACCTCTGTCAGCAGTCATACAACAAGTCAGAATTCCCATCGCTGAGTGCACAAAAGTGTGAACAAGTGTATGTCCGTAATCTGCTGGGCCATTAAATAAGGTGTTAGCTCAGCAACTATCATAAATACTTCACAAAACACTTAGAACCACTGAACATGGCACCTTAAGAGCAACCTAAAAGTGGCCAACTTCAATTTGAACTGAAATTAGGACCTTGACCCAGATCATGTTTTCACAAGGGTGTGTTAGTGTGGCAAGCAGATGCGCCTTCTGCTGTACCATAACACGAAATGAAAATATTCTGTCCAAAACATTTTTTGTTTAATTCTGCATGTGTGCAGATAAAAGGGAGAGAAAAAAATGTTGTTTTTTCTAAATAACCAGCACAATGTATGTGAACTTTGCCTGATTTGCTGAACATTTCTACATGAAAGATGATACGCCATAGACAAGGCCTTCACACAGTGTGGAATTTGAAAACTATTAGATCAGATTGGAATACCTAGTTATACAAGTGTTGAAATAGATACTGATTTGTCCCAAAAAGAATAGTCTTCCTAAGAGTACAATATATTTTACAGAATACTTGTAATTAATTCTAAATGATTACATACATGGTGCAAAGGTTTTCTCTGGCACACACTGATTACCCAGACAAATACAAGCAAAACACCTAAAAAAAAGTGACTTATGCTGTTTTGACAAATTCTAAAATGAAATAACAAATGTTTGGAAATTACTTGCCCTAAAAGTGTTTCAATAAAATGTAATAAAACCCACAAAGTACCATTTACATTAAATGTTCTTGTCATGCTTATTCAGGGCTTCGGGGTGCACAGGCACCCAAATTTCACAATGGTGCAACTGGAGAAAAAATCTGAGGTTGTACCATGTGTAAGCTGCCGCTGGAAGATGGAAAAAGGTCTCTTCGAATAAAGCCTCATTCAATGAGCACGCATATTATGGTCTCAACCAATCAGACATGGTGAAGGGTAGGACCCTCCTCGGATGGGCTGCGGTCCAGATATATATATTTTTTTACTTTAAAACAACACGGCTGGCTACTCCGTTGCGCGGGTAAACAAATGGAGTAGCTCCTCTGTCATGCAGCACGCAGCACAAGCAGACAGACACAAACAGCATCGTGAAATAAAAACAATGTGAGACAATTTAATTGTGGTCTGTGGGACCAAGAGGTATACAACAGAGCCAGCTTCCAAAAGCGGCCAAAAGGGAGCAACGAGGAAGCAAGGAAGTATCTGTGTGTATCTGATCAGTGTATTGACCATATTGACCTCTCTAAGATCATAGCCATTGCCTTAGTGTCAGCGCATAAGCTACAAGCCATGCTAATTGCTAGGCTAACCAAGAATTAAGTAAGTGCTTGGGTGTGTCCATTTTTCACAAATGACTGGCTGGAACAGTGCTAAATCGGAGCGTACCCAACTTTGTACAGCAAAATAGAAGACAAATAAATGTCTGGACTAGGGCTGTGCAATTAATCAAAATTCAATTAGAATTTTGATTATTACATTCCACGATTACAAAATTGGCATAATTGTAAAAAAACTATTATTAATACTAATTTGGAGTTGTTTTGAGGCATGCACACACGAGTTACTCCGTAACTCCGTTACTCCAAGCTAGCTAGCAGCTAGCTAGCTAGCCAGGCAGCCAGCCGGCACCCCGCAAGTCACACTGCACATGCTCCTACTCAACGTTTTAACAGAGTAACAGACCTAAAAATGGCACAAGACCTGCCGCAGGAACGACTTGTAATCAAGCAAGGCAAGTCGAAATCGCTTATTTGGTTACATTTTGGGTTTGCCGTGGAAGACGGCAAGCAAAGATGTATAAAGCACATCCACCGCCAACACAACAAATCTATTCCCGAATGTTTGCCGTCAATGTTATACATTAATGGCTACATTATGCCGCCGTCCCTGTGTGACCTATATCTTTGCTGCTGTAACAATGAAAATTTCCCCACTGTGGGATCAATAAAGGCATTCTTATATTCTTATCTTATTCAACCATCGTTTGGTTTACGATGATGTTATGATACACCAAAGCAAGAAAACAACGAGTTAGATTTGGCGTCGTCCACAACGCAAATCTCAGTAGTTGAAACACTGTACGCAGTAATATGAGGGGCCATTAGGGACATAATTCAGGAATACCCCTCACACCTACTACTGAAATGCTTTCATATACACTAGTGAAATTTATGTTGCTCATAAACACAGGTGAAATGTTTTCATACACTATAGTGAAATGCTTTCATACACACAAGTGAAACGCTCTCATACACACTGAAAATTTAGTTGCTCATAAACACAGGTGAAATGCTTTCATACACACAAGTGAAACGCTCTCATATATACTACTGAAAATTGTGTTGCTCATAAACACAGGTGAAATGCTTTCATACACATGAGTGAAACGCTTTCATACACGCTAGTGAAATGCCTTCATACACGCTAATGAAATGCTTGCATACACACAAGTGAAACTCTCTACTGAAATGCACTCACACATGCTAGTGAAATGCTTTCATACACACAAGTGAAACACTCTCATAAACACTACTGAAATGCACTCACACACGCTAGTGAAACGCTTTCATATACTATAGTGAAATGCTCTCATAAACATTACTGAAATGCAATCACGCTAGTGAAATGCTTTCATGCACGCTAGTGAAATGCTTTCATGCACACAAGTGAAACGCTTTCATACACTATAGTGAAACGCTTTCATACACTATATTGAAATGCTCTCATAAACACTACTGAAATGCACTCTCACGCTAGTGAAATGCTTTCATACACACAAGTGAAACGCTTTCATACACTATAGTGAAATGTTTTCATACACACAAGTGAAAGGCTTTCATACACTCAAGGTAAACGCTCTCATAAACACTGCTGAAATGCACTCACACACGCTAGTGAAACGCTCTCATACACACTACTGAAAATGTTGTTGCTCATAAACACAGGTGAAATGCTTTCATAACTATAGTGAAATGCTTTCATACGCACAAGTGAAACACTCTCATACACACTACTGAAATTTTTGTTGCTCATAAACACGGGTGAAATGCACTCATACACGCAAGTGAAACGCTCTCATAAACACTACTGAATTTTTTGTTGCTCATAAACACAGGTGAAACGCTCTCAATCACACATATGAAATGATTTCGTACATACTGTTGAAAACAATGCCATCAACACAAGGCCAATAAGAATAAATCCGACACTTTAAAAAAAAAAAAAATTATAATTTATTTCACAGGCGACACGGTGATTGACTGGCTAGCACATCCACCTCACAGTGCAGAGGTCCAAGATTCGATTCCGGGCTCCGGCCTTTCTGTCTTTCCGAGTCACGTTCTGCCCATGCCTGTGTGGGTTTTCTCCGGGGCCTCCGGTTTTCGGTCGGGATAGACTTCAGCACGACCTCGGCCCTCAGGGGGATAGGCAGCTCGGATATTGGTTGGATGGATGTAATATACAAGACAACGGCAAATCACATTAAACAGATGCAAATGAAAATAACGCTAGGGGAGATAAAATGAAAATTTTACACATTCAATATGCAATGTATTTATGAAGAAAAAAAAAAAAAAGATTCAATGCGAGCAGATTGATCAGCGGGTGATCAGAAAAATAAAGTGCTTGACCTCATTACGGTTATGTATGATGCATATTTTAATTTGTTATTCAACAAGCAAAATAGTGGTGATCATAAATGCCTACTACACTGTAAAATATAATACTTTGACTTTACTCAAAAAAAATATGCAAAGTCATTGCCTCAAAAAAAGTAATTCACTTGAACTTAAATTAGATTTCACCAAATTATTCGTTGTGAGTAAGCAGGACTTAAATAAATTAAGTTAACTTAAGTTAACTAATATATTTTTAGTTTGCAGTACTCAATTTAACTTAAATTAATTAGTATCACAACTTATTTATTCTGAGTTTGCTTTACTCAATTAACATTGTATTTATTTATCAATCCATTTTAGTAACTCTAACTTCACTTTTTTTTTCACCTATATCAATTCTACAATATACAATAGGCTGATTAAAGATTATTAAAGACAATCTAATCATTATACCTGTAATGAGCCCCAAAAAACGACTGCAGAACAGTGTATTAACCATTAACATTTATTTGCAGTGTATTTGTTTCATGTTTGTTAAATAGCGGTCATAAAATTAACATAGAATACATCACTGTCTCACAAACACCAACTGTCAATGAACAAATCACTCATACAAATACTATCAAAGTTACGCTTGAACATTAAACATTTGCTTGGAACATTAACGTTTTTTGTTCTTTGTTTTTTTTTCACAAAATCTGCAAAGTCTATATTTAGCAATTCAAACTGGCCCACGCCATTAGCTTGTTCTGCAGTGTAATTAATTTGGAAGGGAGGTTTTTGTTTCCCAATCCAAGCATCACTGCCTCAATGAATCGAAATGTGTTTCGCATGGACTTCGAGTAGTCTAAGTTAAGGGAATACATAAGTTCAAACAGAAGACAGTCTGCCTGGGAAAAGTCTCTGATATTCTCCATAACAGCACATCCCATTCAAGTATGATAGCAGTGGAGATGGGCTGGAGGTGCACTTGGACCCTGCTGCTGAGCATCTTCAATTACATTCAGAACCCCAAATGTGACTGAGGCAAGTGCTTCTTCTTTCGCTGTGTCCTGCAAAAAAGCACACAGGACTAGTTATTGAATGTGATATTCTTTTAGAGGAGGAAGAGAGAGAAATTGCTAAGATTTTAAAGTTGAACTCATTTTAAAGATTTTATACACAGTACTCTTGGTTGACAATGTCTTTTTTGGTTCATCCAAGGGGATTTGTTTAACTGTGTTGGGGAAAATAATTATAATTTAAATGAAATATGAAATACATAAACATGATTTATCAATAAACTGATATCAATGTTTTTTTTACTTACGAGGCAAGTATTGTAAACTTCAGTGGAGTGAGGAGAATTGGCAGGCCTTTGAGGACAACTGTCTGAAGTACTGTCACATCAGGCGACTGAAATTATAAAGAGAACAGATACAAGTCAAGAACTTTGTAGCATTTTGTGAATTTAGGAGAATATGCATAGTGTCCTGTATTAGGTCCCAACACTTGAGTGATATGCAAAGTACGTGAAACAGGCCTATGGTAATGAATCTTCCACAAACGCAACATTAATCAGAATGCCTTGTTTCAACTAGTGGGTCTGCATAGAACATCCATCCATCCATTATCGATACCGCTTATCCTCACAAGGGTCGCGGGGAGTGCTGGAGCCTATCCCAGCTGTCTTCGGGCAGTAGGCGGGGGACACCCTGAATTGGTTGCCAGCCAATCACAGGGCACACAGAGACAAACATCCGCACTAACAATTACACCTAGGGGCAAATTTAGACTTACCACGCATGTTTTTGGAATGTGGTAGGAAACCGGAGTACCTGGAAAAAACCCATGCCGGCACGGGGAGAACATGCAAACTCCACACAGGGAGGCCGGAGCCGGGATTGAACCCACGACCTCTGAACTGTGAGGTGGACGTGCTAACCAGTCGACCACCGTGCCACCTACATAGAACATTTTCTTGAAAAAAAAAAAAAAAAATGGGTGGACTTCCCCTTTAAGATTTAGATTGATACTACAAAAGTAATGTCAAAGTAAATAAGTACATTTGTTTTAGGTGAATATTTGTAATCAATATGTGCAATCATGAGGAACTGATGGTGTAGTGTTACACTTACCTGAGTTGTGTGCCGGCAGCATGGGATCGGTTCCCACTCAGTGACTGTGTTTGTGTGTGCCCCGTGACTGGCTGGCGACCAGTTTAGGGTATACTCAGCCTTTCGCCCATTGTCAGCAGGGATAGGCTCCAGCTCCTCCCCGCGACCCTGTACAGGATAAGCGGTGTGGAAGATGACACACATGACATGATGTGCAATCATTTTTTCAACAGCCCCCCCGCCCAAAGAAACCCTGCAATGAATGAATTTTAGACCCCAAATTACAATGTATAGTGTGTTTGTTTATCAACCCTTCAAGCGCCATGATTAAAAAAAAAAAATTGATATCACAAATTCAAAAGGCTGCAACTTTTGAAACTTTAAAGTGGTGACGGATAAAACTATTCCATAAATCTGTAGATGGACATTGATTGATCACTTTCTAAGATCTTGTGGGCACATTTGGTTGATTTGTGACGAGGCTCCACAATTCACTCTACTGTGCAAGAAATACAGGAAATCAGCAAGCTCAGACAATGTTAGGTGCCTGTTAATAGCCGACAAGTTTAAGCGTCAGATTCAATCCGTCCCATCTCCCACACAAAACCAACCAGAGTAACCGACGCTGCTCTAATAAGGGAAAAGCAAAAATATTTACAATTAAAACAGCGTTTAATTCAGTGACGTACTCGTAAAATAGTGCGACTTTTGGTGGTTAAAGGGATGGACAAGCATTGAGCAGTCCTAGTTCGGAGAAACCAAGCTATCAAGTTAAATGAATACTCCAACGGTTAATTGGAATTTCGCAATTATTTTCACAATGAGAAAACATTAACGGTCGCTTTTGTGTGCCTGTCCATACAGTATGCGACAAAGTGACTTTTGAGGAGTCCGGCGCCATTATTGCTGAGTACATCATGTATTCATGCCACTTAAGTCCTTAAGCGCGAAACCACAACAACAACAACAAGAGCAACAACAACACCTATTCATAAAATAGTTTACTTACCAAGTAACACTGGTTCAGACGAAAGGGTCCGCTTCCAGTTTACAGGTTCCATTAAATTCCACCGTGGATTTTCCAATGAGTCGAGAGAGGCGTATGTATGTCCGTACGAAATGGTGCAGGTCTGCACATGTCTGGAAGAACCCGCAAAGGACCCTGGGACAATAACTTGTTCAATCTAATTTAACTGGACTCGGTTACATTAAGTTAAGCATGTTCCCCAACCCAAAAGTTCTACTTACTTATTCAAGATTAGTGTTCATAACAAGTTAATGATTTTTGAGTTCGGTTCACTAATAATTTTCTATTAATTAGAATTTTAGTTTTTACATTGTAGTAGTAACCTCAATTCCATTGAAAAGAAATACTCAATAATGGCCTGGCGCGTCGCAACATTAGCATAGCATATAGCATAGCAGCATAGCTTAGCTCGTCTACATGAAGTGAGTTACTCGCTTATCAAGGCCAATAAAGATTGAAATACGGGTCTCCCGATCACTTCTACTGACCCCAACAGCCGTCCCCGTCGCCACGATACGTATATATGATGGTTTTTATTCACTTTTCAACATCGTGTCTAATCGCTCCCTTTCGCTGGACCCCGTCTTTAGCTGGCAATCAAAATCCAGGGTAGGAGGGACTTCCGGTTGCAAGTCGATCTCTATGGCAGATTTTCTCAAAATAACAATTGAAGAGAAAATACTGCAAATGTTCAAAGCAATAATATGATGTTTTAATCAATTATATTTTTCAATTTTATATTTTTAACCCTTTTGTCGCAGGTTATCCAGATCGTCATATCCCACGCAGTAAATGCAACCTTTCAAATTAAAAGGATTCATTGTTGACAATAATCAACAATGTGTATACTATGTAGTATGTCACCAAGTTACGCCGTTGCTTGCTTCAGGTCACTTCAAAGCTTTTTGGCAGTCAACCTGTTTTATTTTGAAATATGGAAGAAAGGTGTTCCGGTTAGATTTTATATAAATAGCTTGCACACATGCAACTGAAATTCGATTACACACTTACATGAACGTTCTCATACACACTAGTGAAATGGCCGTGCTCATAAACACAAATGAAAAGCTTTCATACACTATAGTGAAATGCTTTCACAAACACAAGTGAAACACTTTCATACACTAAAGCGAAATGCTTTCATACACACAAGTGAAACGCTTTTATACACGCAAGTGAAATGCTTTCATACACACAAGCGAAACGCTTTCATACATGCAAGCGGAATGCTATCATACACACAAGTGAAACGCTTTCATACACACTAGTGAAATTTTTGTTGCTCATAAACACAAGTGAAATGCTTTCATACACACAAGTAAAAAAGCTTTCATACATACTTGTGAATTTTTTGTTGGTCTTAAGTAAAATACACACTAGTGAAATCCAGTAGACACAACAACAACAATAGATAGATTGAGGATAGTAATGAAGGATCTGAACCTATAAGAATGGCTTTATATTAGCCAACAGGTTAAACAAAAACCAAATTGGGAATTACACATTGCATAATCAGTTCAAAGTCAGCGTGTCCTGATCTGAGCACGGGACTAGCTGGTGAAGATCAGCCCCATAGGCAGGGCCAGTCAGGGAGGAGACCAACCCACATTATGTTTAGATTTTGAAGACAGTATAAATGTGAGGGCTGCATGTTAGACCACACCCCTTTTCTGCCCTCGCTCGGGTAAGAGCATTTGCGAGGATGGGAAAGCTGCCCAGATCTGATCATTGTATGATTCCTGAATTTCAGAGATGCTTAAGAAAACAGATGAGAAAATGCAATCGATTTGTGTGAGTCTTTATTTATATTGGATACCTTCTTGAAAGATAAAACGAACACGCATTGAGTAATTAGTTGTTTTCTAAATTGCTAATTGCTTTCTTTTAAATAGTTTTTAAGCGAGTTCAAGGATATATCCCTAATACCATAACGCTCCAATTTGCTGATTAATATATCCCTGATTTATAGTATCAAATGATCTATAAAATCAGTAATTTCTTGAGTAAGTTCTGTTAAAGCTGATGCAGTTGACCGATTTCCTCTAAATCCGTATTGACTATCAGAGAGTAGTTTGTTTTTCTATGAATGCATCTAATCTATTACTGAAAGGTTTTTCAAGAATGTTGGAGAATTGTGGTAGAAAGGAGACAGGCCTGTAGTTTGTGAAGTTTTGTTTGTCACCAGTTTTGTAAATTGGAGTGATTTCTGCAATTTTCATTTTATTTGGAAATTGCCCACTCTCAAATGATAAATTTGCAATATACGTTAATGGTTTAGATATTCCCAGGATGACCTTTTTTAATATTTTCATATCAATTTTGTAACAGTCAGATGTTTTATCTTTGCAGCTGTTGACAACATTGATTACTTATTTTTCTTCGACCGGTTTGAGAGACATTGAACTCGAGTTTCTTGAAGTTCAATAAGGTGATGTCGTTCATGTTAGAGTAATTTAAAAAATAAAAAAACAATTAAAAAAGAAAATCGGCTTTGTTGTGATACTTCCTAATGTTACTATCCTCAATCTATCAATCCTCAATCTATCTATTGTTGTTGTATCTACTGCATTTCAATAGTGTGTATTTTACTTGTGTTTATGAGCAACAAAAAGCAAGCAACGGCGTAACTTGGTGACATACTTCATAGTATACACATGATAATAATCCACAGAGTTTTCATATGCTTGTTGATTATTGTCTTAAATTAACAATTTTGCTTATTGAGTTAATATGAATGCTTTTAATTTGAAAGGTCGCATTTACTGCGTGGGATATGACAATCTGGGTAACCTGCGACAAAAGGGTTAAAAATGTAAAATTGAAAAATATAATTGATTAAAACACCATTTTATTGCTTTGAACATTTGCAGCATTTTCTCTTCAATTGTTATTTTGAGAAAATCTGGCATAGAGATCGACTCGGAACCGGAAGTCCCTCCTATCCTGGATTTTGATTGCCAGCTGAAGACGGGGTCCAGCGAAAGGGAGCAATTAGATGTTAAAAAAGTTAATAAAAAACATGGTATATACGTATCATGGCGACGGGGACAGCTGTTGGGGTCAGGAGAAGTGATCAGGAGACCCGTATTTCGATCTTTATTGGCCTGGGTAAGCGAGTAACTCACTTCATGCTGCTATGCTATATGCTATGCTAATTGCGCGACTCGCCAGGCCATTATTGAGCATTTCTTTTCAACGGAATTGGGATTACTACTAGAAGGCATTTATGATCACCACTATTTTGCTTGTTGAATAACAAATGAAAATATGCATCATACATAATCCTAATGAGGTCAAGCACTATATTTTTCTGATCACACGCTGATCAATCTGCTTGCATTGAATCTTTTTTTTTTTCATAAATACATTGTATATTGAATGTGTAAAATTGTATTTTATCTCCCCTGCATTATTTTCACTTGTATCTGTTTAATGTGATTTACCCTTGTCTTGTATATTACATCCATCCAACCAATATCCGAGCTGCCTATCCCCCTGAGGGCCGTGGTCGTGCTGAAGTCTATCCCGACCGAAAACTGGAGGCCTCGGAGAAAACCCACGCAGGCACGGGCAGAACTCGGAAAGGCAGAAAGGCCGGAGCCCGGAATCGATTCTTGGACCTCTGCACTGTGAGGTGGATGGGCTAGCCAGATGATCACCGTGTCGCATTTCCGCCCATCCATTATATGAAATAAATTATAAAAAATAAAAAAATGTGTAGGATTTATTTTTATTGTCCAAGTGTTTATGGCATTGTTTTCAACAGTATGTACAAAATCATTTTATACGTGTCATTGAGAGCGTTTCACCTGTGTTTATGACCAACAAACATTTCAGTTGTGTTTATGAGAGCGTTTCAGTAGTGTGTATGAGTGCATCTCACCTGTGTTTATGAGCAACAAAAATTTCAGTAGTGTTTATGGATGTTTCACTAGCGTGTATGAGTGCATTTCAGTAGTGTTTATGAGAGCGTTTCACTTGCGTGTATGAAAGCGTTTCACTTGTGTGTATGAAAGCATTTCACTAGTGCATATGAGTGCATTTCAGTAGTGTTTATGAGAGCGTTTCACTATAGTGTATGAAAGCATTTCACTAGCGTGTATGAAAGCATTTCATTAGCGTGTATGAAAGCATTTCACTAGCGTGTGTGAGTGTATTCCAGTAGTGTTTATGAGCAACAGAATGTTCAGTAGTGTGTATGAGAGCATTTCACTATAGTGTATGAAAGCATTTCACCTGTGCTCATGAGCAACAAAATTTTCAGTAGAGTGTATGGAAGCGTTTCACTTGTGTGTATGAAAGCATTTCACCTGTGCTCAAGAGCAACAAAATTTTCAGTAGTGTGTATGAGAGCGTTTCACTTGTGTGTATGAAAGCATTTCACACTTTTAATATAAGTAAAAATATAATCCATAATATATTAAAACAATATAAATATAGTATAACATATTTATTGTAATATAATTTATTTGACTTTTTCACAATAAATGTTCTCAAAATTACAGTACAGTCAGTTAATCTAATCTTTATTCAATCAATGTAGCTTTGCTCACAAAATAGTTTGCTGCTATATGCAATGTGAATTTAAGAAATTAAATATGTTGATTACATATTTTTTTTAAAACTAAAGAAAACCAGTATCTCATTTGTGATATTGACTTCTGTAAGTTTACCTGTCTTGCGGAATTGTACTTAAAATAAAGAACTTTATTGAGCTGATTGTTAATAATTTACCATTCAATATAGTGTAAAATACAGTTGTTTTCCCTTTAGTAATACAAAGTATGAAATCTGTAAAACTGTGATGTTGAATGTGATGCGGTTGAAAGTTTTGACGCACCCAACGTTAGTGCTGGTGCAACCAAGAAAAATAGTTGGGCGTATCAGTGCAAAAAGTTAGTCTAGAGCCCTGTTATTACGGAGATACTAAGCCATTTATAAATATAGTACATATTTGACCACTTCACATAAAAAAATGCAACCCACAAATAAGTTCAAGAATCTCACAGCACCGAAGACATTTTGATAATTTTTTAGTACTGTCTATCGGGTGTGTTCATTATCAGCTGTGCATATGTCGTGTTGCAGAATCCTTGAACGAGTTATTGAAACCCTATGGTTGCCTGATGTTCATGTTATTTGTCTCTGAATGACATGATATTTTTTTCTTTCTTGGCCGCTGTATCATCATTGTGTATTTTTTTTTTAAATAAGCCCTGTTGTTAAAAAAGAAAAAAAAATCGCTGACTACCTTCACATTAGAAAAGCACTTCCAGTCTTTTTTTTACCAACCATGACAGAAGAGAGCAAAAGAATGTTGAATGACGACAAAATCAATGTGAAAAGGGCTGTTTGCAACTGATGTTAACATTAAAAGTAAAGGAATGATACATAGCCAATTAAAGAGTATGTATAACAATTTGCCGAACAATTAGTATAGCCTGGTCACTGATTACAATATTATAAAACTAACCCACTCTTCATAGCTTTTTTAACCAATAGGTATAAACGGATTTCTGCTTTACATAGAATGTTTTGTCCTTTAAAAAGTGACATTTCCACAGGGGCTGCTTCTATTAATGTGTGCAGCAAGATATTGGCGATCTTGTACCAGTCTGTGGTTTCAACTAGAGCCATCTACTTTGCTGTTGTCTGCTTGGAGAGCAGCATCAGTACCATGCCAGGAACACCAAGTGGATTAATAAATTTATTAAGAAGGCTGGTGACAGCAAGGGACTGAAGATGGAGACGTTTGAGTCAGTGAGGGATTGGGGTTCACTGAGACTCAGCAGCAGCAGAAGAGCTCTTTTTCAAAAGACACATTCATGTTCACAACCGTAAACAACTTTTTGGATCATCTTTAACACCATTCAGCACTCTCTAGATTGGTACTCATTGTTCAAATGGTTATGTGAGTATTTTTAGCGCATTTGCTGTACATTTCATTTTTAAAATTATTTTCAAGTTTTAATGTGCAATATGCAAATGTTATGCATATCAACAGATATCTCATACACACATATTATGTGAATTATAATTATTCAGTATTCATTATAAAGAACGGCTGACAACGTTGTATTATATTACAGGAGCATAATTCAATTATATTGATTACTTATCATAATCCAACATGTAAGATATTAATCTTCAGTTTTTTTCTTGTTGAGATCGCATTTAAATCTATTTTAATTCCGCCTCAAAACTGCTTTGTTTTTTGTTTCAATCCACTGAACAGTATCATCTTTCCATCTATCTATTGCTTGTTAAGCGGCTGACAGTGCCATCTACTGGGAGAAAATCTGAATTGCAGGGTATATTTTTAAGCACTGGTCATGTGAATGTGCAGTGTAAATGATTGTGTGATGAAGCAAATTATACTGAAAAAATGAAATAGTTGCGATGCATACAACTTGTCTGTGACCAAAATCCTGGACATCAATACTAGGTCTGTCAACTGCTGTTCACAGCAGAATTTTGGACCAACTGGAGACGTTTGAGGGAGGACTGGCTGACTCCGAAATAAAGTGCATTGCAGTAATCTAGCCGAGATGTAACAAAGGCATGGACGACTGTTTCTAAGTGCTGATGGGAAAGGAGGGGCTTTACCTTAGCCAGCTGTCTAAGGTGAAAGAAGCTCGATCTTACAACAGCGCTGATTTGCTGATCCAATTTAAGATCACTGACCATTTTAAAACCCAAGTTGGAGACTGTTGGCTTTAGATATGAAGCCAGGGGGCCCAGGACAACAGGGTGGGATGGAGACAAGCCGCTGGGACCGAACACCATAACGTCTGTTTTCTTTTCATTGAAATTTAGGAAATTTAGTGACATGATATTTACTTTGAAGTGGAAGTCAACCCAAACATATTTTTTTCAAGAATATGTACTATGCTAGCCCACTAGTTGAAACAAGGCATTCTGATTAATATTATGTTTGTGGAATATGAGTTTAGTAGCAAAATCCACCCGTTTTTAGCCATCCCAGAGAGAGGCAATTTTGTCAATTCTGTCGACTGAATATTACATCACAGATGCTCAGGGCTCAGATATCGACCAATCATGGCTCAGCTTCAGAAAACAAATGTGCTGTGATTGGTCGTTACCTGAGCCCTGAGCAACTGTGATGTCATTTTCATTCGACAGAAGTGACAAAATGACCACCCCCAGAGATTGCTAAAAACGGGTGGATTAACTCTTATTCCACAAACACAGTAATTATCAGGATGACTTGTTTCAACTTGTTTCAACTAGTAGGCCGCATAGAACATATTCTTGAAAAAAATATGTTTGGTTTGACTTCCTCTCTAAATGACTAACACACTCAAAAATATTTGGGAGGAAGTGAAATACAGTGCTCTCCATAATTACTGGCACCCATATTGGTTAATATGTTTTAAAACCCATGAAAAAATACTATCAACTATATAGAACTAGATAATATTAATATATCAAACTGAAAATTGTAGAAATGGTTCAACAGACACCGAATCAAACACATGCCATGGCTTTCTCAGTCCTCAGATGTCAACCCCATTCTAAAGAGGAGAGTGCAGAGGAGAGGACCCAGATCACTGGATGATTCAGAGAGATTTTGTAAAGAGGAATGGTTGAAGATCCTGCTGTTTGTATTCTTCCATCTTGTGAAACATGATAGGAGATTAGGTGCTATTTCGTTAGCAAAAGTGGGTTGTACTAAGAAATATTAAATTCAGGTGTGCTAATAATTGTGGTACACATGATTTGATGTAAAATACTTATTTTTTAACGTGGGATTTTTGTCCCAGTGAATAAATACACTTAAATTAAATGTTGGACGTTCTTCTTTTTTATTTGTAAGTTTTAAGGCCATTTAATGATTTATAGACAAATAGCAGAATCTTAAATTGAACTCTAAAATGCACTGAGAGTGCATTTTAGGGAGGCCAGGGTGGCCAGAATTGGTGTCATGTGCTCCATCTTCCGAGCTCCGGTTAGTAGGCGGGCAGCAGCATTTTGGACCAACTGGATACGTTTGAGAGAGGACTGGCTGACTCCAAAATAAAGTGCAACACAGTAATCTAGCCGAGATGTAACAAAGGCATGGATGACTGTTTCTAAGTGCTGATGGGAAAGGTGGGGCTTTACCTTAGCCAGCTGTCTAAGATGAAAGAAGCTGGACTTTACACCAGTGCTGATTTGCTGGTCCAATTTAAGGTCACCTTCCATTTTAAACCCCAAGTTCAAGACTGTTGGATTTGGATATGAAGCCAGGGGGCCCGGGTCAACAAGGTGGGATGTAGATGAGCCGCTCGGACCGAACACCATAACTTCTGTTTTCTTTTCATTGAAATTTAAGAAATTCAGTGACATCCAGTCTTTGATGTCCTCTAGGCAGGACAAAAGTGGTCTTAAGGAGGGAGCCTCTTTTTTGCTAAGCGGAACATAGATTTGACAGTCGTGCGCATAGCAGTGGAAGGAAATGCTGTGTTTTCTAAGGATGGAACCCAGGGGCAGCAAATACAGTGAGAACAGCAATGGCCCCAAAATAGAACCCTGTGGAACACCATACGATAGAAGGGCAGAGCGGGACTCAGAGGAACCTAGGCTAAGAAAAAGTCCTGCCACCCAAATAGGATCTAAACCACTCTCGAGCGCATCCACTAATGCACACTTGGTGTGCAAGCGAGTCAAAAGAATACTGTGGTCTACCGTATCAAAAGCTGCAGTCAAATCCAACAAAACGAGACATACGTGGTCTCCAGTGTCATTTGCCAGGAGGATGTCATTGAAAACACGTAGCAGGGCTGACTCTGTGCTATGCATCTTCTTGAAGCCTGACTGGAAAACGTCCATGACATTGTGTTTATGAACTTAGCTGTGAGTGCACCACTTTTTCCAGCATTTTAGACATAAAAGGCAGCTTGGAAATGGGTCTAAAATTCAAAATTAAAAAACAATCGTCCATTTGGCCGATTATTTTGGCCAATGTTTAAAGGGCTGTAGCCAGCCGATTTAATAGGTTGGCCGTTTAATCGGTCGGGCTCTATTCAAAAATACATCTGTGCATTAATGATCTAGAGCTGTATACTATATTTAATTTTGAGACTTGTTGTGAATGGTTGCTTAACCGTTTTCATCCACAAATTGGATAAAAAGCATCAATTCACAAAGCAGATGGGACTTAAGTTTCCTAGTCAAACCAAATACAGTATGTTACTTACTGATACACTCCAAATCTGCATCCCATCAGCATAACCAATCATGAGACACAGAGGAGGATCAGTAGTGCCACTGTGTATCTCCATAAACTCAAGGTTGCGAGCAGAGTCTGCACAAATAGGATGGTTAGAGTACAGTTTAAGTACAGAAGCAGACAGTTACATTGTTGCCATAGTTTTTATTATTCATGTGAGTTCACATAATAATCAATAATCAATACAATTATTCTGTTACATCATTTTTTATGAAGCTGAACATATTCTGCTGTGTATACCCGATTTGCTTGGTAGTGTTTTTGTCTGTGAAAAACACACTTTCTTTCTATACTTTTAACGCATTGTTTTGTGCACCTTGTAGAAAATATCGCTGAGTAAACATTGCAGATTTATCTGAGAAAATAGGGCAAAAAAAACTGTGGTATAGTGGTGTGCAATCCATGGCTATCTACAAACCCAATTCCAATAAAGTTGGGACAGTATGTTCAACAAAAATAAAAACAGAATACAATGATTTGTAAATCATGTTCAACCAATATTTGGTTGAATATACTACAAAGACAATATATTTAATGCTAAAACTGCTCAACTTAAATTGTTTTTAGCAAATAATCATTCATTCATTCATTCATTATCCATACCGCTTATCCTCACAAGGGTCGCGGGCGTGCTGGAGCCTATCCCAGCTGTCTTTGGGCAGTAGGCGGGGGACACCCTGAATTGGTTGCCAGCCAATCGCAGGGCACACAGAGACAAACATCTGCACTCACAATCACACCTAGGGGCAAATTTAGACTTACCACGCATGTTTTTGGAATGTGGGAGGAAACCGGATTACCCGGAGAAAACCCACACAGGCACGGGGAGAACATGCAAACTCCACACAGGGAGGCCGGAGCCCGGATCGAACCCACGACCTCTGAACTGTGAGGCGGACGTGTTAACCAGTCGACCACCGTGTAGAATTTTATGGCTGCAACACGTTCCAGAAAAGCTGTGACAGGTGGCAAAAAAGACTGAGAAAGTTGAGGAATGCTCGTCAAACACCTGTTTGGAATATCCCTAAGGTGAACAGGCTAATTGGGAGCTGAATTGTTTAGTTATTCGCACGCAAAGATGGGGTCAGGTTCACCTCTTTGTGAACAATTGCGTGAGAAAATAGTCGGAACAGTTTAAAGACGGTGTTCCTAACATACAATTGCAAGGAATTTAGGGATTTCAAGCCAAACCCTCCCCCTTTCAATAATATCTGTCGTGACCATCGTGGACGTCGTGGACGTCGTGGACGTCGTGGACGTCGTGGCGGATGAAGATGTACTTAGCTGACGGTAAGTCTGGGGGTACATAGCACTGTGGCGAGACAAAAACATCAGGAAACCCAGGCCGGGACTGATGAGAGGCTGCAGACCAGGGGGATACGGCATCCGGGAGGAAATCCTCCGGGACACGGAGTGGGCTGACCGTAAACCAGTTCAGCAAATGAGGTCTGAAGGTCCTCCCTAAGCACAGAACAGAGACTATCATGACCCACAGGAGACGGTCAGCCCAGTTCCTGCCCGTGAAGCTGGCCCACAGAGCAACTTTCATAGAACAATGAAACCGCTCACAGAGCCCGTTGCCTTTTTGGTAATGCTGTTTTGTGGTGAATCTTCACCCCTAGACCCTCAACGATTGCCGTCCAGAGCTCTGATGTGAACTGCAGTGCCCTATCAGAGGTGAAGTCAGCTGGCGTGCCAAAGTGGGCAAGGACGCGATGAACGCCCAGGCCACCTCAGCTGAGGTCGTAGATGACACAGGAACAACCTCTGGCCACCTGTTGGTCCTGTCTACTGTGGTGAGTAGGTGAGTGAAACCACAGGGGTCCCACCAGGTCCACGTTCACATGGTCAACATTTTCTGGCACTAGCGGTACCAATGGGGCTCTGGTATGGCGTTGTACCTTGACGCGCTGGCATGCCATGCGGGAGGCAGCCCACGTATCGACATGTTTCCTGAGGCCTGGTCACACCAACTTGGCCCCCACCAGCTTAGTGGAGGCCTTCACACCCAGGTGGAAAAAGGCCGTGGATGTTGTCAAAAACACTGCGCTGCCAGCCCGCATGCACCATGGGGGGCAGTTGGCCGGTGGAGACATCACAGAGGAGTGTGACGTTGGCATCATCAAATGTGATGTCCTCGAGGTGCAGTCCAGTGGGGGCCGTGCAATGGGCAGGGAGCCGACGTAGAGGCAATCGGCAATGTAGTTGTACTTGCCAGATTTATGTAGTGAACTAGAAAATGGCAGTGGACATGGCAAATGTCAGCGGCTTGTGGTAGACGAAGACAGTGAACTGGGGGCCCTCTAAGAGAAATCTGAAGTGTCCGCGGGCAAGGAAGAGGCCTAGGTGCTCTCTGTCAAGAGTGCTACACTTCCTCTCGTTTTCACAGACACGACTATACCATTGTTTCTTGTTCAAGCACTCTTTTCTGAAATGTAGACAGATCTGAAATGTAGACTCAGCAAGAATTTCCACACGATGAACAAAAAACAAAGCATAAAAAGCAAGTGCGAAAGACCAAAAACACTACCAAGCAAATCAGGTAAAAACAGGAGATTATGTTCAGTTACATAATAAATGAGTCTTACTAGAAAATTGTGTTAATTAGCATGTGAACTCAAATGAATTCTAAACAATGGCAACAGCAGCATTTTTTTCATACAGTGAAGTTGTTTACTTACCATTGACGTCAGCCTTCTCAAAACGAACCCAAATGACTTTCTCTTTTTCATCAGGTTGCAGACCCCCAGAGTAAGCCTAGTTGAGAACACCAGAGTTTTACACAAAATAACATGACAGTTATGTGAATAATTTAGATTATATTACATTTTATTATCTGAACATTTATTTTATTCGCAACCAAAAACGGTAGTCTTAGCACCCATCACTCATCAACTACAGTATATCATAATAACACTGAGTGAAAATGACCTTGTGAATAAAAATATTTGAACCCAAAGTTATATTTCATATGGCCTTGAATGGGATGAACGGCGGTAAATATTTTTATCAGTTTGAGGGTAAAAAGGGGTCATTGTCTGGCCCTAAAGACTATGAAAACCCTTGGTTTGTGATATGGAAGTTTGGCTCCAGAATGTGAAACCTTCAACAAGGAGCAACTGCATAATATGGAAGAAAATTTGAATTCTTTATTATTTGGACATTTTTAGTTTGGTGTGTTCTCACGTTTATTGCCAGCAGTTTGGATTTTTTTTTTGAGGAACAAATTTTAAATATAGTCAATTGCTCTCTTCAGACGGGCGTCTTCCCCGCTGCCTTTAAAACGGCGGTGGTGAAGCCCCTTCTGAAGAAGAGCAATTCTGACCCGAGCGTTTTTAATAATTACAGACCTGTATCCAACTTACCGTTTTTAAGTAAGATTTTAGAAAAACTGTTTTTCATCCAGTTGAATCATTTTTTAAATACAAATAATATTTTGGAGAAATATCAATCTGGTTTTAGGATGAACCACAGTACGGAGACTGCTCTTTTAAGGATGTTAAATGATATTAGGTGCACTGCAGACGTGAGAAAACTCACAGTCTTGGTGCTACTGGATCTAAGCGCTGCTTTTGATACAGTAGATCACCAAATTTTATTAAATAGACTTAAAAATCTAGTGGGCATCTCTGGTACTGTTTTTAACTGGTTTTATTCCTATCTCACAGACCGATATTTCTTTGTAAGTATGGATACTTGTTCCTCCAAAACCCATGAAATTAAATGTGGGGTTCCCCAAGGTTCGATTTTAGGCCCCCTACTTTTTAATCTTTATATGCTTCCCCTCGGGGATGTCATCAAGGGACACGGCATCAGCTTTCACAGCTATGCTGATGACACGCAGCTGTATATTGCCGTGTCTCCTGATGACACAGGACCCATTGATACCCTTTTAAATTGCATTTTAGATATCAAGTCATGGATGGCAGATAATTTCCTACAGCTCAATCAGGACAAAACTGAGGTTTTAGTTATCGGTCCCGAAGGTCAGAGAGAGAAGCTTTTACCAAAACTACACATTTTTAATCCCTCACATTGTGTGGAGAACCTTGGCGTCATTTTTGACTCTGAGCTCAGTTTTATTCCTCATATTAAAAATGTAACCAAGATTGTTTTTTATCACCTTAAGAATATCGCCAGAGTCCGCCCGTTTCTCTCTCAGGCTTACACGGAAGTGCTAATGCATGCTTTTATTTCCTGTCGTTTAGATTACTGTAATGCCCTGCTCTCTGGCCTCCCGAAAAAGAGCATTTCACCACTGCAACTACTGCAGAACTCAGCTGCTCGGGTGCTGACGAGAACCAGAGGGCGGGAGCACATTACGCCAGTTTTGAAATTGCTGCATTGGCTCCCTGTGTGTTTCAGGATCGCTTTTAAGGTACTTTTATTAGTTTATAAATGTGTTAATGGTCTTGGTCCATCTTATTTATCGGATTTGCTTTTATCATACCAACCCTCGCGGATCCTGAGGTCCTCTGGCGCCGGCCTTTTATTTATTCCAAGGGTGAGGACCAAAATGCATGGCGAGGCTGCATTCAGCCATTTTGGTCCTCACCTTTGGAATAGCCTGCCAGAGGACGTCAGGTCTGCAGAGACTGTTGATATTTTTAAGAGGAAGCTCAAGACACACCTTTTTAGTTTGGCTTTCAACAACTTTTAAATAATTTATCTTTTCTTTTAATTGAAGATTGTTTATTTATTTATTTATTTTTATTTATTTATTTATTTATTTTTTAAAATCTTATCTTACTGATTCTAGTTCTTAGACTATACTACTGTTCTGTCTTTTAGTTTTGTTGCTCTCTGCCGTTGTCAGCTTTTAGCTCCAGTGTTTCCTCATGGGGGAGCCTCCGCTTTGAGGGAGGGGTGGCTGCCCTTCCCGCGGGGGCTGTCATCGAAGGGACTCCTTGGGTCTGGGTGGCCGGCGGCCTCTACACTTTGTGTGGGGTCCGCCTGTCTAATCCAGGCCTCTATGGTGGTGGCGCCCCTGTGGCCGTGGGCTGTCATTCCCCTTGGGTACACTTTCCTCATATGGTTTCTCTGTGCCTTCTCATGTCTTTTTAACACATTTTATCAGGTTGTGCACTTTGTGTGGGTGTGTGTGAATGATTGCTGATGTACTAATGGATATCTGTCTTGGGTTTGTTGGGAGGGAGGGCATGAACGTTTTTTTTTTTTTTTTCTAATGATCTGTTTTGCTTTGAATGTTTTAAAGCACTTTGAGTTGCATTTTTATGTATGAAAAGTGCTATATAAATAAAATTTGATTGATTGATTGAGATATTTAATGACTGTGAGTTAAAATGTGAACTGATCTTTAACTAAGTTCTTAAACTAATAATACCCCCAAAAATGTAGTTTCTGTGTAACAACTGTACACAACATCAAAACATTAAGTCAGGGAGGAAATGGTAAGTGGAACCTTTGGATTTAGCAACTGGTTGTGCCTCCTTTGACATCAATAACCTCAAGCAAATCAAACATTTTCTGCAGATCAAACTTGCACAACAATCAGGCGGAACATTAGACCATACCTCTTTACGAAACTGATTCAGATCTACAATATCATTGTGATCTGCAGTGTGAATCGCGCTCTTAAAACATGGCAAAAGTACTCTTTTCTATTTTAACAAAAATTGTTGCAGAAAAGAGAAAAATTGAGAAAAAAAAGACAAGAATGGCATACATGCGCCAAGATGACGTCGCAGTTTACAGCTATTCTCTTCGGTTCTCTTTTTGGACTATTTCATTGCTTGTTTAAGTATTATCGGTTCTGCAAACATTCGCTACGCCCGCCAGGAATTTAAAGAGCCCGCCGAATGACATAGGATAATTGTTTCGAGTCCTAGAATTGACAGCGAGACCATCGTATCAAAACTGTATCTTTCCAATGCAAGATCTTTTACAATGGAGAGATTATAGCTATCTTGAAATCGCTATACATTCATTCAAACATGTCGATCTATGTGCACAAATCCACCACGAGGAATGATAAAATGAATCAATTTATCACGATGAAGCTGGCTGAGCTGAATATTAACCACACTACCAAACAAGTCCGTGTAAAGCTGAAGAAGCTAAATCAAGACTACAAAAAACTCAAGACCACAATAGCCGCAGTGGGAACGGTAGAAAAGTTAACAAATGGTACGAGCGACGATATGCCATCCTCCCCCACCGTCACCGCGTGGGGGACAAAGGACTCCGCAACCGCATACTGGAAGCCATGTGCGACGATTCAACAGCAATAGACAAAGGTAAATACAAAATAATATCATAAATACTTATTTAGGTCGTTGCCTTTTGTAGTGCTTCTCCTTTTTGTGGCATATTTTTCTTTTGTTTGACCAGCAACTTTCCTGCTAGCGTTACTTTACTGAGACTCATTTTTTAATTGTATTTTTTTAAAATATATATACAGTGATTATATACATATTTAATGATGTATACAGCTAGGGGTCTGTCCACATCGTAACTAAAAGGTTTACCTGCTTTGTCTCATCACATAAGTAGTCATAGAAACAGGTTACACACACGATAGGAAAACAAATAACTAAATATTAATTCGATTAAAATGCATTGGATGATGAATACAAACTGCAGATTAAAAAAAAATATATATATATATATATATATATATATATATATAATATATATATATATAATTTTAATAATTCAAGATGAAATACAATACATTGATTAGATCACTGGCCTATATTGTCAAACAGTGAACAATAACCTCTTGCCTGCATGTGTTTTACTTGTAGCTGGATCAATCAATCATTTGCTGTTACTCATTGGATGGACTTCTGACAGTTTCACATGACGGGACCAGTGAGAACTCTCCATCCACGAGTAGTAGCAGCACTTCTCGTTCAGCGTCTCCTGCCCTTCTTGCCCGTTCTGGTATATGGCCAATAAAATTAGAATTGTGTATTATATAGCAGTTTTTGCTAATTGTTTACTGTTACTCATCGTGTATTCTTATGCCTAGAGGTAAGCGGAGAGAACCTCTTCATGGATGCCTTAGAACGAATGAAGGAAAGAGGCCAGGCCATGTTCATGGAGGAAATGGACATGTGCAGGCAGGAGCTTCACGTCCTTGAGGAGTCTAGACGGCAGGAGCTCCGGAGCGCCAGACTGGAGCGAGGGATGATTCAGGAGAGCAAAGTGCAAGAAAGGGACTTCCAATTGAGCTTTCTGGCGGTGATTAGCAAATTGGTGGCCAAAATTGGCCAGAACCAATAATCATCTGGCTCATTGTCAGGCTTTTGCAAATCTTGCTGATGAGCTGATCATTTGAAACAGGTGTGTTGCCGTAGGGATAAACCTAAAACAGGCTGGATTCTGGCTTTTGAGGACCGGACTTGGCCACCCCTGTGCTACATGGTCATTCAGATTCTGTCCCCAGACTCTGTGCACTTCATGCTTGCAAGGCACTTTGTGCTTCGGGATTGTGGATTAACATCTCAGCCAACATGTTGTTAAATGTTTTAAGGCTCAGTATGTTTGTTTTTCGCTGTCCGCATCCAGTTTTTTCTCTTACGATCCAATGACAGCCTAATTTTATATATATATATATATATATATATATATATATATATATATATATATATATATATTTTTTTTTTTTTTTTTTTTTTTTAATACAAAATAAGTGCAAAAAATGTGGTGACACTTAGTAATGTGGCAACAATTTTTACTCACAAGAATAAAAAAAGAAATCACTGGAATACACGATATGAAGCGTAAAATAACAACAACAAAATTGCGCCACCCCCGCCAGCGTCCACCCACCCACGTAGATTTCAAGTCTGTGGGAAACACTGTGCATATAAAATGTGACCCGGCAGTGAATACTGGCTGTTTAAGAGCTGTGGGTTACTCTGTGGATCAAATATGGCTCAACGTGCTCCAAAACAGACAGATGGAGACACACACACATACACACACTAACACGCGCATCCGTATTCTCTTAATGTGATACACACACAAAGTACACAGAGGCCTACTTCACCCCACGTGAACGCAAACTTTCTTGCAGCATTTTGATACATTTTGAACAAAAATAAACATTGGCATACAGTGCTCAGCATAAATGAGTACACGCTCTTTGATAAGTACAATTTTAAACAATATCTCAATTAACACAAAAACAATTTGCAAAATTTTGCCAAGACCATGTTTAATACATCTGTTTATATACTTATAACATGAAATTAAGGTTATTAAAATAAATCAGATGACACGTTTTTCAGTTTTACTCAAATAAGGATGATGCAGAAATGAGTACAACCCACAACAAAAATTTCTACATCAAGTATTTTGTATAGCCTCCATGATTTTTAATGACAGCACTAAGTCTTCTAGGCATGCAATGGACATATTGGCAACATTTTGTTCCATCAATCGTTGTCCATTATTCAAGAATGATGGATGCTCGATGGAGGGTGATGCTCAACTTGTCTCTTCAAAAGTCCCCATAGGTTTTTAATTGGGTTCACATCAGGAGTCATGCTGGGCCACTGAATCACATTTAACCTGTTCTTCTTCAGAAATCCAACAGTGCCCTGAGATTTGTGTTTAAGATCATTGTCATGTTGGAAAAGTGCACGACGACCAAGGGCATGAAGTGATGGCAGCATCTTCTCTTTCAGTATGGAGCAATGCATCTGTGAATTCCTGATGCCATCAATGAAATGCAGCTCCCCAACACTAGCAGTTCTCTTGCAACCCCAAATGAGGACACTTACACCACCATGTTTCACTGTAGGCACAATGCATTTTTTCCTTGTATTCCTCACCTTTGCAAAGTCATACCCTTTTGAAGCCATCAGTTCCAAAAACATTTATATTGGTCTCATCACTGCAGAGTATAGAGTCCTAGTGGTCATTATCTTTGTCAACATGTGCCCTGGCAAATTTTTGGTGCACTTTTTTATGCCTGGGCTTTAGAAGAGGCTTCCTTGGTTTACGGCACCCATGCGTGCCATTCCTCTGCAGTGTATGTTATATTGTTTAATGGGAAAAAGTCACCCCAGTTTGGCTTTCTACTTACTTAGATAACTGCAGTGACCTTGCATGCCAATTTTTTTCAACCTTTCTCATCAGAAGACACTACTGTTGAGGTGTTAACTTCCGTTGATGACAGTTTTATCTTTTTAAAATGTTTGTACCATTTTTACGACAGTATTCTGACTGATAGGTAAAGCTTTGTTGATCTTTTTTCAGGATCCAATTTTTCATCCATCCATCCATTATCGATGCCGCTTATCCTCACAAGGGTCGCGGGGCGTGCTGGAGCCTATCCCAGCTGTCTTCAGGCAGCAGGCGGGGGACACCCTGAATTGGTTGCCAGCCAATCGCAGGGCACACAGAGACAAACATCCGCACTCACAATCACACCTAGGGGCAATTTAGAGAGTCCAATCAACTTACCATGCATGTTTTTGGAATGTGGGAGGAAACCGGAGTACCCGGAGAAAACCTGCGCAGGCACGGGGAGAACATGCAAACTCCATATAGGGAGGCCGGAGCCAGGATCGAACCCACGACCTCTGAACTGTGAGGCGGACGTGCTAACCAGTCGACCACCGTGCCGCCTCCAATTTTTCAGTGAAAAGAAATTATTTTCTTTCACAGGTATTGTGACATTTCTATTCCATGTGGTGCCATTGCTAGCAAAACGAAATGGGAAAGGGTTTTAAAACCCATTTATAGTCAACTGGCTGCTTGACACCTGCGTAATGAATAATTAGACTCATCTGTGGACATTTGTCTAGCTTTGCTCCAGAGTCTTTCAGGAGGGTCGTCCTCATTTTTGAATCACCCTAATTTGAATAAAGTTGAAAATGTTGTTCTCTAAGTTATTTTATTAACCTTACTTTCATGTTATAAATTAAACAGATGCAATATAAATTTAGTCTTGTCAACATTTTGGAAATTGTTTTTGTGTTTATTGACATATTGTTTAAAATGTTATTTTTTCGAAGGGGGTGTACCGTATTTTCCGGACTATACGTTGCTCCGGATTACAAGTCGCACCAGCCATAAAATGCATAATACAGAAGAAAAAAACATATATAAATTGCACTGGAGTATAAGTTGTATTTTGAGGAAATTGTGCATTTAGTACACATCATATCCACTGAGCTACAATGGTAACATTTAGCTAACATTCACACATGTAGCATACAAGAACATTACAGTAAGATAACTTTAAACTGACCAAAACGGTTGCAGATCGATTAAATAAGTCCTTTATTTATCCCCGACCATGTAGAATGTTTCCAAGTCTCCAAAAGTATTTTTGTATTCGGTCGTAATTCTGTCTTCGTCTCCTCTGCGCTCGGCTCCTCTGTGTGTGACTGCATGATGCAATACCCCAGCCAGAGGCAGGCAACTGCCTGTTTGTGGTTCATTCTTGTTCAACCATTGTCTGTAAGTAACTTATACAATTGTGTGTAATGAGCATGCAACATTTATATACGAGCTGAATTGTGGATGATGTGTGTTGTTGACTGAACATTCTAATAGCTATCGCTAATGCTAATCGCGATCGCTAATTGTTAGTATGTCTGCCTGTTTGTGGTTCATTTTTGTTCAACCATCGTCTAAAACTAACTTAGACAATTGTGTGTAATGACATTTATATACGAGCTGAATTGTGGATGATTGTAGGTTGTTACAATAACATGTGAAATGATACATAGGTAATTGTCATGGCTTGTCAGTGCCGACTTGTATTTATGATGTTTTGTCTCCCTCTGCAGGTGCTTTAGCGCTAAAGCGCCTGCAGAGGGAGGCAAAACATCATAAATACAAGTCAGCAAGAACAGGCCATGACAGTAATAATGTGTAAATAATTTCACACATAAGTCGCTCCAGAGTATAAGTCGCACCCCCGGCCAAACTATGAAAAAAAAAAGTAACTTATAGTGCGGAAAATACGGTACTCATTTATGCTGTGCACTGTATATAAGCAGGGTTTGGGTGAGATATCAGTTGCGTTCTGTTGGAGCTGCACTCTACATGAGCAAGAGGTGTACAGTTTATGAGGGGCTGGATCATATCTTTGGTCTTAGCGGTCAGTGATCCTGAAGACAGAAAGGAAAGCCAAGCTGAGGAGGATGTGGATGAGGTTCAGTATGACCCTGAACAAGACCACACATCTGATGAGGAAGACCCAGATGTCGGACGGAGATGCTGAAAGAGAGGTTTTCCAGTCAAGAAAATGTGACATTTCAGGGTCATCAAGTCCTTTTGAGACCCATTACAGGGCACCAGGGGGGAACAACCTCAAAATGACTCCAAGCCCTACTAGATATGCTATGTTGCATGCCCAAGTCATCAAGTCCATGTTTGAGCTGTCGGTTTCCACAACCTCTTCAGAAGATCCTGCTTGAGCTGACCAATATGGAGAGAAGAGTGTTTGGTGATAGCTGGATGGCATAGGAACTAGGCAGGGGATTCCAGGCTGAGCAAGAGAAACAGGTGCCAGTCCTGCCTCTACAACAAGGACAGGAAAACCAGCGCCACTAGCCACAAATGCAAGAAATACATTTGAGTGAAATGCATGGAGCACACTGTCTATAACCATAACATACTCTGATTCATGCATGTAAGTAACACACACACAAACACAGCCACGCACACCTGGCCTATACACACACACGCACACGATTTATAAGGTTCAGTTTATGGTTTAAATTTCATTTCCATTTGCAAGTCTGATTAAAATGAAGTTGTTTTTTATGAAAAATAATTTACTTTTTGTCCATCCTACCATAAATCTATATGGGTCAGTTTTGACCCCTAACACCACAGATGTCACTATTGTTAATAATTTGCAATGTAAAAATAAATACAATATTTTTTGGGGTATTGTTACTCTAATATTAGTTTAAGATGTGGATTTTATAACTATAAGAAAATAGAAGATTTTACTCTCGTCAAACTTAACAGGTTTGAAGTCACAGGAAGTACCGCCTTAACCCTGCCACTATGACGTCACATCCGCTTTAGGTCCCGCCCCTGATTATGTCACGTTGTAGTCCAAACTAACCAGGAAGTGACATCATTTAGTAGTCCGGAAATTGTGCCCCTAGCCACGCCCCGTCCGTGACCTCATTTCCGGCCGGCCATTTTACGTTTCCATCAAGTCATAAAAAACAAAGGCGTCAACGGATGACTCGTAATTAAAGTTCCATTTCTAATACAATGTGTAAGAACGTTTCCCATACAATCATCAGGTTAGTTTACAATTAAAGCCATCACAGGTTGGGAAAAGTTTTAGGTGGTTTCAGAAAAAGGCCTCTATTTTAATTCTTCTTCTTCTCATACCAAGTTTCAAACACAAACGGTTCCCTCCACTATGTACTAAGGTAAATCGTGTGTGAATCGTACACAGAGGTTCATTGTCCATCAGTGGCCATACTTTCACATCCAGGTTGTTAATTATGAAGTTAGCCTTGAAAGAAATGTGGGGTATAGGCCTATACATATGTTTTTTAACTCATCACGATAGGTCAGAAAACTGTCATTCAGTCATCCAAAATGACCCTGACTTTCAAATCGTAAAAAGAAGTCAGATGCACTGTGGTCCATCACTACTATATCTACAAAGTGGCGGGAGAAGACTTTCCACAGAAGAAAAAACGCCAACAGAAAGACAAGAACTCAGCGACAAACAGACCGCTGAAAAAAAAATGGACAGCAAGTACATACTTTAAAATACTTATATTCCTACCTAGCTTCATGAATAACCCGAGTTTATCAATACATGTTTCTCTTGACTTAACGTGCATCAATAACACTAGTATATGTTGTAATTATCTATTGTTTTAGGATTTTAGCTGTCCATGCATTGCTGGGTGATCCTGGCTGACAATTTTTTTTTTAAAATGGCTGAACTAAGCGGCCCACTAATCGGCCCTCGTGCGTGTGACGTGCTCATGAGGCGGCACAATTTCATCTCAGCCTACTCGGTGAAAGGCTTCTTTTTAGGCTTCTTTCCACTCCCGTGTCGGCGCGAGCGACAACTGATGTTATAGGGATTGTGGTATTGCACCCCTAGCACCCCGCCCCCTCTTGTAATAGTATGCCCCAGTTGTAGGTGAGAGGCGCCGGGTTACGTGATGTGAAAATAAGGAAATACAAACACTTGAACGCACTGCTACATTGATTCACATGACTGACGCATTGTGCTGTTGGTGACAGGTCTGCAACACATGCCACACAAACATAAGGATTTGTTGCTGCTCTGATCAGTCCATTATATCACATTTTGCGATGACATACAGTTTCCCACACGTAGAGGATGCCCCATGCAGCTTGTTGCTGCTGCAAAGCAACTAGTCTAGCAGTGTTGTGTGAGGAGAAAATTTATTCACCCACGTTCCCCCTTAGCCGCCACCGTCCAGATCGTTTTCGCAATAAAATTAAAAGCACCATCTAGTCATCTCGGTCCCTTTATGGTTGTAGCAGGCACGATGTCCATTGTGCCCCCTGACTTGTTTCAAAACAATTTGTGTCCACAAGTATATATATATATATATATATATATATATACATTATTTTTTGTTTCGTTTTTTTTTTTTTTGGAGTATATTCAAGCTACGCGCAGCACTGACTCAAGGATGACGCAGCCACATCAAGGTGGAGTTCATGCACTTCTCTGGCGTCTTCCTTATTTACGCCATAGCCAACCAGCTGTGGATAGTGGTTTGCTGTATGCTTTTATTTTGAAGGCCGGGAAGGAGGGGAAGTGTGGAAAATAAATAAGTAACTTGACTACGACTTCTGGCTGGCTGTTGACCCAAATAATTATACAATAGGACAAATCCAGCCCAGGGCTTGCAATGCAAGTAGGCACACGCAGTTGGATAAGTACTACTGCGCCAGTAGTACTTAGCCAACATGCGTGACGTTGACCAAGTACTACTGGCGCATTTGAAGCGTGTCGACAGCGGGTTCAAATTGTAAATTAGCCAGCTAATGATCTTTAAAAAGCCTCTGCTGTTAGAGCATTTCTCCCGCGGCGACGTCAATCATGGATGCTTTTTTTTTTTTTTTGGGGTCGGAGGGCGGAATGGGGCGGGGGCCGACAATGTTTATGAATATTGCCGGGGGGTCGCGGCCGGAAGGGTACCCAAGTCAAGGGTGGACGGGCAAAAAATGGTCAAGTGCCCAGCTCTGTCCATATGAACGCAAACTTAGTGGGCCACACACAAGTTCTTACTACCAGGAACTCCTGCTACCAGGAACTCAAAGTTCAGGGGCTGTTTAGTCTGAAAGGGGCTTTACATTAGCCTTCATTAAGTTCATACTCTCTTGCAGTGCATACATTATCGTTGATCAACCGTCTCAGGACTACTTTATCTTTTAAGCGTACTCATTATTGCCATAGTTCATTCATATTTTACTTGCTTGATTTTAACTAGAGTCCAATGCAGCGGGTCAGATATGTTAAATACAGGGAACTCCTTTACTTGTTATCTTACATGTTAGCCAACTAATCAGCCCACATGCGTGTGACATGGTTGCGAAGCGACCAAAGTTCATGTCAACCTATTCGGCGATATGGGCAAACGACAAAAATTGCATCCGAACATTTCAAACGCACTACTAGTTATCCAACTACGCAGTAGACTCTAAGGACATAGAGTCGCAGTGTCAGTTGTCCTGCTACAGTCAAAGATTACAATTAACCTTGTTCACAACATGACAACAACTTTACCTTTAAACGGTAATGCGTGTGTTAACATAGCAGGGAGGTCATTGTTTGTTGTGCGGTCCTCAGTCATGGTTGCATAAAGTAGAATGCATATGTGTCCAGAATTTTGCTCAGCACATTCATGGTGGAAGTGGGAACAAATCTACCGGTAAATTAAAAAGTAGTGTTTAGAATTGTGGCAAATTCATATATTTTTGTGTCATGGTGCTTTTTAGAATAGAATAGATAGAATGAATGTCAGTGACAATCACTCGATTGGCTGTCAGCCAGGAAATGCATGAGATACAGTAGATGCATTTGTAAAATGGTATACAATTTATTTCAGTTCTTTAAAACAATATTGTATTTGTAATTGTATTGCATTGGTTCAAGTAAAACAAATTCAGTGTGGTCAATAACGCGGTACACATTAACGCGTTATTGTAATCTGATTACTTTCTTTCAGTAACGAGCAATCTAACGCGTTCATTTTCCAAACCAGTAATCTGATTAAAGTTACTTTAATTCCTTAGTGGCTGTGCGCTACTATTTTGTTATTGCCTCATTATATATGTAGAATGTAGAATTGTGTTGTCATTTTCGAAGAAAAAATGTTTCTCTTGCACATCGCATGTCCATCGCATGTCGCTCGTCCATCTTATTGGGGAGAGATCTAACATTCCCCATGATAACAGATGGGAGGACGGGGTGGAATTGTTTCCTCCTTGCCCGGCTTTTAACCCCCGCACGAGATCCCCGTCACTTCCTCCTCAGCTCATGGGGGATATCGGGTCTCGCTCCGGGAGCCGGCGCGGGGTTAGCGCAGAGTGCTAACAGCTGATCCCGGCTGTAAACAATGGAGCCGTGGCTCCGAGCCATGTCTCCGGACATGATTGCGCAAAACATAGCCACCAGCAGCAGCAAAAAAACGCAAGTTGGATATCCATTGCTGCGTAAGAGAACATCCACTATGTGAAAAAGTGTGAGGTAGAATATATAATAAGGTAAAAAACACACGAAAAGGCTCACCAATGAGCCGAAGCTACTGTAAGCAGGCAGCCACTCGCGCGGCGCCGGAAATGACGAGCAAATATATAACCTAAAAATGTCAGGCCATCCAAACTCGTTTTTCCAGTCTGCTGGACAAGCAATGATGCCCTTCTTGCAGCTATCAGTTGTCCCAAGTTTAAGCTGCGGTTGTTGAGAGACGAAGATAGGACGAAGCGAGTAGAGCATCTGCTGACAGCTGAATGTCGCTCCTATGCTGGTCCTGCTGCACAGGGCCCTGCAAGTGTCTCCAACACACCTGCCAGTGAAGGTGAGGCAGACTTTTTCACCTTCGAGACAAGCCCAAACGGAGTCATACTCTACAGAAAAAGAGGTGATGGACTATCTCGGGTCCGAGCATGACCTTCAGATTCTGGACATATTTTCAAATGTAAAGAAGGTTTTCTTGAAGTACAATACTCCAACC
Source organism: Filicampus tigris (assembly GCF_054856515.1). NCBI lineage: Eukaryota > Metazoa > Chordata > Actinopteri > Syngnathiformes > Syngnathidae > Filicampus > Filicampus tigris. Next base: position 27,089,318 of record NC_141223.1, on the reverse strand, counting down.
CCCGCTCCTGTAGAGCGGCTGTTTAGTCTTGGAGGGTTGGTTCTCACCCCCAGAAGGAACCGCCTTTCTGTCCAGAGGTTTGAGAAGCTGCTCCTTCTCAGATTTAACAACTGGTTTTCTCACCCCTGTGCCCTGACACACTGGGAAGAATAGTTAATGCTGGTTCACTCCAGAGTAGAGTACAGCAAAACAGAGAATCTTAAGAGTAAAACAGAGCAAGACATAGTTGAAAAGAGCAGGGTAGAGAAGGGCAGAGAAGAACAGACTAGAGTAGAACAGTGTATTTTATAGTTACAGTTTGTAACTAGGCTGTTATTGTTACAGTTTATAACCAGCCTGCAGGTGTAACGCGTTAAACAACAATTTCTGCATTGTAAAGCCAATGAAACAGAAACATGAAAACATGTTCATGTTTGAAGTTTATGCACTTTCAATAAAGTATTATTTAAGTAACAAGTTGTCATTCTTATGTTGAGGCAAAAGGCAGGAAATCTGTCAAAAGTAACGTATACGTTACTTTCAAATTAACTAAGTTACTTTGTTAATAAAGTAATCAGTAAACTAACTGGATTACTTTTTTGAGGAGTAATCATTGAGACAACAATGAACATTTTTTTTTGTTTAAAATACAGTAATATATCAATTCTACAAAGAAATATGATCCTTTCCACATATATTAACTGTAAAATTAACAATTGATAATTGTTCTGTTTTGTTACAATATGTTGCCTTGAAATAAACACCGATTCATTGTTATTCATATTAAAGATTTTTGATGCCGACAGTTTTTATGAATAAGGCCGGAGGGTCGAGGCCGGATGGGTACCCAGGTCACGGCCTGAGAGCAGGGGACTGTTCAGCAAAAAAGGGTCATCCGTCCAGCTCTGGTAATTATTAAATCAGTGTTTTCCAACACTTTTTGAGCCAAGGTACCTATTTTACAATGGACAAATCTCACAAATAAGCACAAAACAAAAACATTAAATACTGAAGACTGAAATAATGATCTTATCTCTATTTAGTGGCAAATGTTGAAACTCAATGTGAAATCTGGGCTTGTTTAATTGAATGCTAAACTAATTCATTTGCAGGGAGCCATGACTTATTCTGAAAGTAGAATGCCAACAGTTGTATACAAAAGTCAATTGTACCTTTTGGCATCTAAAGGAAGAGCATTTGATATTCATGCCTGTTACTTTACACTATTATCATACATATAGAAAAGGATGTATTTCTGATTAATGAAAGCTCTTTTAAAAATACAACAACAGCAATAATAGTAATAATAATTATGTTAAAATGCATCCTGTGATCATTCTATCACCATTTTAGGAGTTAAAAAAACATCTCATATTACTCTACCACTGCAGATATGTGGTTGTATGAGTTGTGTTAATATTTGTTGAATTGCAATTTTTTAAGAGCCCTTGTCATTTTTATTTGTATTTTTTTCCAAGATATTTTATTGTTCTACATTTCAATACAAATGTTCAACATACTTGAGGATTGAAAGATAATTGCTTTTAAAAGGATGTACATTATTATTATTTTTTTTTTTGCTCTAATATCACTGTATCAGTTGTCAATCCTAAAAAAAAAAAAGTGTTTTCATGACAGGCCTACATCTCCGAGTGTTAAGGTCACATACCCCAACACCCATTCAGAATGAATTAAGGCAAGAGAACATTTACCTGAGGGACAACATCTTGCAAGAAAGTCACCACACTTTCCATGTAAGACTGCTCCCTGTGAGAACAAAAAAACATTGTCATTGAAAACAGCAAATGGTTGAAGGCTTACAAATAACCAAGTAATACAAGAAAATGAATGGACTCTATGCACGCAGTACTTCCACATCTGGTATAAGGTGGCTTCCAGTTATAATGCTAATTTCCAGTCGGCTTGAAAACACCAGGGACGTGTGGTCAGGTGGACAAGGCAGGCAGGGGAAGCAAAGCCTCCCTGTCCCCTCCCCTCCACATGAAGAGTTAAAAAAATAAAAACAAAAAAAAACAAGTAATGATTACATTAAATGATGTCTACATTTAGTGATCAAGTCTGTAATGTATATTGACTTTCTTTTTCAATTAAATAAAGTCAATGATCACATCAGGAAAATTAATAAAATAGCTGGATTTGCATATTTCCTGTTTATATGCACGGGAGAAGGGCGACTGGTTAGCAACGTCCGCCTCACAGTGCAGAGGTAATGGGTCCATATCCGGGCTCCGGCCTTCGTGTGTGGAGTTGGCATGTTCTCGCCGTAACTATGTGGGTTAAGGTTTTACTCTGAGTCCTCCGGTTTCCTCGCACATTCCAAAAACATGCATGTGACTGTGAGTGTGAATGCATGTTTTTCTATGTGTGCCCTGCAAGTGGCTGGCAACCAGTTCAGGGTGTACGCTACCTACTGCCCGAAGACAGCTGGGGCAGGCTCCAGCACGTCCGTGACCCTCGTGAGGATAAAGCGTTTCAGATAATGGATGGATGGATGCATGGGAGAGAAGGGAACAGAGGCATTGCATTAGTGGCTCCAGCGACTACGCAAATATTAATTGCCAATACAGGTAGTTGGTGTGTGCCCTCACACAAAAGACATTGGTGGACATTTGTATTTATATCACTAATACACGTTTTAACACACATGTACTGCGCAAGTGCAAACGCAGACGTTCAAAAGTCTAATATACTTAATGAATGTGTGTTACATGTAGAGGTGGGCAAATCAGCGGGCAGGACCCGGTCACGTGACTGTCCGCACTCAAACATGGAGGAGTGTCGAGCGGGGATTCATAATGACGTGTGAGTCCACGTCGTCCGTAGTCTGTAAATGAATTGGGGTTGACAAGACTGACGTCGGTGGGAATAACATTGTTAGATGTGCCAAGACGGTCACCGTGAAGAGCATTTCTGATGCATCACGAGCCATATGGATTACGAGGAAAACTTGGTGACCGTGCAAGCACGCTAAACAAAAGCTTAAACACACGCTCAGAAAACAGTCGCAGAGTTGAACCAACAAATAAACGCACGCACGCACTCACGCACACACATTCAGTACTTTAGCAAGCAAGTTAAACGTGACATCCTGGATGATCGGTTAACATTCAGTTTACACGCTTTTAGTCTACATATCACAGCAATGAATGAGTGGGAAAATGCACTTTTGGTAAATTGCAGTTTTGTTATTCAACTTTATTCTAAATACCGTGGCCAATGTATGAGAATGGGTGTTGTCATGACATCTTTTTTTTTTCTCTCGCTGGGTGACACTTCGCCACGCTTCAAATATAAAATACATTTTTCTCATTCTGATTGCTGTAGTTAACATCTTTTTCTCATTCTGATTCCTCTAGTAGTTGGCAGCGGTACACCAGTACTTACTGCAGCTCAAAATGTCACATCATTATGGAATAACAGCAGAGACATTTAAATGGAAAATATTCCCCCAAATCAATGTAAGTCTACACATAATTTTTTGTTCTTTATTGTTAAATATTGTCGTAGAATACCATTATGTTTTGCAGAAGCTGTATTTCACAATTTAAAAGAGATGTTTTTTCACAATTGCTGTCTATCCACAATTGGTCTGTGAAGCAAGTGCAGATTTAAAATATTTTTTGTAGAATGTCGTAAAATTATCATTATCGAGTTTTTTGAAAAAATATCGAGATATTTTTTTTTGCTCATATCGCCCACCCCTAGTTAAATATCTAGTCCTTCTGATCGGCCATATTATAGCAACTGAAAGTGCACGGTTGAGCCAAGAAAGTACTGTACTGCTGCCAGCAGGTGGCAGTGCTGAACTCCACTCGCACAATTACACGGTCACCAACGTGCTGCCTGCGGGCATCAGGTCGCACCAAAGGACCCCATGATTAGCACGCGGGCTTGTTCTAAAATTTGCTTATCAGTGATGCAACATTGTGATTTTCAAGGAACGTTGCAGAAGTGATCATTTGAAAATATAAACACTGGCAGAGATTGATACAAATAAAGTGTTGCATACTGATATGTATATGTTTATATCAATCATTAATAATAGCATACAATGACATTTAATAATCACAATATTTAAGGTAATTTGAACACATTTGTTGATTCAGAAGTGTGTATCAGACTGGTAGCCCTTCACCCTTCAGTACCCAAAAAGTAGCTCTCAGTTTCAAAAAGGTTGAACCTTGGTGCAGAAGAAGCGCAGTGCTTGTCCCATAGACATACATTCATAACCACTAAAGCAGGTGCCAATTTTGTGGTCCGTAGCATGATATTTTGCGGCCCCCTACCTGGTATCAAGGTTTAATGTTAGTGCAGGCCCCACATTTTTTTGCCATGTTGTTGCCCTGGGTGTTGTGCTTTTTATTTTTGTTTGAATCACTCATGGACGGCCATACCTCAGTCTGATGACAGCTTTGAAATGTAATTCTGAACTGCCACCAAGTGAAAGGAAAATATATTCTGCCACCCAGTCCTAGTCATGTCTTTTTCAAAACCTGTCGTGAAGAGAAAGGTTGGCGAAGAGAAAAGCCAATTTCGAGAGAAAAATGGAGATTGAATGTTTTTTGTGGAACACAGGGGCACCTCAACATGTCTTCAATGAACAGAAAGAGTTGCAGTGCTTAACAAATCAAGCGTCATTACTCAGTATGCAAAGTATCGGGAGATGACAGAGAGGACCGGGTCTACAATCTTGTTCACGTTCTGAAGTACCGTTAATGTTCTGAACGGCTATTAATAAAGATGGACAAAATTTGATTATGCGGCCCAGACACATCCGGACTCTATCTCTAGCGGCCCCCGCATAAGCTGCGTTTGAGCCCCATGCTACGTAAACTTTAATTGACCCATATCCAATAGTATGGTTTACAAAAAGAGAACCCCTGAAAAAACCCTCAAGCGTCAACATTGAGCAAAACAAATCAATAACAAAAAAAATTACTATAATACTACAAATATGTTTTAATGTTACATAACACGTTTTTTGTCAATGCTGGAATGATGAATGACAGTCATACAGATTGAACAGAGATGTAATATAAAGACCACTATGGATACACAAAATTCTGGTAGTAAAATATGTCCTTACGTTGCAGCTTGTGCTCGCACGACTGCCCCTCCAGCACAGCGACTCAGTCTGCAAGGAGAGTCTGAAGCCATTGTATCTGTATTTTGCAAGGTGGAAAACACTGTCAGCTTAACACTATTAAAGCCAGCAAGATGCCATTAAATGTTTTTGAGGCCAGATTGCAGCTGCTTACTCAATAGTATTTGGGCCATTCCACAGAATCGCCATCCCGAGGAAATAACGAAACCTTAAATATCTATCATTTCAGTCCAGTTGTTTCCCAAATAAATTTAAAGTTGCTAAAGTAATTCCAATATGGGCCATTCTACTGAATTGGGTCAAATTCAGAGTTGGAAAATGTGTGAAATTTGTATTTTATTTCAGAAAAACCTTTATTGTATTCATGTTGCACCATATCTAAGGGGAACAAATATAGTAAAGGTACAGTCAATTTTCAAATGGTATTTTGTAGCTTTTCCCTAATACCTTGCCTGTCCCTAAAATGTGTCACTACCAAAACACACAATTACAGAAGAATAAAAATAATTCCACTAGCCGATTCATATTTTTTTTCCATTCCCCCATCTACAGAGTTTTTTATAAATAAATGTATTTGGTTTTGACATCAAAACCAATCAAAATGAATTTTTAACATAATTTAATATGACTTTTTCTGAAATAAATCAAAATTTATATGCTATTTTACATTGTAAAATGTAGAAAGTTGATCATATTGACTTCAAAAGTCACCATTCATTAAAACAAACACAAATCATTATCAGAAATTGTTGGTTGATAATTCAATACTTTTTTTTGTTAAAACATCAGTTTTTTCGGTAGTGACTGCAACATTTCAGTAGTGACCATATTGTTGCTGTGTTGCAGTAATACTTTGTGTGAGGGTAGCATTGTAATCACTTAACTAGTTTTGCTATATTTTAACTTTTAACGTGTATTATAACTAATGAAAGATATATTTTTTTCCATTTTCTACTGCTTTGTACTATACTCTGGGTCACAGGGGGTTGGAGTGGATCGCAGGGCAAAAGCAGGGTACACGCTGGACCGGTCACCTGTCCATCACAGGGCTCTTCATCATTGAAAAACTGTGGTTTCGCCTTCCAAATGAAAATTTAATTAGAATGACAAACATTTTTTTTTTCATACATTTCACTGTATGTATGTTCCCGCTCTCTGTTTTTTGAGAGACATCCGGTGCTCTTGTCTTTTCCTCCATGCTCTTCTGACCTTTGCTCTCTGCCGAATAATTCATTGGTAGACTTCAGCTTTCCTTCTTCCTTCCATCTCCTATTTCTTTCTCTTTTCCTTTATTAAATATTCTTTGGATTTCATTGGGTCATTGTAACCCTTTGCCTGTACTCTGTCTCTGTAAGGCTTTTTGGCATTTTGGTGTTTTTCCCTTCAAATTAATATAAAATATGAATGAGAATATTGTTAAAATCAGAGAGATCTATGTATGACATATGTATCTATGTATTATATGATTTAAAACTTACTTTATTCAAAAATAAACATCATATGGTCACTACTGAAACCATTATGTCACAACCGAAATCTTTCTGTATGTTTCGGTAGTGACTGTTTCGGTTTTATTTTTCCCTTCAAATTAAGATAAAACATGGAATCGAACATAGTTAAAATCAGAAAGATCTATGTATTACAAATGTATCTATGTTTTATATTATTTAAAGAAGAAGTCAACGCAAACATTTTTTTTTCAAGAATATGTTTTATGCAAGCCCACTAGTTGAAACAGGGCATTCTGATAAATATTGCGTTTGTGGAATAAGTGTTAATCCACTCATTTATAGCCATCTCTGGGTGCTGCCATTTTGTCTTCTGTCGACTGAAAAGTGCTCACAATTACCAATCACGGCTTAGATTCAGAAAAGATAAGATAAGATAAGAATGCCTTTATTGATCCCACAGTGGGGAAATTTTCATTGTTACAGCAGCAAAGATATAGGTCACACAGGGACGGCGGCATAATGTAGCCATTAATGTATAACATTGACGGCAAACATTCAGGATCAAACCTATGTAAATATACGCAGTAACATGCCCAGGCCTGCCCAGGTGACCACTCCCTGGAAGATGACCGATGCAACCACCGAGTCATAAAATTTCCTGAGGAGTGTCCCCTGAACCCCAAAAGACCTCAGTCTCCTGAGTAGGAAGAGTCTGCTCTGACTCTTCCTATAGAGGGCGTCTGTGTTGTCGCACCAGTCCAGTTTATTGTTCAGATGAACACCCAGGTACTTGTAAGTTGAGACTCTCTCAACATCTGTTCCCCGGATATTCACTGGTGCAGGTGAAGAGTGCTGGCGCCTACCGAAATCCACCACCATTTCTTTGGATTTCCCCGCATTGATCAGGAGGCGGTTCTGCTGGCACCAGTCCACAAAACCCTGAGTAAGTTCTCTGTACTCCCGATCATCTCCGCCTGTGATGAGGCCGACAATCGCAGATTAATCAGAGAATTTCTGCAGGTGACAGGTAGGGGTGTTGTAGTTGAAGTCCGAGGTGTAGAGGGTGAACAGGAAGGGAGCCAAGACAGTTCCCTGTGGGGCCCCCGTGGCAGGTCAGCCGTGATTGGTTGTTGTGAGCAGTTGTGATTGTCATTTTCAGTTGACAGAAGAAAAAATGGCCGCCCCCAGAGATGACAAAAATGAGTGCATTTTGCTGCTTAACTTATATTTCACAAACGCAAAATTAATCAGAATGCTGTGTTTCAATTAGTGGGCCTGCTGGGAAACTATTCTTGAAAAAAATATGTTTGGGTTGACTTCCGCTTTAAAACTTACTTTATTCAAAAATAAACATCATATTGTCACTACCGAAACCATTATTTCACTACCGAAACGTTTCGGTCGTGACCATTTCAGTAGTGACATTTTATGATAGCTGGTGACAATATTCAACAATGTGGCTACCACAGACAGTTTTGAGCATGTGCACAGAGAGAGAAAACAGTACATTTAGCATTAAAATAAAAAGTGCTCATTTTATTGCCGAAATGAGGTGTTCGGTAGTGACGGCCCTTAAAACCACATGCTGATTTTCAGACTTTGGAGGGCACATAACTTAATAATGCTGCCAACTCATTACTCGCCATGTGCCCAATGATGAACATGAAGGTAATGTATCTTACTGGTGAAATGTCTGGGGATGTGGCTGAAACCAAGCCATGCATTTCGGTAGTGACATGAAAAGTTGGGACAGGCTTTTTTTACATAAAAACTTCTAATTTAAGAAAAATCTACAAAATCAATGTAAATCTTTCACCATACATTTAAAAGCAACCAAAATGTTCTATTAAAGTAAAGCATTTTTTAAATTGGCAAAAATCTTCTAGTTTTTTTTTTTTTCATGAATTGAAATTTAGGAGTTAGGGATTGGGACTGACATATAAAAGATGACTTTTTATAAATTCAGTTTAATAGTATCTCAATTAATGCCTTGTGGTAAAATAGATCATTGGAAGATATTGCTAAATATGCAAGGTCTGAACACTTCATTGTTTTTTAAAATTTGATTTTCATTGTGGGACAGCAATTTCAAACAATTCGGTAGAATGGCTCATATAAAAATGGTAGTGACTTTAAATATGCAAGGGGGAAAAAAACACTGTCTTTATGTTAAGTGAAATCTCTTTAAAATCTCTTGATATGTCTTTAACTCATGTTAAGAAAATTGTATTAACACGATAGTACAATCACTTATGTAATGTGACGCAATTACAGTGCATTAACAATTTAACTGATTCAGTTACTGTTTTAAGTGTTTTATCCCCCATATACTGTACTGTATTCATGTTTGTCAAGATCGCCACGAGTGTCAACATTACAAACCCGTTCTACCATGTGCCTGGAAATCGAAGTCATTCAAAACAGAAACGCAATAATTTACAGTTTGCTACCACACCAACCATTATGCAACCATATGAACAACAGTGGGACTTGAAGCTACATGAAGCCACAAGCTACCCAGCTACTGGAATACGACGACATTAAAAACACCAAGCTTGACATTTGCGTGAAATTACAAATGCAGAGTATATAGTGAATTACACCTAATGTCTAAAGTACACAGTACTCAGGTTGACAGAAATCATCTTCGATTTGAAATCACAACTGCATATCTGGAAAGCCAAGTCTATCTACAACAAATCTTGTAAATATCAGAGACAATGCCTTTGAGAAGGACCCTGGAAAAAACATCAATATATTATTATTGTATATAATTGTACTACCGTCGCCCGTAGATTGATGCAACTGTATCCGAAGATGTAGGTTTTGGATTGCGGAGCTCTCCACCAAAATGAAATCCAAACAAAAACAGAATAGAAATACGGAAGAGTGTAGTTCAACTGGAGGCCAATCAAATCACCCAACCACCTTTTAAACCAATCCGCTTACATCAAAGGCGGTCCTAAAAAAGATAGTTCGCCAATTAGAAACAAGATTACTCACGATAACACATTGTCTTGAATAGGCATATATACATAAACCCCACTATAAACGCTTGGTTGCACGTTGACGTAATTGCCATATTGTATGTGGCAAAAGAGTCTCTTTTATTTATTGGCTGGAAATGTACCAGCTATACAGTCTGTCGTGTTCGTGTTTAATAATGATAGGGGAGGCTTGCTGTTGCAGCTGATGAACATGTTTTTTTTTACTCTTGGCTCATATCCATCACAGTAAGCAAACCTAGTTCTTATTTTAACGGCTGCATCACAAAGTGCTAGGTTTAACAGCAGCACCTCCCAGTGCTAAGACTAATCATAACATCCCCCTTTTCTATGAGATGATGTGATCAACAATAAACATGGTTCCAAAACAATCCTTATTTCTTTTTTTCTTTTTTTGCATGGGTTAACCGTTGTATAAACTTTTAGCAAACATGCTCGATAGCTACACAACAAAATGAACATGTCGTTAAACATATTATAATTATTATTATTATAATTATTATTATTATTACTAGTAGTAGTAGTAGTAGTAGTAGTAGTAGTAGTAGTAGTAGTAGTAGTAGTATTAACCTTTATAAGTCCAGTCTATCAGGTTTCTTTATCTCACGTTTTGACCTTCTCTGTAACTGTCTGACAGAATGGTTGCATCACAGTTCATTGGAGATGTTGGAGGTGTGATTCCAAGCGGGTCTGACTGACTGAGCAGTGGTAACCTCACTGTAAGATTGTGGTGTCTTCAAGAGACTTCAAGATTTTATTCCAAACAGCAGCCTAAGAAAACAGTACCTCCCGGAAGGTGTATTAAAGGTACAGAACTTAGTTCTCATCTAGTCTTAACAGCAAAAAAACTTGTGAAGAATAACGTTTTGTGAAATAGTTCGCTCCTGCCATTTCACTGATTATTTCCTCTCGTGTAGGTATTTGTGTATTTGTCTTTGTGACAACCATGGAGTTGACCCAATCTATAGGCTCCTAAACCTTTTTTTTAATCACACAAAGGTTGATCATCCTGTCCAGTTCTCATTTTAGGGATTCACACAATGGTGCATGAACCACTGGTTGGGTGCCTTCCTTTAGCTGTATTTTGTAAATAAAGGGTTGTGTACCTAAACCCTTGAACACACCAGAGAGGTTTTGGACAATAGCATTATGGTCACATTTTGAATCTGTCTCAATATAGTACACTCTTTTCACTAGCCCTAGCTCTTCACAGCTCTTGTCACCCAACAGTGATTCCAGAGCTGGGCACTTGAAACGTATTTTCCGGTCAGGCCGCGACCCTCCACCCTTGACCTGGGTAGGCCTACCCTTCCGGCTGCGCCCCCCGTTCTTATTCATAAAAATGATCACCCCCCGCCCCGTTCCGCCCCCTCGGCCCAAGAAAAAAAAAAGTGTCCATGGTTGACGCCGCCGCGGGACAGATGCTAACAGCAGAGGCTTTATGAGGATCATTAGCTGGCTCATTTACTATACAAACCCGCTGTGGACACGCTTCAAAATGCGCCACTAGTACTTTACTACTTACCCAACTGGGTGTGCTTACTTCCATTGCGAGCCCCGGGGTTGGTTTTGTCATATTGTATAATTATTTGGGTCCAACAGACGGCCAGTAGTCGCATTCAACAAATTACTTATTTATTTTCCACACTTCCCTTCGTTCATGGCCTTCAAAATAAAAGCATACCAGCAAACCACTATACACAGCAGGTTTACTACAGCATATTTCCAGAAGTAGGAAAGACGCCAGAAGAAGTGCATGAACTCCACCTTGATGTGCCAGCGTCATACTTGAGTGCTGCGCGCAGCTTAATATACTCCCGGACACAAGTTGTTTTGAAAAAGTTGAGTTCCAAGTCGAGGAAAGTCGTTTCAAAAAGACAGAAACAACAATGGATATTGTGCCTGCTACAACCATAAAGGGAACGAGATGACTAGACTATGCATTTAATTTTGTCAAGATAGTTTGCTTTGCGGCAGCAACGAGATGCGTGCTGCATCCTCTCTCTCCTTCTCTCCGTGTGGGAAACTGTATGTCATCTCAACATGTGACATAATGGACCGATCAGAGCAGCAACAATTCCTGATGGGTGCGTGGCATGTGTTGCAGACCTGTCGCCAACAGCACAATGCGTCGGTCACATGAATCAATGCAGCAGTTGTCGCTCGCGCCAAAGCGGGAGTAGAAAGAAGCCTAAAAAGAAGCCTTTCACTGAGTAGGCTGAGATGAAATTTGGTCGCCTCGCGACCACGTCAAACGCATGAGACCCGATTAGTGGGCAGGACTAAAATCCACTTCCTGCCATGCTTATGTAATATTTCGCCTTCTGTTATTCAAGAAGTTACGCAGGAGCAGTGATGATGCAAGCTGTTGTCTTTTTATTTTTCCTGACTCCATTTACTTCTCACCAGCATACACACTCGTTCGTGTAGTCACTTAACACACATATGGCAATACTGCCAACTAGTGTCTAATGATATAACTGCTATCATTACATCTCCCTTCCAAAGTTTGAACAATACCTATCTATAACTTTTTTTTTTTTTTTATTAAATAACAATGCTGCACTGCAACAATTTCAGCAACAACATTACATTATACATTTTCAATCAGTCTGTCCGGTGGTCTCCTAACTCTTGATGATCTTCTGAGAGGTTCAGTCATCTGAGAAGTTGCCTGTGGTTGAGTTTGGTGTTCCTTCGGTGTATCCTCCTGTTTTTCAGGCTCAGCCTTATCAGAAGATTTCTCACAGTCCTCAAGAACCTTCAGCAGCAGTTTCTCCTCACTTTTTGTCCATCCTCGGTTTCCACAATGTAAGATCTAGGTCCGGCCTCGCTGAGTACAGTTGCTTTTCTGTCCCAACAATCAGGTCCCTTCATCCTTACAGTGTCCTTTTCTGAAAGAGGATCCAGATGTTTCGTAGCTCTGTCATAACCCATTTTTTTGTTTGAGTTTGAGCCTTCTTTTCTTTTCAATCCACATGTTGTTGTCACGTCCTTGTGGTATTTGTGGAAGTGTGGTACGAAGCTTACGATACATGAGTAGCTCAGCAGGTGATGCTCCACACTCCTGAGGTGCAGCTCTGTAACTCAGGAAAGCAAGGTAAGGGTCAGACTTATCATCTTTGGCTTTCCTTAGCAGTCTCTTGACGGTTTGCACTCCCTTCTCTGCTTGGCCATTCGCCTGTGGGTACAAAGGGCTTGAAGTAACGTGCTTGAATCCGTATTGCTTTGCAAACTCTTTAAACTCCCAAATTGGACCGTTGTCACTCACACACTGTGGAATTCCATGTTGTGCAAAGGACCCCTTCATGTGCACAATAATGGACTGTGCAGTGGTGCTGGTGAGTTGGGCAATTTCAGGATAGTTAGAGTAATAGTCAATAACAATAAGAAAGTATTTGCCATGCAAATGAAATAAATCTGTGCCCACCTTTTGCCAGGGGTTGTAGGAAGGTCAGCTACCAACATTGGCTCCTGACTTGTCTGTATTGATGTTTTTGGCAGACTTGGCATTGTTTAATCGTTTCCTCAATGTCTCTGTTAATAATCTTGTTACAGGCCCAAGACGAGGTCTAAGAAATAGAAACCCACCTCGGTGGTTATCAGGCTTTGTAAGGTAAAAGACAAAACTTGGAGTGTGAAAGTACTTTTCTTGCTGAAAAGGTTGTAATGTGGAAAAAAAAAGTTCAAGTTGTTTAAGTACAGAATTCAAGACAACAAAAAGACAACAACAAAACGTACCTTACATGTGAATAACTTCTTATGTTTATGACGCAATGGTTGTTTGACACCAAATAATTGATGGACATTTTGCATACAAGTTTAGGATTTAAAAATGTTAATGGCAATACAAGTATGCTTTTGATTCAGATTCATATAGTACTTTGCACTCAGAGAAGAAGAATTCTTTCAAGAAAAGTGGAAAATGTTGTGTTGTGTTATTGCATTTATAAACCTGCAGAGGGCCCTGTTAGCCATGAGCAGGTACAAAAGCGGAGGGAACCTAATGTTGAGAAGAAGGGTGAAGAAGAATAAATGTGAAGTGAAGCGCATTGCTCGTCTCTCTGATTACTCATTTTACTTTACAAGCAATATACAATAATGTGCAAATTTATTTTTTCATCCCCATTCGCCATATCTGCATATCTGCAAATGTATTTGCAAGGACATGGATCTAGGTGAGGAGTTTTTGTTCCTCCTTTTGGGTCAGCTGGGAGTTCCCCTAGAAGCCTTGCAAATGTATTTGCAGATATGTTTGCAATCCTTTTCGAGCCCTGACGAAACTCAACATTTTCTAAGATGCAAGCACACACCGTTCAATGAGATTATGCCCTTTAGGCTACTCAATCATGGCTACTGCTGGCCAAAAGCCATGTCATTTTTTGCTTTTCGTTTCTCCAACTCATTTTTTATTATTTTTGCCAAGCTTATGTGTTTGTGGACAACAAAATCTAAAGACAGGTAAGATAACTTTATTTAGGCTAGTCAGTGTTGGCTTTCCCCAACACCCAGTGGAGGTCTGTTGGCTTCTGTTCAGTTGTTTGCAAGAAGTACATCTTTTATACAAAGCACCATAACGCCATCCATTTGCATCTCCACACAATTGCACAAGTGTGCTAACTTGTTTTTGACGACTGATGGCTCTATGCAATAGCTGCTTTTGTACTTGTTTGCAAGAAGTACACTTTTTTATACAAACATCATAACACCCGCCGTTTGCATCTCAGAACAATTGTACAAGTGTGCTAACTTGTTCTTGCCGGCTGAGGGCTCTATGCAACAGCTGCATAGCAATTTGCAGATATGTTTGCAATGCTTTTTGAGCTCTGATGAAGCTCAACATTTTCTAAGATGCAAGCACATCCTATTCAATGAGATATGCCCTTTAGGCTACTCAATCACGGCTACCCCTGACTAAAAAAAGTTCAATCAAATATTGTAGTTTACTATAATTGCGCTGGATAAAAAAATAAAAATAAGAACAACTAGACGTGTGGACATGGCTAAAGTAATTTTTGGCTTTTCATTTTTGCTTTTTTCATTTTTTTGGGGGGTCGGTTTTAGCTTTGAATTTCTTCACCTTATTTTTTGCCAAGTTTTGCTATGTGGTTGTGAGCAACAAAGTCAAAAGACAGGTAGATGACAATTTGAGATGTAATATTTAGGCTACTCAATCATGGCTACGGCTGACAAAAATGCTCAACGGAGTGTTGTAGTTAACTATTTTTGCACTAGATTAAAAAAAAAACAATAACAAGATGTCTGGACATGGCTGAAATGATGTTTAGCTTTTCGTTTCTTCATCTTATTTTTATTATTTTTTATTATAACAAAGTCTAAAGACAGGTAAGATAACTTTATTTAGGCCAGTCAATGTTGGCTTTCCCCAACACCCAGTGGAGGTCTGTTGGCTTCTGTTCAGCCCGGGGAGTGGTGATGCTTTTTATCTGGGTCACATCATAAATGCACTTAGTGTTTAGGAGGTCACAATGTCTGTGTATTCATTATTGCCTATGTGGTAATGAAAGATCTAAATCTATATGATAAAACATTCCAACAGCAATTGTATTATTATTATCATTGTTGTGGTTATTATTGCTGCCTGCTTTTATTGTAGTTATTATTGCTGCATACTTGAACATTTCACAATCTGTTGAATCAAACCGGTGTTGAGGCGCAGTGGAGGTCCTCTCAGGCCAAATTGTCTGCTTGTCTGTAATACCGTGCAATACTCAACATTCCCCACTACTGTTAATCTAGTTTTATTTTTAGCCAATGCTGTTCCTTACATTTCACTACAGCACTGCAGCACTGTCACTTACTTAGAGTATTTTTCCTCTGTACTATGTACAGGCTAAAATTAGTGTTCTTCATACTTTTTATGTAGATGTATGTTGGTGTGTATATACATGTGTATATACACATGTTACTGCGTACATTTACATAGGTTTGATCCTGAATGTTTGCCGTCAATGTTATACATTAATGGCTACATTATGCCGCCGTCCCTGTGTGACCGATATCTTTGCTGCTGTAACACTGAAAATATCCCCACTGTGGGATCAATAAAGGCATTCTTATCTTATCTTAAAAACTGGTTTGGCAACATTCTCACTTAATGTGCATGTGTGCATTAGCATAACAATGATGTGGTCTGACATACTAATGTGGGGGACGGGGCAGGCTTTGGATGTCTTCAGAGTAGAGCTGGGGTGCTGTTGAGTTGGAAAATGTACATGTTGTTTTGGAAGGACAGTCTTGAGATCAGTATGATTAAAATCTCCAGTGAGGATGATGAAGCCATCAGAGTCTGACATGAACACACGTTTTGTTTTTTTATATATATATTGATGAACTAGAAGAGTATGTGACTGATCAGTGATTGAAAACACCTAATGAATCAGATAAGATAAATTGTTTCTTTCATTTTTACACAAAAATGACACACTTGGAGCTCTTGATGGAAAAGAAAAAACTGAATAAGACCTGCAACATACTGTGCCTGAGTGCTTTTGGCAACTGTTGAATTTGCCAACTGAGATATGGTCTATAGACTACTCAATCATGGCTACTGCTGACAAAATGAAGTGTTGTAGTTTTCTATTGTTGTCATGTCATGTCATCTTCCACACCGCTTATCCTGTACAGGGTCACGGGGAGGTGCTGGAGCCTATCCCAGCAGACAATGGGCGAAAGGCGGACTACAGCCTGAACTGGTCATCAACCAGTAGCAGGGCACACAAAGACACTGTCACTGAGTGGGAACCGATCCTACGCTGCCCGCACACAACGCAGGCGTGTGTGCCACTACACCATCAGTGACTTACCATTATTGTGCCAAATTAAAAAAAAAAAAAAGATACAAGAGGTGTCGACATGGCTGGAGTCATTTTTATCTTTTTGTTTCTTCATTTTTTTTTTTTTTTGCCAGGCTGTGTTTATGAACAACAAAGTCTAATGACTGCTATACATAACGTAATTTAGGATAGTGAATGCTGGCTTCCCCCAAACAAATGGTCAATGAAGAGTACTCTGCCTTTCATGCCTGAGGGCTACCATTTCCCCCCCGCTTTCCAATGCTAGATATCACCCCACAACACGCTGATTCCGCGAGTGAACGTACTGCGTTTCACGTTCACGTCCAATTCAGTGAGTGAACATGCTGCATTTCCCATTCACGAATGAGTCAGTGAGTGAACGTGCTGCCATTTCCTGTTCATTAACGATTCAGTGAGCAAACGTACTGTACAGCCATTCTTGTTCATAAATTATGCATTGTTTTTGATAGCAATCTTAATAATAATACAAACGCATAAATTACAATTACTTTACTACAACATCAGGGTGAGCACAATAGTTTTTGTTTTTTTTAAACCCACACCGTCAGTGACGGAGGAGATGTGCATGTCCGTGTGTGAGTGGGCTGTGTGTTGAACGATTCGGTGAACAAATCTTTTGAACGGTTCTTTTTGATGAACTTATTCTAATGATTCAGTTCACTGAAAAGAACTGTCATGCCCATCACTACTGTTTAGTAATGATTAAGGAGGCTTGCTGTTGCAGCTGATGAACATTTATTTTTACTCTCACCATCACAGTTAGCAAACCTAGTTCTTATTCTATAGTTGCATCACACAGTGCTAGATTTAAATTTAAATTCCTACTTCCCACACATTCAACTCATTCACCCTTAAAAAAGCCACACAAATTCAACTATTCACCATTTATTTCCATTGGCACATTCAACTTTTCACATTTACATCATTCCAATTTGAAATTCACAACATTCAGCTCATTCAACTCACATTAAGCTTTTCAATCCACCCAAAATTCCGACTTCCCACACATTCAACTCATTCACCCTTAAAAAAGCCACACAAATTCAACTATTCACCATTTATTTCCATTGGCACATTCAACTTTTCACATTTACACCATTCCAATTTCAAATTCACAACACTCAACTCATTCAACTCACATTAAGCTTTTCAACACACCCCAAATTCCTACTTCCCACACATTCAACTCATTCACCTTTAAAAAAAACACACAAATTCAACTATTCACCATTCATTTCCATTGGCACATTCAACTTTTTCACATTTAGACCATTCCAATTTCAAATTCACAACATTCCACTCATTCAACTCACATTAAACTTTTCAACACACGCCAGATTCCTACTTCCCACACATTCAACTCATTCCCACTTAAAAAGCCACACAAATTTCACTATACATTTCCAGTGGCCCAGTGTATTGCCCCTCGATCTCCCCAGTGCGGCGGCCATCTTGGACTGGGAGATTAGCTAGATTGGGGACATTCACCCTGAGGTCTCCCCAGTGTGGCAGCCATCTTGGGCAGGGATATTCGCTACACCCATGATTCTCGCCCCTCAGCTAGCCCCAGTAAGGCGGCCATCTTGGGCAGGGACATTAGCTAGACTGGGGATACTCACCCTGAGGTCTCCCCAGTGTGGCGGCCATCTTGGACTGGGACATTAGCTAGACTGGGGATACTCACTACGAGGTCTCCCCAGTGCGGTGGCCATCTTGGGCAGTGACATTAGCTAGACTGGGGATACTCACCCTGAGGTCTACCCAGTACTGTGGCCATCTTGGGCAGGGATATTAGCTGCAAAGCCTGATGGGTCCTAGAGGCCATGTGGGGATTATCTCCATCTAAATCTCCAGAATATGCCTGACCACTACCCACTGGCAACATGGCCGACCTCACGTCTCAGTTGAACAGCGCCAAAGTGCTGTCTCTCTCTAAGGTGGACTTGCTGAAGGGATACTCCCAGGTATCCATGCATCCAGATGACATTGCCAAGACCGCTATCATCACCCCATTCGGCACACTCATGTTCAATTACTTCATCTTTGGCTTGAGGAAAAATGGCGCCTGAAGGATGACACTCCTCAATGGCAATATGAGTTTTTAATAACGAAGATGAGGAAGCCCTGCATCAAAGTAAATCAATAGTAAGGATGTGAAAAACAATATAAATCTACCAACAAGACAACTGCAACAGATTAACAGTAAAACTCCTTCATTCAGCAGCAGTGGTCTAGCTATCATCTAACTAACAGCAGGGTAACATACTCATCACAAAACGTAATTAAAATAATACACAGACATTGTGTGCATAAAGATGACACAGCTATAATATAGGAGTGTCAAATAAACTTACAATAATCAAAGGAACGGCCCTCCAACATCGTACAACGCACGTCTGCTTTCATTCGTTGGGATTGTGACACTGAGCCAAATAACGGCAGCTGCTTTCATCTAGCACCGCAGACAAGAAAATCAATCCGGCACTGCCCCCTATTGGAGGGCAAAATATCCTTCAGCGCCACCTTTCAACGGATGATGGACCAAATTTTTGATAACCTTCCCTTGTGTGTAGATGACATGTTGATCTACTTCAAAAGTGAAGAGGAACATCAAAGCCATGCCCGCACCGTCCTGCAGCTTCTGAGGGACAAGGGCCTGGTCGTGCGGCCAGACAAGTGAACCTTTGGCATGCCTAGGGTGGAGTTTATGGGCCATGGCATCTTGGCATCCGGCCTACGCCCTCTTCCTAGCAAAGTCACCGCTGTCAGTGAGTTCCCGACACCAACCACAGTTGGGAAGACGTGACACTTGGCTTCCAAGGTCGCACATTGCTTTGTGATGTCAGCACTGGCTGTCCCCGCCCGTATGTGCCTGTGCCACTACGTCGCCAGGTCTCCTTTTATTCAGTACAAGCAGCATGCATTCAAAGATACAGACACATGACAATAGCGGTACTTCCTCTTATCCGCACTTTGCAACAATCTGCGGTTAAACGTCTTCTGCTGACAGCTTCCTGTTTGACACTTTGCACAGCACATTTTACTGCATATGGAGACTATGTGGGTGAGGTCAACAAACGGTCACCACAGGACGTTAATGGAAATGAAACTTTTATAAATGATATTAATGTAATGGTTGATTTCTCTCACATTTCCCTCCTGTATATCATGATTAAAATAAAATAACACATAAACATCCATTCATCACCCAAAAGCTATTGCTTGAGTGGGAGGAAAAACTGCCCCATGCCGTTTGGGCAGAAAACCCGTCCCAAGCAGTAGCCAAACAAAATATAGCAAGCACTAAAGCTGTTTCTGGTCCAATACATGTATGTACAATGTAAACCCGGAAACATCAAACATTCACAACTGCATTGCTTTTCTGTTAAGTCTTCAAAAAGGGATTACACAATAGTAGAATCATCATCATCATCATCATCATTAGAGTTCATGTACGCTTGTTGGTATTCAGACATAGCTACAGTAACATGAGCAGCTACTTTCAATTCATCAACATCCAAAAATTTGGTGGTACAAATTTTTGCACAGGGGAATACCACAAAGAGATACAAAAACAGGATAATAATGGAATACTAATGATAATCGCGGCTATAGCAACAGCTATACCTTTCCAATTTCCAAATGTATCCTGTAGCCATTGCAAAAAGATGTTTGGTTCAATTCCATACATATTTTGAGTTTTTTCTGTAAGCTCTAAGCAGTGTAAGGGTTTCTGTTAACGATACATTAGACACTGTGTGTAGAGGGATGTACAACTATCTCCAGTTTTAATCATTTGACAAACCCCTCCTTTTTCCGCTAATATAGAGGTCTAATGCTTGCCTATTCTGCAAAGCCACACGTGAAGTTGCATGCAATTATGAAGCTGTATGCATAAATAATGCTTCTGTGAAATTTGTTTAAGTGTTTACCTTGTGTTTCAGATAATTGATCGGTTTGGTGTGCTCATACGTGGTAAGAGGAAAAAGTTAAGCTATGTATAACTGTGTGAATTATTTATTTACTTATTTACTTATTTCATCTAATAATTTATCTTTATCTGGAATATTTCGAGGTTGGCCAATTGCATCAAAATAAACAGGGGTGTTCTGTGTAATCGGAAGTTTTGAATTAGCACTTCCCAAATCTCTTTCCGCTCTGTGTGTACTGTTAAGTGTCACCACATCATCATTGACAACATAGGTGGTTGTTTGCTGGACTCTAGTAACATATACACCAGTTCATCGTCATCCCTGTTTTGTCCGTCAGAAGCTGTAGATTTCCCAGGATAGAGGTAGAAAGCAGTCTACGAATAGGCGATTGTTCAGTGTGGGTGTTTTCTTTGTCACGAGGCTGTGTGCCCACTTCCATCAGGCACAGTCCTGCAAGGATGCAAACAGTGTCCTTAGCCGACAGGACTGCGGTCAGCTTCCGGCCTGTGGTCAGCTCCATCTTCCCGAGAGGGGTGTGCAAGCACGGAAAACCATCCCTCCAACTGTGTTTTTTTGACGGTGCGCAGTCAGTGCACTGGGTGCTGATCCTATTTCGAGGGACTGGCGTCGCTAGGCCCATCAACAGGGAACCAACCGAAGGAGCTTGCATTGGAACTGGTGGATCCAGCCATCACGCCGTTCGACCTTTACAGCAGTTGGACTTGCTGCAATCACCTGCAAGGGGCCATCCCAGCGTTCAGTGTCCCAATGGGGTCGTCTCAGCACCTTTTGAGGAAGACCAGGTCTCCAATCTGGACCTGGCGCGTCTGTGGAGCAGAACACACTGGCAAGTCATTGTGCTTATGCATTTCTTTCTGGTCAAACAGCCTTTTCATGTGGACAGGGATAGAGGTCCCTGCTACTGGTTGCAAGGTCTGGAAGTCTATATGGTCATCCATACAGAATCTCAAATAGGGATAGAGTTTTTCCTCCTGTAGGTACTATCCTCATTCTTGTGGCTACAATGAGAATACAATCTGGCCACTGTCTCTTTGTTTCTTTCATTGTCTTAATGAGTTTGGCTTTGACTGTTGCATTGGTTCGTTCCACAAGTCCTGCTGACTGTGGATGGTACACACAATGTCGCTTCAAGTCAATCTTTAACAGTTCACAAGTGTGTTCCATTGTCACTTCTGATTACAGATGGAATTCCAAATGTTGGAATTATGCGTTCACATCATGCCTTTACAACAGTTTTTGCATCATTGTGGGTGCTTGAAACAGTTCAATCCACTTTGAAAACACATCAACAATAACACAATATAGTTTCCCTTCTGTTTTATTCAATTCAATATAATCCATGTGTATTGTGCATTGTTTTTTAAACAAATTATACATCGTTTGCATTTTGGTTTTTTTAAATGCGTAAATCCATGTGTGTGGTAGTGCTTGTGTACCTGTGCCATAATCCTTTCTGTTGACACATGACTCAATCCATATGTCAATTTTGCTGCCCACTCATATAAGGATGTAGGTAGCCATGGCTTACTGTCAGACAATTTCCCTATTCCTGTGTCATCTAGTTTTGGCCCACTTGTTTTCCCAATGTTGTTGTATGTGGTGCTTTTTTGTCGCAAATTCAAAATGTCTTGTGTTGTGTTCTGTGTTTCTGCTGCAAACATGTAATGTTGAGTCAACTGGGGAAATCCCCGGGGTCGCTTCCTTAGCAACTTTATCAGCTAAGCGGTTGCCAATTGTGATTTGGTCATTTCCTGTCAAATGTGCTTTACATTTGCAAATTGCATTTCTTCTATGCAGTTGTACTTCTTCGAGTAGCTGTTGAAGTAATGCCTTGTGGGCGACTTGTTTTCCTGTTGTGGTTTTGAACCCTCGGTTTGCCCAGTGTTTGACAGAACACATACACTGAACCCCAGCCGTATTGGCTGTCTGTCCAAATGGTTACATCTTTCCCTTGAAACATTTTGCATGCTTGAATCAATGCTGATACCTCAGCTAATTGTGCTGAACACATTGACTTCAACGTTCCTTGAAATAAAATCTTGGTCTGTGTTTTAACTGCATATCCAACCCTCTTTGCGGCCGTCTTCCCCTTTTCTAGCTGGTGCGTCAACAAAACAACTTCTCCAGTCGAGAGAGGTATGTCTGTTAGGTCGAGTCGGGGTTTGGTGGAAATTTGGACTTGGCTACCACAGTTGTGTGGCGTGCCATCTACTGGTGTGGGCAGAAGTGTCGCTGGGTTTAATGCACCACACATTATGATGTTAATGTGTCCCTGTGATAGGAGAAGCACGGTGCAGTGTAGGTGTTGTGCTGTGACAAAAATGTCATTTTTGCTTCTAAAAGCAGTACTGAAACTGCATGTGGCCCTTTCAAAGTTAAAGGAAGGAACAACACCACTTCCGCTGATGTCTCGACCACCAAAGAAGCCACCAACACTGCTTGGACACATTCAGGAGTAGCTCTAGCCACAGGATCAAGTTGTTGTAAATAATAAGCTACAGGCCTCATTTTTGTTCCATGTTTTTGCATCAACACCTATGTCATAAAACCTTGCTTAACTGTTACTGTTTGTTCAAAAGGTTTGTCATAGCAAAGCAATTTGGCAAAGCAAGTACTGATGAGTTCTAACAGAGGCGCAGATGGCTTTACCGCCTTCATGACTGCTTCCGCTGTGTTTCCCCATTCTAGTCATAGTTCCTCATCTGAAGACGGCTCCGCATGCGTCTATCTTTTTGGTATTGTTTGCATTGTCGTGCAATGTGGCCTGTTTTACCACAATTAAAACATCTGCCATGAGCCATTGTTGTTTCTCTGGGGTCAATTTGGAGGGATCAAATGGCCTTTTTTTTTTTTTCTTTCCATTTTTATAATAAGGACGTTGCAGATGTTTACGCATGTTCTGGTAAAAATCGACGCTCACAAACCGCCACTCGCGACACCGTACTGCGGCCCGTACATTGCCCAAGAGAGGGCATATCGCCTTGACGTGAACAGTCGCAGCGACTGGGTGTCCATCGATCGCTTGAAACCTGCCTACCTGGACGCAGATCGACCCGCGCCCGTGACTTCCACACCCGCTCGTCGGGCCATTCCAGGCACCTGTGCGCTGACGTATAGTTTTGTGGACATAAACACTCAAAAAAAAAAAAAAAAAAAGGTTGGAATTTGTTGTTTCATGACTTTCACTGGCCTTGGCCTGTCTAACGGGGGAGTACTTGTAGAAGCACCAGGGGCTGTTCAAAGAGGCGATCTGCGGGCTGGGCGTCCCCGCCCACCCGACCTCTTTCATCCGACCTCTTTC
Organism: Filicampus tigris; assembly: GCF_054856515.1. Lineage (NCBI taxonomy): Eukaryota > Metazoa > Chordata > Actinopteri > Syngnathiformes > Syngnathidae > Filicampus > Filicampus tigris. The sequence goes on along the minus strand of NC_141223.1, from coordinate 27,065,665 downwards.
ACCTCTTTCATCCGACCTCTTACACGTCCACTACATGGACATAAATTCAGTGTCCACTGTTGAATAAACAAGTTCACATTCCAATTCTCGTCTCGCTCACTTTATTGATCCTTACAGTGTAACAAATGCAATGCACTTACTTCATGACTTCAGGGAATATTAGAAGTCATTTGTGATTACATTTTTCTTGCACCTCTGCTGACGAAACTGTGTGGTAAGCTTGCGACGTGTGGTCTCTCAGAAGCACTGTAGTGCATGTGCTTCAAAATGCACGTGCTTCCATCTTAGGCCGTTGCATTCTTTTAGTTGCCCACTAGATGGCACTGAATTCTACACATTGTCCTTTAAGTCACAATAGTAGTCATAAATTGAGCACAAAAATGTTCACCAAAATTATTAATTAACCTTTTCTCATTCTGATTTCTGTAGCAGATGTCAAATTTCAAGGACAAACATTGTCCTATAACAGGCGTGCTCATTACATCGATCGCGATCGACCAGTCGATCGCAAAGGCATTGTGGGTAGATCACCAGCCCATCATCATTCCTCACTACTGTATTGCTACGTTCACTACGCAGCACCGTCACTTAAAGTATTTTTTTCCTCTGTACTATGTACAGGTTAAAAAAGTGTTTCTTCATACTATATGTAGATGTATGTTGCTGCGTGTATTTACATTGGTTTTTGATTCTGAATGTTTACTGTTAATGTTATACCAAAGAAATGGTGGTGGATTTCGGTAGGCGCCAGCACTCTTCACCTGCACCAGTCAATATCCGGGGAACAGATGTTGAGAGAGTCTCAACTTACAAGTACCTGGGTGTTCATCTGAACAATAAACTGGACTGGTGCGACAACACAGACGCCCTCTATTGGAAGAGTCAGAGCAGACTCTTCTACTCAGGAGACTGAGGTCTTTTGGGGTTCAGGGGACACTCCTCAGGAACTTTTATGACTCGGTGGTTGCATCGGTCATCTTCCAGGGAGTGGTATGCTTGCGACCATTTGCATTCTGCCTCAGGCAGTACCCTGGAAAGCATGACCATGCAGAAGAATTTAGTCGTTTTTATTTTATTAATTGTTTTTGTAACGTATGGAGTAGGAATTGGGCCGAAAAGCAGACATGAGACAAAAATAGCGAAGTAAAAACCTTTATATGCATATATATATCTAAAGCTACATTGACAAAATTTAGAGTGTCCAATCAAACTACCAAGTATGTTTTTGGAATATGGGAGGAAACCGGAGTACCCGGAGAAAACCCACGACCTCTGAACTGTGAGGCGGACATGCTAACCAGTCAACCACCGTTCCCCTGTACCAAGCAAACAAAACATTTCCAGGTAGACACAGGTGATATTAATTAGGCAATCACTCCACCCCAATGACACACGCCAACACACTTAGCTCCGCCCACACACACAAAGACACACCTCTTATCCATAGCAACATGCAAGAAACATCCCTGCCTCTACATTCCGGCCCCTAATTATTACAACATAATTACAATACAGTAGCGGCAGGGTGGAACCATTCAACATTAAGTACATACAAAACAGATCAACAATACATTTTCTTTTTTTTTTTTTAATTGATCCATTTTTTTGGTTTTTGTGTGTGTCCATGAATGAGGGGGTTCTTCATGAGTCCTAGCATTGGTAAGCCAGAGGTTCCCGAACTAGATAAGATAAGATAAGATAAAATAAGAAGGCCTTTATTGATCCCACAGTGGGGAAATTTTCAGTGTTACAGCATCAAAGATAGAGGTCACACAGAGACGGCGGCATAATGTAGCCATTAATGTATAACATTAACAGCAAACATTTAGGATCAAACCTATGTAAATATACGCAGTAACTATGTGTATATACACATGTATATACACACCAACATACATTTACATAAAAAGTAAGAGGAACACTCATTTTAGCCTGGACATAGTACAGAGGAAAAATACTCTAAGTAAGGGACAGTGCTGCAGTGAAATGTTAGGAACAGCATTGGATAAAAATAAAACTGGACTAACAGTAGTGGGGAATGTTGAGTATTGCACAATATAAGCTCAGGTGCAGGACTGCACAATTGCACTAATGTCCGCCAGTTTGTAGAGACTACACAATGTTCTTGTTAAAGAGTCTGACAGCAGCAGGCAAGAAGGAATGGCGGAATCTCTCCTTTGCACAGCGAGGGTGTAACAGTCTGTCACTGAAGGAGCTGTGGAGTGCTGTTAGGGTGCCCTGGAGGGGGGTGGGCCAGGTTGTCCAGCATTGACGACAGCTTGGCCATCATCCTCCTGTCCCCCACTGAGTCCACAGAGTCCAGGGAACAGCCCAGGACAGAGCCGGCCCTCCTGACCAGTTTGCCCAGCCGCTTCTTGTCCAGGGCCGAAACGCCGCCTGCCCAGGCGACCACTCCCCGGAAAATGACAGATGCAACCACCGAGTCATAAAAGTTCCCGAGGAGTGTCCCCTGAACCCCAAAAGACCTCAGTCTCCTGAGTAGGAAGAGTCTGCTCTGACTCTTCCTATAGAGGGCATTTGTGTTGTCGCTCCAGTCCAGTTTATTGTTCAGATGAACACCCAGGTACTTGTAAGTTGAGACTCTCTCAACATCTGTTCCACGGATCTTCACTAGTGCAGAGTGATGGCGCCTACCGAAATCCACCACCATTTCTTTGGATTTCCCCGCATTGATCAGGAGGTGGTTCTGCTGGTACCAGTCCACAAGTGATGGCTCATGCAATGGAAGCTTGGAGGGTTTTCACAATCATTGTTATTTGCTAGTCCCTCCACATTGTCATTTACTGCATGTCTTGAAGTTGGTTTCTTTATTTCAGAAAGCCAGTATTTCACATCCTCAATGAATCCTTGGTTGTATTTATTGAAACTTGCAAACCACACTTTTTGTTTTTCCTTTTCCACTTCAGGTACAATTTCCATCAGTGATTCATGGAGCAAAACTGCCTCCCCATGCAGTAAGATCAAAACGTCCAGTTGGTTTTGTACTTGAGACATTGTCATCATCCTTCATGAGCTCCTTTAAAGTTTTGATGACACCCTTAATCTTGTTTACTCTTGCTTAGCGTTCCTTTTGAAGGTTTTCCATTTTACACAATAAAGCCTTCTCAGTCAGAATGATTTTCCTTTTTACAGTTTCATTTTTACCAATTTCATTTGTGTTTGAACCAGAGTTAAATTTATCCACGTGACCCACCCTTTGATCCACTCATATTGACATCCAAAAGAGCAGAAGTCAAAGTCCACACCCAAATCTGCACAATCACTCCACAGCCAATTTTGTTTTCGCATAAATCTAAAGTCTAATACTGTCCCCACATCCACTGTCCACACTCTGTTTCAGACTTGAAAATCAGCAACGGATCCAACTTCACTCATTTAATGTGCACAAACAAGCGATCCTCTTTTCCCACAAGATAAATCACGTTTGATCAATAGGGCAAGAAAGACATCAAACGGCCACAGCATCCATATACATCTAATATGTAGGTGTTGTCACTCAGCATCAACTGTGTCCAGGAAAGTATTAACATCACATAAGAGTACTGAGTTCAACATACCATGGGTTGCACTGAGCTCCGTCACTTCATTCATGTTTTACTCACGGTCACCATCCAAAGTGGTTGACTGGGCCATTGGGTGCACAAATTCAGCTAAGCATCAGAAGTGTTGGATATGCAGTTCTGTTGACAATACTGCGTGACTGTCAAAAAAGCTAAATTGGTCACTGAGAAGGGAAAAGCAGGGCTCTGTCTGACACACTGAATCCAAGATGGAAGCCATTACTGCAGTTTGTTGGTTTTTGACTCTTCATTAAATACTTCCGACTGTACAATGAATCAAAACAAAGTTGCAATGTTGGACAAAAGGATGGTAAAAACTAGCGGTCAACAGAAATATCTGCACCCTGCCTTCTCTCTCCCTGTACCAAGCAAACAAAACATTTCCAGGTAGACAGGTGGTATTAATTAGGCAATCACTCCACCCCAGTGACACACCCCAACACACTTAGCTCCGCCCACACACACGCACACACACAAAGACACACTTCTTATCCATAGCAACATGCAAGAAACATCCCTGCCTCTACACTAAATACACCTTTTAAATAAGAATAAGAATAGGAATAAGAATAAGAAGGCCTTTATTGATCCAACAGTGGGGAGATTTTCATCGTCACAGCAGCAAAGATACAGGTCACACAGAGACAGCGCCATAACGTAGCTGTCAGAGCTGGGCAGGCCGTCCCTGGGCCGGACCGGTCGGATCCTCCGGCCCATTTTTGGGGCGGAGGGGTGCGGGGTGACAAATAAAAAAAATTGGCTGGTATGACTAAGCACGGCCGGAAGTTGATTTTAGTCCGGCCCACTAATCGGCCCTCATGCATGTGACGTGCACGCGAGGCGGCCAAAAATCATCTCAGCCTACTCAGTGAAAGGCTTGTTTTTAGGCTTCTTTCTACTCCCGCATCGGCGCGAGCGACAACTACTGCTGCAGCTGCTGCAGAATAACGCCAGGGGAGTCTGGAGGGGCCTGAAGACCATCTCAGGCCACGGACAACCCAAGACCCGGACTGGGGGGGACCTGCAGTGGGCAAATGAGCTAAATCTCTTTTTCTCTAGGTTCGATCAGATGCCTGCCTCCACTCAGTCTCTCCTGCTGCAGTCTCCACCTACTCCTCCTGCTGGGCGTGTCACCCCCTCCCCTCTTTTCTCCACAGTCTCCAGCTCCCAGCTACACCAGATAGCCACCACTCCTTCCTGTCCAGCCTTGGCCTTCACAACATCTCAGGTGAGGAACCAGCTGAAGAAGAAGAAGGCGAGGAAGGCAGCAGGTCCAGATGGCATCAGCCCCCAGCTCCTCAAATCCTGCGCAGACCAGCTGTGTGGAATTGTCCAGCACATGTTCAACCTGAGCCTGAAGCTGGGCAGAGTCCCCCAGCTATGGAAAACATCCTGCCTGGTCCCGGTGCCAAAGACCCCCCACCCGAAGGAGCTCAACAGCTTCAGACCAGTGGCGCTGACGTCTCACCTGATGAAGACCCTGGAGAGACTGGTCCTTGTCCACCTGCGCCCCCTGGTGAGCTCCTCAATGGACCCACTCCAGTTCGCATACCAGCCTGGCATCAGTGTGGATGATGCCATCATCTACCTCCTCCACACTTCACTCTCCCACCTGGAGAAGGCGGGGAGCACTGTGAGGATCATGTTCTTTGATTTCTCCAGTGCTTTCAACACCATCCAGCCCACCCTACTGGGAGACAAGCTGGAGCGGGCGGGGGTGGCGCACCACCTCACCACATGGATCCAGGACTACCTCACAAACCGGCCACAGTATGTGAGGACACAGGACTGTGTGTCTGACGTGCTCCTCTGCAGCACGGGGGCCCCACAGGGAACTGTCTTGGCTCCCTTCCTGTTCACCCTCTACACCTCGGACTTCAACTACAACACCCCTACCTGTCACCTGCAGAAGTTCTCTGACGACTCTGCGATTGTCGGCCTCATCACAGGTGGAGATGATCGGGAGTACAGAGAACTTACTCAGGATTTTGTGGACTGGTGCCAGCAGAACCGCCTCCTGATCAATGCGGGGAAATCCAAAGAAATGGTGGTGGATTTCGGTAGGCGCCAGCACTCTTCACCTGCACCAGTGAATATCCGGGGAACAGATGTTGAGAGAGTCTCAATTTACAAGTACCTGGGTGTTCATCTGAACAATAAACTGGACTGGTGCGACAACACAGACGCCCTCTATAGGAAGAGTCAGAGCAGACTCTTCCTACTCAGGAGACTGAGGTCTTTTGGGGTTCAGGGGACACTCCTCAGGAACTTTTATGACTCGGTGGTTGCATCGGTCATCTTCCAGGGAGTGGTCACCTGGGCAGGCGGCGTCTCGGCCCGGGACAAGAAGCGGCTGGACAAACTGGTCAAGAGGGCCGGCTCTGTCCTGGGCTGCTCCCTGGACTCTGTGGACTCGGTGGGGGACAGGAGGATGTTGACCAAGCTGTCATCAATGCTGGGCAACCCGGACCACCCCCTCCAGGGCACCCTAACAGCACTCCACAGCACCTTCAGTGACAGACTGTTACACCCTCGCTGTGCAAAGGAGAGATTCCGCCGTTCCTTCTTGCCTGCTGCTGTCAGACTCTTTAACAAGAACATTGTGTAGTCTCTACAAACTGGCGGACATTAGTGCAATTGTGCAGTCCTGCACCTGAGCTCATATCGTGCAATACCCAATATTCCCCACTACTGTAATACCGTGCAATACTCAACATTCCCCACTACTGTTAGTCTAGTTTTATTTTTATCCAATGCTGTTCCTTACATTTCACTACAGCACTGCAGCACTGTCACTTAGAGTATTTTTTCCTCTGTACTATGTACAGGCCGAAATGAGTGTTCCTCATATTTTTTATGTAGATGTAGGTTGGTGTGTATACACATGTGTATATACACATGTTACTGCGTATATCTACATAGGTTTGATTCTAAATGTTTGCCGTCAATGTTATACATTAATGGCCACATTATGCCGCCGCCCCTGTGTGACCTAAATCTTTGCTACTGTAACAATGAAAATTTCCCCACTGTGGGATCAATAAAGGCATTCTTATTCTTATTCTTATTACAGTTATAGCCCCCCCCCCACCCTCTCTTGTAATGGTATGCCCCAGTTGCAGGTGGGAGGCGCGGGTTACGTGATGTGACAATAAAGAAATACAAACACACTTGAACGCACGTTGCTGTCTCACGTCTCTTACACAAACAACTGCCGCATTGATTCACGTGACGAACGCTTTGTGCTGTTGGACAGGCCTGCAACATATGCCACGCACACATCAGGATTTGTTGCTGCTCTGATCGGTCTATTATGCTGCGATGACATACAGTTTCCCACACGGAGGAGAGAATGCAGCTCGTTGATAAGCTGCTGCAAAGCAAAACTAGTTTGGCAACCTTGTGTGTGAAAATAATTTACCTACCCACGTTCCCTCTTTGCCGCCACCTTCCAGATCGTTTTCGCAATAAAATTAAATGCATCGTCTAGTCATCTCCGTCCCTTTATGGTTGTAGCAGGCAGGATATGCATTGTTGTCGCTGTCATTTTGAAGCGACGCCCCCCGACTTGTTTCAAAACAACAACTTGTGTCCACGAGTATATTCAAGCTTCACGCAGCATCCAGCATGACGCTAGCACATCAAGGTGGAGTTCATGCACTTTTTCTGGCGTTCCCTACTTCCGGAAATACGCCATAGCAAACCCTGCTGTGTATAGTGGTTTGCTGGCATGCTTTTATTTTGAAGGCCGGGAAGGAGAGGAAGTGTAGAGAATAAATAACTTGACTGCGACTTCTGGCCATCTGTTGGACCAAAATAATTATACAATACGATAAATCCAACCCCTGGGCTCGCAATGCAAGCACACACAGGTAAGTACTGGCGCATTTGAAGTGTGTCCACAGCGGGTTTGAATAGTAAATTAGCCAGCTAATCTTTAACAAGCCTCTGCCGTTAACGTCTCTTCCGCAGCGATCAATCACAGACGCTTTTTTGGGGGGGGGGGGGGTCGGGGGGCGTAACGGGGCGTAGGCCAACAATGGGGGCAGTATGTTTTCCACAGCCGGGGGACTCCGCCCAGCTTCAGGCTCAGGTTGAACATGTGCTGGACAATTCCACACAGCTGGTCTGCGCAGGATTTGAGGAACTGGGGGCTGATGCCATCTGGACCTGCTGCCTTCCTCGCCGTCATCTTCCTCAGCTGAGTCCACTTTGAAACTCTGACCGCTTTAAAACCCGACGACGCACATTCTTCCATTTGAATTTTTAATACATTTTATAACAACTCTGAATATTGAAAATCAGGACCCTGCATGGAAGCCAAACTCTCCTTGGAATACCTGAATGCTGAATGAAACGAGACAACACACATTCTGACAGATGAATTTTTCAACTGAATTTTGGGACAGCCGTCAAAATTTGTGACCGCTTCTTAGAGGTTAATCACCTTTGAAATCTTAGACCCTCCTTTGAAAGCCTGACTGATTAAGCACTGCAGCTGCCTAAGTAGCTGAATGGATCGTACCCCTGACTTTGGACATGGAGGTTTTGGGTTAAGTTCCTATGTTGGGACAGTGTCAGAAAATAAGGTTTTGACTCAATTTTATAGCCAGAGGTAGGGATAAACCTAAAACAGCCTGGTTTGTGGCTCTTGAGGACCGGACTTGGCCACCCCTGCCCTACACGTATATGCCAATCCAAAATTGAACTGTCAAGTGGGAGCCTGCTGCTGCTTTAACTCTTAAAAGTTTTTCTTACCTTAACCAGAATCATGTGTGGCATTGTTGCCAAAGGTAAAAAGATGGTGGATTAAAATGCTTCCTAGTCCTTGTGCAAACGAAATAAAGTTGCCATTTGGCAAACAACTTTTGGTGAATTACTGCCACCTGAAATGGAGTGTGGGGCTGCAAAATACCGTTTCACAACCTCCTAACCTAACCCTACACTTTCCAAAAATAAAAACAGAAATGTAAAACTGAACTTACAAGAAATTCTCTGTAAAACTGTCACTGTATTCAAGCCTTTTTTGTTACCTTTTAGCTCATTAATTAGTTGTTGCATTCCCAGCCTGGCTAACTCACTCTTTGGTGCATACCCCCACCTACTGTACATATGTTCTCAATGCAGTCTACTAAGTAATCCTGTCCGTGAACAAACACATTCGAAACAAAGGGGCGTGTTTCTGTTAGCTGTCAGCAAAACGGCCGTCCGTCAGTGACGGACTAAGAGATTGGTCAGTACTTGACCCGGTTAGTGACAATTACACTGACGGACGTCGGTGCTTAGTCCATCCATTTTTTTTAAGTGTCTCATCATTCGTCTGCAAAATGGGCGTTTTATGGCAGATCTTATGTCATTCCTGACGGAATGCTCACCTATGCTGGGTTATAGGTTGGGGGGCGGGGCGGTAACCGTCGATCCAAAGGATTACACAATTCTTCGAGGAGTATTTCCCCCTTTGGATTGACTGGGCCAAACCAGAGGTAAGGGCATTTTAGCAGTGACTTTTATCACTGGGTTTGTTCAAAAACAACTCTCACCATGTATTGGGGTGTTGAACAATATGCTGTGTATCCTTTCGTGGGCTTCCAACCCCTCCAAAAAAAATATGCTTGTAGAGATCGAAGTTAACACTCAGTCACACATGCGCACACGCGCACATGCATATATGCGCGAACACACCCACGCACACACATGAACGCGCCTGTATGTAGCACAATATTCATACATTTTTTGCAAATTGTAAAAAGATACTTGAACATACATTATTTTTTGCCATCAAAATTGCGTTTTTAGAATTGTTTAGGATTTTTTTAATAAGAAAAACACTGTTTATATTTCTGAGATGTCATAAAAGCAAAAAAATATTGGTGTCAAAGTTGAGGTTTTACTTGATATAAGTAAAACTTAAGCATAAGTCTTTTCTCAAAACCCTCAATTTCTCAGTTTTTTTTGTTTTTTTTCCAGAAACAGGATTTTCAGTGAAACCTGCCTATGTTTTACTGCAGATTATTCAAGAATGACATATGCTAGAAATAACGTTTTTTTTTTTTTTCTGATGAAAGATGAGAGTCCTATCTTTCTTTTGGTAGGTCCCACGTCTAGATGGTCATAAAACACAAAAATACATTCATACACATGAATGTAAATCTTGTATGGTATTTATGTAACCATACAAGATTTCGACATCTTCATCTCCACATAATTTTCTGTGACTGTTTAAGCAACCTATGGGCCATAATTTGGAACCAGATCCTGCAGGAACACCAAAGAAGCTTGTTGGAACAATATTGGTGAGAAATTTGGATTCAATAAAGTCGTTATCTTTTCCACTCAGGCATTATTCTTTAGTCCTTTAATTTTACATTAAAGGCTAAAACACTTCCTTATCTATCACGATATGAAATAAGCTATGCAATTGAAACGGCTATGCAATTGTGTCCTATTGTGGCATGCTATTGACTGAAATAAATGCTGACAAAGAAAATTATGTAATTTGTAATAAAACAAAAAACAAAACACAGTTATCAATTGAATAAAATGTACAATATACTGTAAATTATAAGTGCAGTAACATACAGTAGAAAATTGTAGTGCTTTATTGGATCAATGCTGCCAGTAAAGTCCAGTAATTTTAATAGCAGCAAGTTTTACAGTGATATTCTCAATGAAGGTAGTGTAAACTGAGTTCTGCGGAAAACGCAACTGGACATTGCAATTCAAATGTATGTTTTTGTCCACCTGATGGCAGTGTAACTCCACCTCTGAAACTGCTTTCTATCTTTTTTCCCCTTACATTTTCCTGCTGCACCTCAGAGCAGACAATTTGAACGAAGTGTGTGTAGGGGGGCTTGGGAGTGATCTTCTGGGCGGTGGGGATATCCTCCAGTTAAACAGTCGTTCACAGTTAATTTATTAATGGACTACTGTTGAGGTGAATTTAAGTACTTCCACCTTGACTGCAAACAAGAATGGCATTAGCACCGAAAATCATCTTAGATGTAAAGAGAACATTTTATCTGCTTTCATCACAGAGAACCCTTGGCTAAAAACAAAAAAATAAAACCACTCTTTTTAGTCAGTCTTGCAACATGTTTGAAAACATTAGCAAAGAACAATTATCATTTTTGCTACATTTTATTTAGCTTTTTGTGGTTTTACAAATGGTCAGTGTCCTTATTCTTCACTTCGAAACGCTCAGTTCCTGTTTGAGTGAGTGCATGTGTGTTCTGTCTATCTCATTCATTGTCTTACTGTGAAACAGAGACCATGTCTGTCAGAGGTGTTGCAGTTCTTGGTTGTCTTGCTACCTCCAGCTGTGTGTACTAAACACACACACACGGGCTACCGAGATTACCTCATGCTGACCTGTTTAATTGTCAACCCACCTCAGGGCTAACCAATGAGTGTGCGCTCAATCATAATGTTCCTAAGAGGACAACCCACACATTTAAGCATAAAGTATTCAAAAAATTACTCATTCAATTTATGCTCGTTATACTTGACTATGTGTGTCTTCTAAGAATATATGTATCAAAGAATATCAACAATGGGTACTCATCAAAACAAAACTGTAGATGACAACATCAAATATTTGATTTCGACTGTAATAATTTTTAACTTAAAGTGAACATCAATTTAAAAGGTTTATGCAAATATAGCAAAATAATATGATATATCATGTAGTAATGATAATTATGGCTCTTTTTACAACACTGGCTCTTTTGGCTAAGGTCTTCAGATTTTTGTTGCGTAAATAAATATACTGTACCCCCCCAAAAATCAAGTCAAGCATACTAATGGGAAAAAAGTACTGTTTTTCTTTTCATTGTATATTATAAACAAATACCTTTGTTTATTCACACAAAACAGTGCTACAAAAAAGTATTAAATTCATCAACCTTTAACATTTATTTAAAATTAAAATCTTAATACTTTATGCTTTTGACTTTTTTTCTGCGACACATACTCGCTCGAAAACACATAACGAACAAATATTAACTAAAATATGTAAAACAAAAAGAGAGACACTTAACATTTAAGCACCTTCAATAGTCCAATCATTTAAAAAAATCTCAACAATACATTCATAACATACAAGATCCCGACTTATTTTACTTAAGCATAATTCAAGATAATTTAATGCCCAGTGGCAAAAATAAAAATTCAAACCTTATTGTTGCCAGTAATCTTATCATGACGTGACTGCAATTCATTTGTGACACATGCACTAGTCACGATGCTTAGGAACTACATTCACTAAGTTTGGTTTGGTTGTCCATAGCACAAATATGGGAGCGAAACATGGCAGCCTCCTGTAGGGGAGGCGCGCTCTATGTATTATAATTAGAGATTACTTCACTGGCAATTATATAAAAATAATTCTGTTGATGTGATAGAGCATATCTTTTTGCATATTGTTAAAATGAATAGTGGGTTTTTAAAATGAGTGATCATTGAAAAATCAAAACATTCTACACATTGTCTCTTTAAGTATAATTTCAAAGAGTCCAAATCCTCTTACTTTAGTCAAATGTGAATACTTTGACATTTTACATTTTGGCCCCTAAAGCCACTATCCAACTGAGCGGCGAACATTTACGACTGTTGGCGAAAGGAGCAGAATGTGCGTTCACATCAGGATTCGTTCAAGTTTGCAAAACGCTCTCCAACAGTTTCAGTGTTTTGAAAAGGCAAACGTCTCACAAACGTCTGGCGGCCACTTACGACCCCTGACAAGAACACTTTGTTACCATTGCAAGCACTCGCAAATGTTCGCCGCTCAGTGTGATAGGGGCTTAAAGCCCTTTTCTCACTGAGTGGCAAAAGTTGGTAAGTGTTTGTGAATGACCCAAATGTTGATTTTTATTTATTTATTTATTTTATTTTTTTTTAATTTTTTTGTCAGGATTCATTCAAGGTCACAAACGGTTGGAAAAACGGTCGCCTACAGTTTTCACCGCGGCCAACACAAACATGTTCAATATTTCGGTGTGACAAAAAAAAAGTTTGTGACCGTTAAAACTGTTGGCGAACGTCTTTGCGAATGATACACATCTATTTACTCAAATGTCAATCTTGTGTGCAGTGATATTCACAAAGGCCTGAAACAGACAGGCAGCAAATGGCCCCTGGGCCACAATTTAGACACCCTTTTACATACAGCAGTAGAAGTAAAATTGTAGATCCATGTTTCTGTGTCTAATAAGTTATTGTTTGGGTTTTAATTAAAGAGGCTGTTATTTATTTTCCCTGATAAAATTGGCATTCACAGTTTTTACCGGACAGTAACGATATGCAAAGACTACCGGTCTGCCACAATGTTTGCTCTGCTGATTTTTGACAATAGCCTCTGTATTATAGTTGTGTGAGTTTGTTCAAGGTGGCTAAAAATCTAAAACAAAAAGTGAGCGAAGGTTGAGAGAGCACATATTTAAATTCATGCTATGAATGACTTCCCAAGCATGTCTGTAAAGTGAGAAAAATGTCATAGTGCTCCTGGTTGTGGATCATGGATGCTCAGCCACCCCTGGACAACATGGGCAATCTGGATGAGCTGCAGGTTGGAGGAAGTAGAAGAGGAAGACTGACATATTTCTTTCAAGGGGATCTGTGTGTACCTAGATGTGTGGAAATCCTGAGTGTGTGGGGGCTATTAGAGGAAGGTGTGTGACTTGGAGGTGGGACTATTTTCTGTCATGGTTGAGGTGTGCGCGCGGGTGTGTGTAGGTGTTGAGGTGTGTGTGTGAGTGTGTGGGGGTGTTTGCCTGTGTCTGTTGAGTGTGTGTAGGGCTTGGGATGTATCTGTGTGTGTGTTGGGGTTGAGCTGTAAACGTGCATGCATATGCGTGTGTGTGGGTGTGTCTTCGCACACCCACAGAAGCCCCCAGGCTGGCCCCATAGTAATTACACACTTCACTGGCTGGACTGGGAGGAAAATTGAAGACCTGCATAGGAGGCCCCAGCTGCCTCACGCTCCTTCTCCATCAGCCTGTTTCTGATTGAGCTTCAACACACATACAGTTGATATTCCCTGTACCGCTCCCCCATCACACATGCACTCACATTTTATGATAACTATGCCTACACATACACACTATTAATATATGTTCTCTTTGGCATACACAAGCACTGTCTTTCTCTGCCTTCCATACCTCACACAGACACACACACACGTCCGTTTTCAAGGGGAATGCTCAAGATTGCCATAATTGCAAATGTAGACAAAATTGTTGCTACCCATTCGTTAAAGCACAGGTGTCAAACCTCTGGGGCCAGATACAGCACACCACCTTATTTTATGTGGCTCACGTAAACAAATAGTCTACTCTTTGTTCCGACATTTTTCCCAATAAATGCTGTCCCAAATAGGTACATTTTCTTCAGCTGTGGAAGATTAATTGAACACTCTAAAATTGTCCTGTTTCTCTATGTGTGGCCCGCGATTGGCTGGAGACCAATTCAGAGTTTCCCTCTGCCTACCGCCCGAAAACAGGTGGGATAGGCTCCAGCACACCTGCGACCCTAGTCAGGATAAGCGGTTCGTAAAATGGATGAATACAAGATATTAAAAGCATTTTTTACACAAAATACTTTCTTGTGATAAATTGAACGATTGCTGTATACTGTACCTAAGTATTTGGTTATCACTATTTCTTGAGGTATAAGAAAAACAGGTTTGAATCAGAAAATCATTTTTTGATACAACAACCAAGTCACACCTCTGGTATCCAGAAATGAGAATCGGTCCCGGAATCTGCCAAAAGTAAGAATGGCTCTTGCGCAGACAGTGTGTCTCTTCATATCTTATGATATACGGACAGTCCACATAACTTTTGACATTTGAGCACTTAAATTCAACAAGGCCAAACACTGGTTGTTCCTTTGGATCATAACAACACCAAAGCCCATCCATGGGGTGTCAGGATGGATGAGGAACCTGTATGGATAGTGATTGACATATATCACACGACAGTACTCCTCAGCAGCAGCAGGCTCCAGGGAAGCCCCCTCTGCATGTCTGATGTGTGGTCCTGAGAAGCCTCCTGGCAAGGTTTTCATCTGAACATGGCCCTGGTATGGCAGACTTCTTGAAATGTTGTGGATGTTACTTGAGGTCATCTAAGCTGGTACTACTCAGCACAAGAACTTGGGTCCTTTGTTTCTCTCTTTATTTTGTGGGCAATCTCTATTGGTGTTTCAACGGATGCCATGTTGGTGGTGTGTGAGCACAAAGGAACAGGCAGGGGTCCAAGCTTGTACTCAGAGAGTGGCAGCTGCGGGGGTAAAGGGGCATCAATGTGCGAGCGAGTCAAGGAGAAAGTCAACCAAAACATTTTTTTTTTTCAAGAATGTTTTATGTAGGCCCACTTATTGAAACAACTTTATTTTTAATATTGCATTTGTTGAATATGAGTTAAACAGCAAAATCCACCCATTTTTAGCCATCTGGGGGCGGCCATTTTGTCACTTTTGTCGACTGAAAATGACATCACAGTTGCTCAGGGCATTTCAGTCGACAAAAGTGCCAACTGGGGGTTTAACTCTTATTCCAGAAAATGCAATAATGCAAAAAATGCAGAATGCCTTGTTTTAACTACTGGGCCTGCATAGAACAGATTCTTGAAAAAAATATGTAAGGGTTGACTTCCACTTTGAAGGGCTGGTTGGGCCGGGATGGCCATGCTTTCACTAACAAGTTCATTTTATATATTTTTTGATCAGGAAAATGAAAAGAGTTATCATTTTCTATTTTACCAATTCATTTTAGAGTAATTAGGAAATAAGTGACCCCATGAATAACACCCCTTGTTAATGAAGAGAATAGCCACCCCCTACCGTTCTATCCTTGTTCGGTCGGAGTCACTGGGGGAACCGATTACAAACTCTCTATTGGAAATCATTGTACTTTCATTGCTTATAACGTCCAAAAACGGTGATCAATTGGCACCAAAATGTATGTGGACATCCCTACTAATGCCCATTTCAACATATCAAAAGGATTAACCTCTCCATGGCTAATTTATATGAGAATATGGAAATGTGGAAGTGAGCAGAGCTACATAGATTTATGCTGGGACGAGCGCACAATGCTTCTATACCAAAAAAAATAAATAAAAAAATTAAAAAATAACTGCTTTTTTGCTGATCATAGTTAGGACGGGCGAGGTATTTAACACCAGTCAGGATATTTACAGAGACAGAAGTGGGATTGAGTGGACGTGCATATTTATTCTGATGAGGAATGACCATAGTTTTTCGACCGACAACACGCTGTCCAATGGAATGTAACAGCCGAAATCGTGCGTTCCATTGCGGCAACACTCAGCTGTGGAGTCGGATGCGCACGTTCAAGACACCCCCGGTGCTCAATGAGGTTGCATCACTCTGACGCCGCTTCACTCTCGCGGCCGCAAGCGGTGTCGGACAACGCACGCGACTGCTTGGGAGGCCAACCCGCGACATGAAGACGCAGGCTGGGCGGACAGTAAAAAGCTAATGTTGTTGTGCTAACACCTTTTGTTTTAACGGCCTGAAGCTAGTTGTTGCTATTAGCTGTACCGTCATTCTACTGTTAGCCGGGGAGTGAAGGGGGTGTGGGGAAATAAAGGTCCATGCTTGCCTGATTGCTTACCCGCTGCCAGTGCGGTCTGCCTACTGAGAGTTGACACGAGTTTAGCATCGCTAAATGTCCACAACATATAACCAGTCGGGGTTCGTGTAGCATTCATGCTCTTGTCCGCATCTGCTTGTGTAAATGGAGAAGCGATCGCCACGGTATTTTTGATTTTGTGGAGGTGATCATGATGAGATCACGTTTTATGTCAATAAATCCAAACTATTGTGCAGAACACTTTTATACTCTCACAGGTTGAAGTGGACAAGAGTAGTAATGTGCATTTGCATTTTGGTGGCGATCGGTCTCCGTTTTAGACAACAGAACTGACAAAGCGAGCAATATTACCAAGCATGCCTTTCTCACGTGATGTAGACCATGAGACCGAAAACATAACATAAGCCACGCCCCTTTTTGGGGCGGGGAACTTTGTCGTAAACCTAATCACAAAAAAGATCTTAAATCACTACAGAATCTTTTGAGGTGGGCATTTTAGTACTAATGTCATTTTTACATGCAAACCTTTTATAGAAGTGCCAATGTTAAGCTCACCCAAGTGTCCCTTTAATGGGAAATGTATTGTATTGAATTGTACTGTTATTCCGGTTAGAGCGCCCCAAGCGGTGGAAAAGAAATCCACAGAATAGCCGCACCAAACTATAAGCCACATGGCTCAAAATCTAGGAAAAAAGTTGCGGTTTATAGTCCGGAAAATATGGTCATTTAAAATCACTGTGCATAGTGACACCAAGGTTGATAGCAGAGAGCCGAACATAGTCTCCTAAGAGGCCTAAGTCCAACAATAGATCAGTTGGGCCAAAGATCACAACCTCAGTTTTGCCCTCATTAAGACATACAAAGTTTTGGGCCAACCACACCCTGATGTCACTCAGGCAGGTATGTAGGGGTTCCAGGGTGGGTGAGGGTTCACAGATGTTGCCTCTTGTGCCACAAAGCACTTTTATTCATTTTTATTCTTTTTGTTACACTGACAGCATAAAATATGCAAAGTGTGTACAATTTATTTTACAGTTTTCAACCTCTAGGCCAATGCAGTTTAATGTGTAATAGACTCTGGCAAAGGATAAACCATGTGATATTGTTTATCGGTGGCCGTCATTTCTGTCATTTCTGTCGACTGAAAATGACATCACAACTACTCAGGGATCAGGTAACGACCAATCACGGTTCAGTTTCAGAAAACAGGTCAGCCGTGATTGGTCATTTCTGTCGGCCTCTCCTCCGTTCCAGAGCACTCACAGTCCCAGTCCTTTCGTAAAAACCTCTCCTAGCTGCAGTCAGAGCAAAACATGTTCACCCCCCGTGTCCAGACTGCAAATGAATTGCGCATGTGAACCCATCATTTTTTCACCGCCTTGGTTAACAGTCACGGCGGGATAAATGTGATTTTTTTTTTTTTGTCGAAATAAAGAATTGCATTTAAAGATACTCACCTCAGACAGTTAAGTGTGTGTTTGCATTTCTCCGTGACACAAGGTAAACCTCTAACGTTAGCTCTCTAATCAAACAAATTTATTTATAAAGCACTTTTCATACAAAAAAATGCAACTCAAAGTGCTGTCCAATAAAAATGTCCAAAACACAACATAAAAGGTAGACCCGCTCCCGCCCTCGCTCCCAACAAACCCAAAGACATATATCCGCCTGTATATCAGCACTCGCACATTCAGCCCAGCACAAAACTAAAAGACAAAACAGTAATAGGCCTATAATCTAAGAACTAAAATCAGTATGATAAAATATGATAAAGTAAAAATAATCCCCAATAAAAAGAAAAAGATAAATTACTTAAATTATTTAAAAGCCAAACTAAAAAGGTAGATATTGAGCTTCCTCTTAAAAATATCAACAGTCTCTGCGGACCTGACGTCCTCTGGCAGGCTATTCCAAAGTTGAGGACCAAAATGGCTGAAGGCAGCCTCGCCGTGGGTTTTGGTCCGCACCCAAGGAATAATTAAAAGGCCGGCGCCAGAGGACCTCAGGATCCGCGAGGGTTGGTATGGTAAAAGCAAATCAGACAAATAAGATGGCCCAAGACCATTAGGTCGATACAATAATTACAATAATCTAAACGACAGGAAATAAAAGCATGCATCAGCACTTCGGTGTTAGCCTGAGAGAGAAACGGGCGGACTCTGGCGATATTCTTAAGGTGATGGAAAACTATCTTAGTTACATTTTTAATATGAGAAAAAAGTATTCTGATTCAGTAACAGTCAAAACCTTTTGATCTAAGCCATGATTTATGGCCTTTTTGATCAAAGGTCATAGTCATAAATATTACATTTGATTTTAATAGTTTCCGGGACATCTGGAAATGGTAAAATTTAACTATCGTACATCCTGGGGTCACTATTTTGTGTGAAGTAGTCAAAAGGTCAAAGTAGCATATCTCAGGGTTTGTTTGAAAATTATTTGATATGTGTATTATGTTTTGTTTTAAAAGAATGGTAATAGGTAATAGAATCTTACCTTGGGAAGTGAGAAGGAGGAGAAGGAGGAAGGGGTGAGCGTGCATCCATGGGGGTGAAGGTCACGCACACGCACACGCACACGCACGTCCACACACACACAAACACACACACAATAAACAGCAGCAGAGGATGTCCAGCCGGGTGGGGGTATATGTCTTGAAGAGTGGACAGCATGTGTTTTTTTCTGTAAGATCATGAAAAAGGTGACTCCAGAAATTTGAGCGTTCAGGATTCTAAACAGGAAGATGTTTCCTTTCACGCACGCACAGGTGGTCTACCCGAGGTAATTAAGCAACATGTGTTTTTCTGTAGACGGGTAAAAAAACAGACTCTGGGGTTTGAACGTAAAATCAGTCACAAATACACGGGAGGGGTAACTTGAATTTGGTTTATGTCCAAGCATGACACCCGTTTTATAGTCGTGGGAGGACGGGTTGGGGACATGTCCAGACAAATGGTCAAAGGCTGGGTGTTGGAAGGAAAAAATTAGAAACTGGTAAATAGCTTTTAATCAGGTACAAAGTAGTGAATAATTGTACAATTGTATAGTTTGTATGAGCGATCTATAAAATAACTTAAAAAGCATACCTGTGATATCGCTGTTGAGGGTTGGTGATAGGGTCTGATGATTATTCACGATGGGAGAATACTCTGCCTCCAAAGCGCGCTGAAAAAAACTGCGAAAAGCGTGTTTGTATGAACTTTAAAAACATTAGGAATAAAATTCAGACTAGTGTGAATGTGTGAAGGGACTAAACTAAAATGTTAGATTGATTTGTTTACCCTGTAGGGGTGTGGAAACAGAGAAAGGGGCGTGGTTACCGGCGTACTGTACGTCTGAGAGGGGTTAAGGTAATTATTTTTATGTAATTATGTTCTACAGGACATTGTTTAATGACGGGAAAACCCTGGGGGGGGCGCGGTGCGATGCAGAGGGGGGCGCGTGTGACCCTGGGGAACATCCTTTTTTTCCGCCGTACTACAATAACGTGTAATTGCACATTCACTCCAGCAGTTGACAGTAGCGCTCTAATTGCCCATTGCACGCAGCGAGTATTAACTCCACGGTGTAGGTTTGTTTTGCAACGAGCTGGCGATGTGAAGTGCAGTAAACAAACCCTTAGACAACATGTAGAATTTTTTAACAGGGATGAAAAGAAAGGCGGCGGCACGGTGGTCCACTGGTTAGCACGTCCGCCTCACAGTTCAGAGGTCGTGGGTTTGATCCCGGCTCCGGCCTCCCTGTGTGGAGTTTGCATATTCTCCCCGTGCCTGCGTGGGTTTTCTCCGGGTACTCCGGTTTCCTCCCACATTCCAAAAACATGCATGGTAAGTTGATTGGATACTCTAAATTGCCCCTAGGTGTGATTGTGAGTGCGGATGTTTGTCTCTGTGTGCCCTGCGATAGGCTGGCAACCAATTCAGGGTGTCCCCCGCCTCCTGCCCAAAGACAGCCGGGATAGGCTCCAGCACACCCCGCGACCCTTGTGAGGAGAAGCGGTACAGATAATGGATGGATGGATGGTGGCATTTTACAAATTGCTAATGCTAACTGGTCTTTTCTTTTTTGCTATTGCGTTGACATTGAACACCTATAGGCGTTACACCTTTACTGCATGCACAATGTGTTTATGCTACCTGTTCTCTAAGATGTAACACACATTAACCCCTTAAACACTACATTGATGCACAACATCACGTCCAGCATACGATACCTCGTCTGCATTAAGACTTCACGGATAGCTGTGGTGGAGAGGCTGGCGTTTTTATATGACAGAGGTCATGATATTTTCAAGAATTGTTCTTTTTAGAGGTATTTGTGAACTGACCAACCAATCCAGGAGGTAAAACCATGGTGCATATACAATAGAAAAAGGCCACAAATTGTGTTTTAGGTTAAAAGTGATAAAGCTGTGCTATATTTTCACATTTGAAAATTAATGAATTTTACTTGCCAACAACTCAGCAACTTTTTTTTTTTTTAAATCTCTTCACTGAATACTACCCAAGTACTTGGAGGGCTACTTTTTTTTACTTGAGTAATTAACAGTGCATCTATTTGAGTACCTTTTCTTTTTCTGCTCTGAACATACTGCTATAGCAGAAAAATCAAAATGAGGGGGGAACAAGTGTAACCAAATTTTAAAAACATACAAGGCACCCATTCTGTGGCATTTCCTCCCACAAACAGGTGTTTGAGTAATGGTTTATCTTGTTGGGGTATTTGGTATGAGATTGAAAGCTCAGTTCGTGTTTTTACTACCAGTAACATGCCAAGCCTGTTGACATTAAAAACACCGTATCATATGACCTAATGTTTATCCTGAGCATGAGTAGTCAAATGTTATCAAAGTCATAGGATTGCCCCCAAAAGCAAGGAAAAGTATTTTAGGTATAGTTAATAACAACAGTCTACCCATAAAAGATCAATCCACAATAATCCACGAAACAAGAGAAAATCACAACAGGATGAAGTATTTTACATGAATGTAACTGGAGACTGTAAAACTGCTCAGTGTCTAGGGTGAGATTATAAGAATAAGAATAAGAATGCCTTTATTGATCCCACAGTGGGGAAATTTTCATTGTTACAGTAGCAAAGATATAGGTCACACAGGGGCGGCGGCATAATGTGGCCATTAATGTATAACATTGACGGCAAACATTTAGAATCAAACCTATGTAGATATACGCAGTAACATGTGTATATACACATGTGTATACCCACCAACCTACATCTACATAAAAAATATGAGGAACACTCATTTCGGCCTGTACATAGTACAGAGGAAAAAATACTCTAAGTGACAGTGCTGCAGTGCTGTAGTGAAATGTAAGGAACAGCATTGGATAAAAATAAAACTAGACTAACAGTAGTGGGGAATGTTGAGTATTGCACGGTATTACAGTAGTGGGGAATATTGGGTATTGGACGATACGAGCTCAGGTGCAGGACTGCACAATTGCACTAATGACCGCCAGTTTGTAGAGACTACACAATGTTCTTGTTAAAGAGTCTGACAGCAGCAGGCAAGAAGGAACGGCGGAATCTCTCCTTTGCACAGCGAGGGTGTAACAGTCTGTCACTGAAGGTGCTGTGGAGTGCTGTTAGGGTGCCCTGGAGGGGGTGGTCCGGGTTGCCCAGCATTGATGACAGCTTGGCCAACATCCTCCTGTCCCCCACCGAGTCCACAGAGTCCAGGGAGCAGCCCAGGACAGAGCCGGCCCTCTTGACCAGTTTGTCCAGCCGCTTCTTGTCCCGGGCCGAGACGCCGCCTGCCCAGGTGACCACTCCCTGGAAGATGACCGATGCAACCACCGAGTCATAAAAGTCATATGTACTTGTCATTCATACATACATACAGAGTAACAGGTCGTTTGTTGTTTTTGTTTTGTTTTTTATGTCCGCTTCTTTACACCTTCTCATCACAGGAAGGAAGGCATTTATATTTTGGAAAAAAAATGAAGCATTAGTTTTGTAATGATTATTCCATCCATCCATTATCGATACCGCTTATCCTCACAAGGGTCGCGGGGCCTATCCCAGCTGTCTTCGGGCAGTAGGCAGGGGACACCCTGAATTGGTTGCCAGCCAATCGCAAGGCACACAGAGACAAACATCCACACTCACAATCACACCTAGGGGCAATTTAGAGAGTCCAATCCACTTACCATGCATGTTTTTGGAATGTGGGAGGAAACCGGAGTACCCAGAGAAAACCCACGCAGGCACGGGGAGAACATGCAAACTCCACACAGGGAGCCGGGATCGAACCCACGACCTCTGAACTGTGAGGCCAACGTGCTAACCAGTCGGCCACCGTGCCGCCCTGTAATGATTCTATCTAATGATTCTACTTTTCTTGTTGCTACTTTAAAAGTTAAACATTATCAGACATCATAGTGTTCAACCATACTTGCATCTGGTGAGCGCGTTCATTAGGCAGGGTAATACATGATTTTAAGAATGATTTCATGATTATCCAGAGGGTGATTCCTGTCTTTTATGCTTTAAGGGGTTCCATTTAAAAAGTATTTCCACATTCTTGAATTATCTTATGATTTTCCCCCAGGGCACGTTGAGTTATGTCCTTTTTTGGTTTGTTTGTTTGATGTATTGATATATTACTATTATTATTATTGGTCATGTTCGTGAAGTATCAAACAATTTTCTACACATAACCGTGGTCTGTACAGGCAAGTTCGGACATGTATGGTACATATAATTTATTTATTTTTGCTTTTTTTCCCCATGGTTTAATATGCTTAAAGATAACCATAACACTCCGAGATGTACTCAAAATACTGTACTTCATTGAAGTCACTGGAATTAAGACCGTAAATAATGTGCATGTTACCTGAATGAATATCGATTGTCGTTCACATTCTACAAAAAATAAAAAATCTACAACAGCGAATGCGGTTGCGGATCCATCAAATCAAACTCCATCAACCTGAAACACGCAAGTGGTCGTATGCAGTGCTTTATTAAAAAAAACAAAAAAAAACAGAATCCTTTTTTTTTCATTCATTGCAATTTTCTTTTTTTTTTTTTTTCAACCAAACAACCATCGAGTCCTCTGTAGGTAATGTGACCCGGCGGTACTCAAAGGTTTTTATTCCAAGTGCCACCGCCCAAAAATACTTGACTCCTGAAGTATATCCATGCTACCTACTAAGCTTAGACAGGTTTAGAGATTTATGTTTTCACAAATTAATTTATAAGTGTATAAATAACTTAGCACCTGAGCCACTCAGAAATTTGTAGAAAGGCAAAACAGCCAGACCAGAAACTCATCAAACCAAATATAAACTATTCCCTAATACTTAAGTTAATATCCATCAAGAACAAAATATGCTTAAAAGTAACCTGAACACTCCTAGATGTACTCAAAACACTTCATTGAAGTCACCGGAATTAACACAGTAAATAACAATTAAAATGTAATATGCATGTTATCTGACTAAAAATTTGGAATCAAACAAATAATTGAAAGTGATCAATAACAAAATACCGCCTCTAGGTAATCAAAATACTCCTAGGTGTATTCAAAATATGGCACGAGTATCCATACATAATTTTGATACTGTATTGATTTACGTAGTATTGTACCCCAGATCCCTTCAAAATTGTGTAGAACTCTGCTTCTGTCTATGTCCAGTGTGTAAATATGCATTTCTGATTGAAATAGCTTCTCATTTGTAAATATCTGAAAACGTTTTAGTGTTAGTAATAGAAAAGTACTTCTGAATAAATTAGTATGTAATGTATTAATTAGGGGATTAGCAATTAGTTGTTGTGAATCTGCAACACCTGCCTGGAGAGGGTTAAACGGTTTCCGTTTCCGGCGCCGCGTGAGTGGCAGCCCGCTACAGCAGCTCCGGCTCACCAGTGAGCCTTTTCGTGTGTTTTTGTACCTTACTATTACTCTACCTCATACCTTGTTCACATAGTTGAGAGTCGTAAACTTGCATAGCAATGGACACCCAAACTGCGGTATTCTTGCTGCTGCTGGTGGCTATTTTTTGCGTGATCGTGTCCGGCGACTTGGCTCGGAGCCGCGCCCCCATTGTTTACAGCCGGAATCAGCTGTTAGCACTCCGTGCTAACCCCGCGCCGGCTCCCGGGGCGAGACCCGATCCCCCCCGTGAATTAAGGAGGAAGAGACAGGGATCTCGTGCGGGGGATGAACGCCGGGAAAGGAGGAGACAATACCATCCCGTCCTCCTGTCTGTTATCATGGGGAATGTTAGATCCCTCCCCAACAAGATGGACGAGCTAGCGGCTTCCAAATCATACGCGCGGACAGGACGCTGGAGAGTGGTAAGAGGAAAGGAGGAGGGCTGGCTGTGTTTGTGAACGATAGATGGCTTAATCCTGGGCACATCACGATTAAGGAGCAGCTTTGCAGCAGGGATATTGAGCTGCTAGCTGTTGGCATGAGGCCATTCTACATCCCGCGAGAGTTTAGTCATGTGATCACGGTGACCGCCTACGTCCACCCCGCTGCCAGCGGCGACACAGCCTGTGATGTCTTGACTGCAGCCGTGAGCAGGCTACAAATACAGCACCCAAATGCCCTGCTACTCATCTCTGGTGACTTCAATTATGCCTCCCCTTCCTCCTCTCTGCCTTCATTCACACAGTATGTCACCTGCCACACCAGAGACAATAAAACACTGGACCTTTTCTATGCCAACACCAAGGAGGCATACACATCACTGCCCCTCCCCCCGCTGGGCAAAGCTGATCACAACCTGGTGGCTCTCTAGCCTGTGAACAAACCTCTGGTCCGCAGGCAGCCAGCTGTGACCCGCACGGTTCAGAGATGGTCTGGAGAGGCCGAGGAGGCCTTAAAGGACTGCTTCAGCAGAACTGTGTGGGAAGTGTTCAGCTATGCTCACGGGGAAGACATTAGTAGTCTAACGGACACTGTTTACAGACTATATAAATTTTTGCATGAAAAACACCGTACCCACTAGGACAGTAAGTTGTTCCTCCAACAACAAATCCTGGATCACACCAGACATAAAAGCTCTCCTGAAGGAGAAGAAGAGGGCTTTTGCGTCAGGCAACATAGAGGAGCGGAAGATGGTGCAGCGCCAGCTGAGGAGGAGGATCAGAGAAGGGAAAAGGTCTACAGGAAGAGGATGGAGGAGCAACTGCTGCAGAATAATGCCAGGGGAGTCTGGAGGGGCCTCAAGACCAAATCAGGCCACGGACAACCCAAGATCCGGACTGGGGGGGACCTGCAGTGGACAAATGAGCTGAACATATTTTTCAATAGGTTTGATCAGATGCCTGCCCCCACTCAGTCTCTACTGCTGCAGCATCCACCTACTCCTCCTGCTGGGTGTGTCACCCCCTCCCCTCTTTTCTCCAGAGTCTCCAGCTCCCAGCTACACCAGATAGCCACCACTCCCTCCTGCCCAGCCTTGGCCTTCACAACATTTCAGGTGAAGAACCAGCTGAAAAAGATGAAGGCGAGGAAGGCAGCGGGTCCAGATGGCATCAGCCCCCAGATCCTCAAATCCTGCGCAGACCAGTTGTGTGGAATTGTCCAGCACATGTACAACCTGTCCCTGGTCCCGGTGCCAAAGACCCCCCTCAACAGCTTCAGACCAGTGGGGCTGACGTCTCACCCGATGAAGACCCTGGAGGGACTGGTCCTCGTCCACCTGCGCCCCCTGGTGAGCTCCTCAATGGAGCCACTCCAGTTCGCATACCAGCCTGGCATCAGTGTGGATGATGCCATCATCTACCTCCTCCACACTTCACTCTCCCACCTGGAGAAGGCGGGGAGCACTGTGAGGATCATGTTCTTTGATTTCTCCAGTGCTTTCAACACCATCCAGCCCACCCTATTGGGAGACAAGATGGAGCGGGCGGGAGTGGCCCACCACCTCACCACATGGATCCAGGACTACCTCACAAACCGGCCACAGTATGTGAGGACACAGGACTGTGTGTCTGACGTGCTCCTCTGCAGCACGGGGACGCTGCAGGGAACTGTCTTGGCTCCCTTCCTGTTCACCTTCTACACCTCGGACTTCAACTACAGCACCCCTACCTGTCACCTGCAGAAGTTATCTGACGACTCTGCGATTGTCGGCCTCATCACAGGCGGAGATGATCGGGAGTACAGAGAACTTACTCAGGGTTTCGTGGACTGGTGCCAGCAGAACCGCCTCCTGATCAATGCGGGGAAATCCAAAGAAATGGTGGTGGATTTCGGTAGGCTCCATCACTCTGCACCTGCACCAGTGAATATCAGGGGAAAAGATGTTGAGAGAGTCTCAACTTACAAGTACCTGGGTTTTCATCTGAACAATAAACTGGACTGGAGCGACAACACAGACGCTCTCTATAGGAAGAGTCAGAGCAGACTCTTCCTACTCAGGAGACTGAGGTCTTTTGAGGTTCAGGGGACACTCCTCAGGAACTTTTATGACTCGGTGGTTGCATCGGTCATTTTCCAGGGAGTGGTCACCTGGGCAGGCGGCGTCTCGGCCCGGGACAAGAAGCGGCTGGACAAACTGGTCAGGAGGGCCGGCTCTGTCCTGGGCTGCTCCCTGGACTCTGTGGACTCAGTGGGGGACAGGAGGATGATGGCCAAGCTGTCGTCAATGCTGGACAACCTGGCCCACCCCCCTCCAGGGCACCCTAACAGCACTCCACAGCTCCTTCAGTGACAGACTGTTACACCCTCGCTGTGCAAAGGAGAGATTCCGCCGTTCCTTCTTGCCTGCTGCTGTCAGGACTCTTTAACAAGAACATCGTGTCGTCTCTACAAACTGGCGGACATTAGTGCAATTGTGCAGTCCTGCACCTGAGCTTATATTGTGCAATACTCAACATTCCCCACTACTGTTAGTCTAGTTTTTATCCAATGCTGTTCCTTACATTTCACTGCAGCACTGCAGCACTGTCACTTAGAGTATTTTTCCTCTGTACTATGTACAGGCTAAAATGAGTGTTCCTCATACTTTTTATGTAAATGTATGGTGGTGTGTATATACATGTGTATATACAAATAGTTACTGCGCATATTTACATAGGTTTGATCCTGAATGTTTGCCGTTAATGTCATACATTAATGGCTACATTATGCCGCCGTCTCTGTGTGACCTATATCTTTGCTGCTGTAACACTGAATATTTCCCCACTGTGGGATCAATAAAGGCCTTCTTATTCTTATTCTCAAAAATTGCATTACCTATCTCTTTCATGGATATCGGTTTCGTTAGTTCTTAATTTTGTGCAAGTCACGTCGTGTAAAACTAAAGAGTTCAAAAGGGAATCCATTTTTGTAACTTCCATAAATTGTAGTTGTGAATATAGAGTTTGGTAAAATGTCTCAAAGCAGTCTTTCCCTGTTGTATATATTCCATTGTTCCTGAGTTAGGATCCTTAATTTTGTTAATCAATGTCTCTGCTTGTTAGCTTTGTTTATGCTAAAATGTTTGCTGTTTGTGGGTCATCCGGTATTTGAATTCAGTTTCCACATGGTGTTCTTCCTTTAGCAGTCTTATCGTATCACCAACCCTCAACAGCGGTATCACAGGTATGCTTTTTAAATTATTTTATAGATCGCTCATACAAACTATACAATTGTACAATTATTCACGACTTTGTACCTGATTAAAAGCTCTTTACCAGTTTCTAATTTTTTCCTTCCAACACCCAGCCTTTGACCATTTGTCTGGACATGTCCCCAACTTGCCCCGTCCTCCACGATCATAAAACGGGTGTCATGCTTGGACATAAACCAAATTCAAGATACCCCTCCCGTGCATTTGTGACTGATTTTACGTTCAAATCCCAGAATACTGTTTTTTTACCAGTGTACAGAAAAGCACATGTTGCTTAATTACCTCGGGTAGACCTGTGCGTGCGTGAAAGAAACATCTTCCCGTTTAGAATCCTGAACGCTCAAATTCCTGGAGTCACCATTTTTTTATGATCTTACAGAAAAAACACATGTGTCTTCTGGACATATACCCCCACCCTTCTGGACACCCTCTGCTGCTGTTTACAGTGTGTGTGTGCGTGTGTGTATATTGGTGTGTGTGGGTGTGTGTTCGTGTATGCGGGTGTACATATGCACATGTAATTTGATGTCGGAGCATAATCCGAGACTTCTTCTTCCGCAGCAATGAAGAACTCTCTGAGCTGACCATATGGATGAGGTTTGTGGAAATTTGGAAAACACTTTCTGATCCCAAATATAGCCTGCATACCACCTTCATAAAACAAAAACCATAATAGTCAGATGAGTCAATCAATTAGTGACTGAATGGCCTACAGTATATTACAGTGATGCCTCTAACGCTAACTTGTTACTTATCACTGTTACTGTAAGAATAATAATGTATTTAGTATTTCATGTGTTATGATGCCTTTATCTCACATTTGTATTATGAAGCATAGAGGTTGATGATTAGCCTTGTTAGCTAATTATGAAGGGTAGAGGTTTGATGATTAGCTTTGCTTGCTTTGTTAACTAATTATGAAGGATAGAGGTTTGATGACCCTTACGAAAAAGTAGTATACAAGAAGTATACTTTATAAAGTATACTTGAGTAAAAGTATAAGTATATAAGTGTACTCTGAACTATGTACTTGCAGTGTACTACAAAGTATACTAATTTAATACTTTTTTTATACTAATTTGGAACAAATCAAGTTTATAAAAGTATACTATAAATATACTCATGAAGTGTACTCCAAGTACACTCATTTATATACTACTAGTATACAAGTCATATACTTTTAGTCCACAGTTTAGTTTACAGGTTTATACTTGAAGTGTACTGCAAGTGCACTCATTTATATACTACTAGTATACAAATTGTATACTTCTAGTTACCACTTTAGTTTACAGGTTTATACTTTAAGTATAACAAAAGGACACTCATTGATGCACCATTATACTTGTACAGCACATTTTAAGATAGCTTACTGTGCATTTCCAAATATATAATAAAAGTAAAATGAAAAGAAAAAAGTCACGATATAAAATATTAATTTATTGAGAAAGGTAGTTCAGGATTTCAATTGTTTCCATTTTCCCCATTTATTTGTTTCACGTAACTAATATTACATTTTTCTCTAATTATCTTCCTCACATCTTGGATTGTGGATCAGGGAACTTCACCTGAGTATGTGCTGTGGGTGAGAAAAAACACGCAAAATAAAACATTACTCAAATGTTATTTTTCGGTAAACCACTCACAATTAACAAGACATGAAGGGTTTTCAATACCGTTCTGAATTTAACTTTAGAGCAATAAGCAATGCATGCTTCAGGGGAACTGGATAAAATGAGCCACTTTGAGAGGTAGTGTGCACTACATAATATCAGAAATTATTGTGGGTCGTTTACAACTCTCATACAATGCACTCACCAAGTATAGCATCAAGTTTTGAATCCATTCAACTTCGTTGTCCATAGGGCACTCCGTGATTTGGGGCAAAACAATGCCTTGCTAATATAGCAGTGAAGCACTTTCTTTTATTTATTTTTTACATTTAGTCATTTGGAATACACAAATACAACAGCCAAGGGGCGACAAAAATAGCGGTAAAGAAATATACCTAAACTAAAAACAAGAACCTGTTGTCATTAGCAGGCGCCCTCGAGCTAATGGACAACCCCCCCACCTTGTGACCATTGTTATCAGAGACTCAGTGTTGACTGGCAAGACAACAACAGAAATCATTACAGCTTTCTGACCTGAAATGATTAAAAACAAAATATGTTCTTGTTGAAACAGATGATTCTGTGATATAACACTACTGCCAAACCCTTATGAGAGGGACAAAACCTGTATCAATAAAGTCAAGTTAAATGTTTCTAACTCTTTTCTTGTGTTTTTAATGTAAATAAAGACGATACAGTTGAGCACTGTACAATTGTGAACCTGTAAACTTCAGTACTATGATGTTGAACATGTACAAACTAAAGCAAACTGCTTGTCAGTCGTGAAAAACACGAAACTTTTAAACTGAATGCAAGCACATTTCCTTTTCCTGTAATTGGACCAATACTGACAAGGCTAAGTATTAGCACTTTGTGGCAGAAAGAAGTATATCGTCGCTGTCCTGTGGAAAACATGCATGTCCAATTTTGTATTTTTTTGTTAATTATTATGTTCACGTTAATAGGATATCTGTAATGCAGAAACTCACTTCACATAAAAATTTAAAAATTGGGGCAAAAGTGGACATAAGTGTTTTTCAGAGGGCAGCGACGATACGGTTTCATATAAATTTAATTCTTAGTATATAGCCTTACATTTTTCTGTATACTTTACAGAAGGGACATGTATACTTGAAGCTACCATATAAGTTTATCTTAAACTTTGGTGTATACTTTTCAGTACAAGCCAAGTATTCTTAAGCATACTTCTGTGAAGTTTAGAAAATGAAGTATTCAAAAAGTACACTTCAAGTATACCGCCTCCATTTTAGTATAAAAAAAAGCTTACTTATAGTATACTTTGATAAACTACTTTTTGCTTTTTAGCCTTGTTAGCTTTGTTAGCTTTGTAGGTTTAGCTTTATCTTATGATGGTGACCGCCCCCCACACACACACAAAAGAACAAGTTCAGAGTGTTCCAGCTGCTTTCGCTCAATGATATCTGCCGCCATCAAGCGTCGCAAATGGGTATAATATCTAGATCCCGAATATAAGACTACCCCCACTTTTTCAGTCTTATTTCAATGCAAAAAGCACCGTCTTATATTCGGGCCTATACGGTATAAAGACTGAGGAAGTTTCAATTGAAATTGCACTGTCCCCTTTCAAATAAACCTATCTACATCTACAATTCCTCTACGTGGCACAAGAAGTAGAAACCGATTAAAAATAAGAAAATTAAAAATGTGTATGCAGAGCGTGCAGCTCCTCCTCCCGACACAGCTGCGTTGCAATAGCACGGTAGCTCGCCCCCACTCAAGCTGCCATGCTACTCTCGGTCAGGCCCTCCGCTCGCTTCGTTCCGGCCGGCAAGCGGCGTGCGCCGGGCCCTTCCCACGGATTTCCACTGCTTCGGTGGTCGCACCACATAGCTGGGTAGCCCAATAATACCACTGTAAATTTGGTAGCTATAATCCACATTTATCATATGGCATATAAAATACTCTAAATCTAAATCTAGATTTTTTTTATTATTCCAAATGAACCTGCTGAACACACACTTTTTCTTGAAAAAAAAAAAGATTTTGACAATGGTAGTGGAAGTAACTGAAACAAATAAATGCATTTTGGCAGGACAGTCATCTTGATTATGTTTATCCGTCCTATCATTGATATTGGCATCATTGTCCATTTCTCAAGTAATTCACGTACCTCTTTCATCAATGGGTCGTAGTTTGTCACAATTAGTTTATTAATTTGGAGGGTAATCATAATTCCAAGGTAGATGAAACCTTCTTCGCATTAAAGAATGGTGTACTTATGCCCGGATCAATTCATTCATCTTTATTCAAAAAAAGTAAAGATTTTGAAGTATTAACACTATATTCAGAAAACTCACTGAATTTCTCTGTTAAACGTAACAATGTTGGATCAATGTTAGCAAAGTTTGACAAAAAAGGATCACACCATCTGCATATAATGATAACCTATGTTCCTAACGGGCTGTTCGGTCCCTGTACCACCGATGTCAGAGTTTGGTCCGCATTGCCGGCGATAAGTCGGATTCGTTTCCAGTGAGGGTTGGAGTCCGCCAAGGCTGTCATTTGTTATCGATTCTATTCATAACTTTTAAGGACAGAATTTCTAGGCACAGCCGAGGTGTTGAGGGGGTCCTGTTTGGTGGCCTCAGTATTGCATCTCTGCTTTTTGCAGATTACAGGTATGTGGTACTGTTGGCTGTCATGTTTTTAAGTCTAGTCATTATCTCTTTCAGTTTAATTATCTTATTGAGTTCCCTGACATTCCAGCTGGTAAATCTTATGTCAGACATTTCCGAACCCCAGGCCCAGAGGCAATCCTAAAACCCTAACCCCAACCTACCAAAAGAAAGATAAGACTCTCTTCTTTCATCAGAAAAAAAAACATTTCTAGCATTTGTCTTTTTTTAGTAATCTGCAGTACAACATAGGCAAGTTTCACTGAAAATCCAGTTTCTGGAAAAAAAACAGAAATCAAGGGTTTTGTGAAAAGACTTATTTCAAGGAGGACTTCAACTTATATATAATTTTTGCTTTTATGACACCTCAGCTCTATAAACAGTACCCCAGCCAAACTGGCAACATACGTTGAGCGTAGTTGATCATTGGCTTGGTCTTTTCAGCATTTTCAGGCAGTCCCACCAGTCATAGGTTCTTCCTCCAGGCACAGTTTACCACGTCTTTCGTCTTCGTTTCCAAATAAGCGATGTATTTTATAGCATTAGCTAGCTCCGATTTCATGCTCTGTTGACCATCTTCTGTGTCCCCGATGCGGCCCTCAGCCTCCGCTAGCCTTTTAGCATGAGCAATAATGTCTTGTTGAAGATCGGCAAAACTCTTTTGCACTGCATTAAAAGGGTCTTTGACTTCAGCCATTCTTCTCTCCACCTTATCGGGTTTCACCCCAAACCCATCAATAAAGTGCGTTTTTGTATTCATCGAAGTGATAGCCGCGCCAAGTGACTGCAGCTTGCTTAGCACTGTGGCTAATGCAGTCAATGGCAGGCCTTTCTCAGTGTTAACATCTCCAGCTACCGCAGTAGTAATAGCTGTAGTTTTGAGCCTCTGAGAGCCACAGGGTTTGGTGTTGCCCCCAAATCTTTGATTGTCACTTGTTTAGACATCGTGCAAAACCATATAAAAATGCAAATAATAGTAAAAAGTAGGGTCAGGGGAGCCCCCACACTAAACTGCCATCTTGGTCAACAGTGCCCCCTATTTAACTAGTTAGTTCTTCCGCACATTCACTGTGTAAAAGTATCTCACAGAATATAAAAAGTTGGCACACATTTAAAACTCCATCCTCTCTCCAGAAAGGGTGAGAAGAGTATATTTTTATTGTTCTTACTGGAACCAAACTTACTTAATTAGGTTGCTATATTTGTAAAATTTTGTACTGTGCAATCATTATTTAATATTATTATAATTATTACAGTATCTACTGTTATCCAGAAAACGCAACTCAACATTCTCCAATAATGTTGCTTTGTCTGCAACTTTGATGAATAAATAACGATTATAAAAAAAATCCTGCATCAGGATTTTACTTGTTCTCACCCAGCCAAGGCCATTTTCTTGCTGTGTTTGCAGGACTCGTGCCAGGCCGCCCTCCTGCCTAAGCCACCACCATCTGTTCCCTGGCACATACCTCTGACCCCTTGGTGAGGGTTTTCCCGAAAGCTGACATCTTCCCACTAAAACACAAGCGTGTAGAGTATGTGTGTGCGTGTGCGTATGTGCGCTTGTGTAAGTGGGTGTCTGCCCAAATATGTGGTAGCTCGGAGTTAATTGATTAGTTTGAGGGGGAGTCAGTGTAACCTTTACAAAATAATACTAGGACAGGAAAACATTAAAGTAACAGACACTGCCATCCCAAGAGTCCTACTTTGCGTACTGATTTAATCATTTCATCAGCGGCATTGTTACGGTGTTGGCTAGTTGGATTTGTGCTTCGAGTGTGATTTCTTGTTCTTGTTGTTGAATATCAAGAATGTTGTTTCATTACTGTTTTATTTTATTTGTCAAACTAATTACATATAATTTAATTTGTAGATTGTAAAGTTTGGAGCTTGTGATTAGCTTTTGCAGCAGCAGCAGGGTAGTGTTTATATGTGTGAACTCCGAATTTGTTTCATGTAGGAAACAAGGCCCGGGTCTTGGCAGGGGCAAGAGGGGGCCTGGCCTACTCAAATAAATGTTGTGCACCCCTAAACTAAATGATGATGATGATACAATACAATACAATACCATTTTTTTTTATATAGCGCATTTCATGATGAATGCATGTATGCTACTTTTCCATTAACCCATTAAAGCCTAAAGCTCCTCGTGAGACACTTCTCTGAAACCTACGGTCATCTTAATGACGGTCATCTTAGGAGTCACCCTTGAAAACCTGACATTTTCACCACCTACAAAATAATTAATATCTCAGTCCCTGTAGCAGATAGAAACGTAATTTTTAAAAAATGAGAGCTTAGACATGTGGCTTTCACACAGGCCGGAGTTTATTTATCTCTGTTTCAATCGAAGATGCAAGTGAAGCAGTATTTTTAATTTAAAAAAAATCGAGTGGTAATTACCATGCTGTGTTCTCTTACAAAGACGTTGAAATCATCATTGTCTACAAACATATATCTTAACCATACATCATGTTTGGTTTCACTGCTTTAAAGTCCGCAAGCGTGTCATCTATATCAGCGTTTTTCAAACTGTGTGCCGCGGCACACTGGTGTGCCACGAGATATTGTCAGGTGTGCCGTGGGAAATTATCTAATTTGTGTGCCTGTGCGGTCTAGCGCCTGGCAGCGTAATCATGTCTTTACTACATTGTAGTACTCTTCCATACCAGCAGGTCAGCAGGCCAGCAGCATCACCAGGTAGCTAATTGTCTTTGTTTAGAGATAAGCGAATTAGAGACACGTTTATCCAAACAGGCCCATGTTTCACACTGAGTAAGTATCAATATGAAACATTATAAAATACTTTTTTCTTTGTGTTTAATTTATTCCTATTCAAGACGCTATAATATAATGTCATTCTTCAATGTTAAACAATGCTTATATGGGCCATTCTACTGAATTGGTTAAATTCAGAGTTGGAAAATGTGTGAAATTTGTATTTTATTTCAGAAAAACCTTTATTGTATTCATGTTGCACCATATCTAAGGGGCACAAATATAGTAAAAGTACAGTCAATTTTCAAATGGTATTTTCTAGCTTTTCCCAAATATCTTGCCTGTCCTTAAAATGTGTCACTACTGAAACACACAATTACAGAAGAAAAAAAAAATTCTACGAGCAATTCATATTTGTTTCCATTCCCCCCTCTACAGAGTATTTTTATAAATTAATATACATGGTTTTGACATCAAAATCAATCTAAATGAATTTTTAACAGAATTCAATATTAGTTTTTCCGGAATAAATCAAAATTTATATGCTAGTTTTCATTGTAAAATGTAGAAAGTTGATCATATTGACTTCAAAAGTCATCATTAATTAAAACAAACATACCCTTAATCATTATCAAAAATTGTTGGTTGATAATTCAATACTTTTTATTTTTGTTAAAACATCAGTTTTTTCGGTAGTGACTGCAACATTTCAGATGTGACCATATTGTTGCTGCTGTTGCAGTAATACTTTGTGTGAGGGTAGCATTGTAATCACGTAACTACTTTTGCTATATTTTAACTTTTAATGTGTATTATAACTAACAAAACATTATTTTTTCCATTTTCTAGTGCTTTGTGCTGTACTCAGGGTTGGGGGGGATTGGAGATGATCGCAGCTGACTTAGGGCAAAAGCAGGGTGCATGCTGGACCGGTCACCGGTCCATCACAGGGCTCTTCATCATTGAAAAACTGTGGTTTCACCTTCCAAATGAAAATTTAATTGGAATGACAAACATTTTTGTAACATACATTTCCCTGTATGTATGTTCCCTCTCTCTCTGTTTTTTGAGAGAAATCTGGTGGTCTTGTCTTTTGCTCCATGCTCTTCTGACTTTCCTTTGCTCTCTGCTGGACACTTCATTGGTATAGACTTCAGCTTTTCTTCTTCCTTCCATCTCTTATTTCTTTTTCTTTCCTTTATTAAATACTCTTTGGATTTCACTGGGTCATTGTAACCCTACGCCTGTACTCTGTCTCTGCTAGGCTTTTTGGCATTTTGGTGTTTTTCCCTTGAAATTAAGATAAAATATGAAATAGAATATTGTTAAAATCAGAAAGATCCATGCATGACATATGTGTCTATGTATTATATTATGTAAAACTTACTTTATTCAAAAATAAACATCAAATTGTCATTACAGAAACCATTATGTCACAACAGAAATCTTTCTGTATGTTTTGGTAGTGACTG
Source organism: Filicampus tigris (assembly GCF_054856515.1). Lineage (NCBI taxonomy): Eukaryota > Metazoa > Chordata > Actinopteri > Syngnathiformes > Syngnathidae > Filicampus > Filicampus tigris. The sequence continues at coordinate 27,029,423 of NC_141223.1, read as the reverse complement.
TTTCGGTTTTATTTTTCCCTTCAAATTAAGATAAAATAAGGAATTGAATATTGTTAAAGTCAGAAAGATCGATGTATGACATATGTATCTATGTATTATATTATTTAAAACTTACTTTATTCAAAAAGAAAAATCATATTGTCACTACCGAAACCATTATGTCACTACCGAAACGTTTCGGTAGTGACCGTTTCTGTAGTGATGTTTTATGATAGTTGTTGACAATACTCAACAATGCTAGGCACAACGTGGTTCCACTGACAGTTTTGAGCATGTCTACAGAGATAGAAAACAGTACATTTAGCATTAAAATCAAAAGTGCTTATTTTATTGCCGAAATGAGGTGTTCGGTCGTGACGGTCCTAAAAAACACATTCTGATTTTCAGACTTTGGAGGGCACATAACTTAATAATGCTGTCAACTAATTACTCGCCATGTGGCCAGTGATGAAAATGAAGGTAATGTCTTTTACTTGTGAAATTTCTGGGGATGTGGCTAAAACCAAGCCCTGCCTAGAGACAAATACTCTTTGCGTTTCGTTAGTGACATGAAAAGTTGGGACAGGTTTTTTTTACATAAAAACTTCTAAATCAATGTAAATCTTTCACAATACATTTAAAAGCAACCAACATGTTCTATTAAAGTAAAGTATTTTGTAAATTGGCAAAAATCTTCTACATTTTTTTTTCATTAATTGAAATTCAGGAGTTAGAGATTGGGACAGCCACCTCCCAATAGGAAGTGACATAGAAAAGATGACTTTTTATACATTCAGTTTAATAGTATCTCAATAAAAGTCTTGTGGTAAAATAGATCATAACAAGATTTGACTAAATATGCAAGGTCTGAACACTGCATTGTTTTTTAAAATGTGATTTTCATTGTGGGACAGTAATTTCAACCAATTCAGTAGAATGGCTCATATACAATACAATACAATACAATACAATTTGATTTATATAGCGCATTTCATAACAGCTAGAGCTGTAACAAAACACTTTACAAACAATACAATAAATAGAACAAAAACAATAAAAGGCTGTGATACATGTATTAGTAAATATAGACATAAATAATATATAAATAAATTATAAATAATGAAGCCAATAAATTGACATAAAACACTATATACAATTGACATCGGAAAAGAGCAGAAAATTTCAGGTCTGATCAAAAGCTCGAGAAAAGAAATGTGTCTTCAACTGGGTTTTAAAAATGGACAGAGAGGGGGCTTGCCTAACAACCAATGGGAGGTCATTCCAGAGGGAAGGACCAGCAGTTGAAAAGGCTCGATCCCCTCTGAGGCTCCTCTTGGTCCTCGGCACCTCGAGCAGTGCCTGGTCCGCAGACCTGAGGCTGCGGAAAGATGCGTAGGAGTGGAGGAGCTCAGAGAGGTACGCCGGGGCCAGGCCATTTAATGAATTAGAGACAAATAAGAGAATCTCAAATTGAACCCTAAAATGCACTGGGAGCCAGTGAAGGGAGGCCAATTGGTGTTATGTGCTCCATCCTCCGAGCTCCAGTTAATAGGCGGGCAGCAGAATTTTGGAGCAACTGTGGAATAGAGCCCTGTGGAACACCATACAATAGAGGGGCAGAGCGTTACTCAGAGGAACCTAGGCTAACAGAAAAAGTCCTGCCACCCAGATAGGGTCCAAACCACTCTAGAGCGCATCCATTAATGCCCACTTGGTGTTGCAAGCGAGTCAAAACAATACTGTGGTCTACCGTATCAAAAACTGCAGTCAAATCCAACAAAACGATACATACGTGGTCTCCAGTGTCATTTGCCATGAGGATGTCATCATTGAAAACACGTAGCAGGGCTGACTCTGTGCTTTGCATCTTCTTGAAGCCTGACTGGAAAACTTCCATGACATCAATCAATCAATCAATCACATTTTATTTATATAGCACTTTTCATACATAAAAATGCAACTCAAAGTGCTTTAAAACATTCAAAGCAAAACATAGAATTATCTTCAATCAAAAGAAAAGATAAATTATTTAAAAGTTGTTGAAAGCCAAACTAAAAAGGTGTGTCTTGAGCTTCCTCTTAAAAATATCAACAGTCTCTGCAGACCTGACGTCCTCTGGCAGGCTATTCCAAAGGTGAGGACCAAAACGGCTGAATGCAGCCTCGCCATGCATTTTGGTCCTCACCCTTGGAATAAATAAAAGGCCGGCGCCAGAGGACCTCAGGATCCGAGAGGGCTGGTATGATAAAAGCAAATCAGATAAATAAGATGGCCCAAGACCATTAACACATTTATAAACTAATAAAAGTACTTTAAAATCGATCCTGAAACACACAAGGAGCCAATGCAGCAATTTCAAAACTGGCGTAATATGCTCCCGCCCTCTGGTTCTCGTCAGCACCCGAGCGGCTGAATTCTGCAGTAGTTGCAGTGGTGAAATGCTCTTTTTCGGGAGGCCAGAGAGCAGGGCATTACAGTAATCTAAACGACAGGAAATAAAGGCATGCATCAGCACTTCCGTGTTAGCCTGAGAGAGAAACGGGCGGACTCTGGCGATATTCTTAAGGTGATAAAAACCAATCTTGGTTACATTTTTAATATGAGGAATAAAACTGAGCTCAGAGTCAAAAATGACGCCAAGGTTCTTCACACAATGTGAGGGATTAAAAATGTGTAGTTTTGGTAAAAGCTTCTCTCTCTGACCTTCGGGACCGATAACTAAAACCTCAGTCTTGTCCTGATTGAGCTGTAGGAAATTATCTGCCATCCATGACTTGATATCTAAAATGCAATTTAAAAGGGTATCAATGGGTCCTGTGTCATCAGGAGACACGGCAATATACAGCTGTGGTTATCCAAGTATGATCTTAGCTGTGAGTGCACCACTTTTTCCAGAATTTTAGACATAAAAGGCAGCTTGGAAATGGGTCTAAAATTTGATAGCACAGCTTGATCAAGGCCATTTTTTTCAGCAGAGGTTGCACTACAGCATGCTTAAACTGTTGGAGGACCACACCAGAAGACAGGCTGCAGTTGATAATGGCCAAAACCGATTTACCAATTGTCGGGACAATCTCCTTAAATAGGTGTGGAGGAATGGAGTCATAAGGGGAGCCTGATGATTTCATATGGCAAACCACTTCCTCCAAAAATGTCAAACAAACCGGCTAAAACTAATCGAACACTGCTGAACAAGGAACTTGGACAGAGGGGTCAAATGTGGCGTTCGAAACAAGAGCCCTAGCTGTAACAACCTTGTCAATGAACAACTGCAAGAATTTGTCGCACATTTCAGGGAACGAGTCCATGGAAGTTGGTTGACGGGGCTTGAGTACAGAGTCGATTGTTTTAAATGGATTTTAGCGATTTGCCTGAATCAGACATGACAAATGGTCTCTCTTGGACTCCTTCACCTTTCTCTGGCAATGGCGCCGGCAGTCCTTTAGGATTTGATAAGAGACCTGCAGCCTGTCTTTTTTCCACCTGCGTTCAGCTCTGCAGCATTCTTGTTTAGCTGTGTGAATGCTCTCATTAAACGATGGCCCCGGTCTAATTTTTTGCCGCCTAATTTTTGATTGAGCCACGGAGTCCAGAATATTAAGGCAAGATGAATGAAACCAAGTGCTGAGCTCCCCTGTGTTTGAAGAGTGAACACAAAGCTGTTCAAAGGCATCAGAGAACTGACTAGCAGTGAGGTGGTTAAAAACCCGGGCCTTTGCGCTCGCTAGCATTAGCTCTGACAGCACTGGAAAACATTCCATCAAAGACCACAGTGTTATGATCAGAGGGCACATTGTCCAAAACAAATTTGAGACCGATAGACCATAAGAAAGGACAAAGTCTAAAGTATGTCCTTGTTTGTGAGTGGAGCCAGCCACGTACTGCACCAAATTGAATGCGTCAATGAGTCTTAAAAAGTCCTTTGCCAGTGTTTTTTCAGGACAGCACACGTGAATATTAAAGTCCCCCAAGAACAGGATGCGATCATATCGCCACATGATTTCGGCGAGGGAATTTGAAAAGTCATTCAGAAACTCCTTGTTGTATTTGGGAGGACGGTATATGACAGCGCAAAGCACAGGGACGGCACTGGCAACTTCAAAGAATGTGCCTTCAAAGCTGCCCTCAAAGCTGCTGAACACTGTGGCGAATATACACTGTTTACATTTAAATTTGTTTTTAAAAACATTCGCCGTTCCTCCACCTCGGCCTGAAGTTATCGGAGCATCCAAGTAACAGCATGCAGGTGGTAATAGTTCAACAATATAACACTTATATTGTAAAAATAACCTTTTTTTTCCTCACAATTTCAGCTGCTGGTGTGCCGCGGGATTTTTTCAATGACAAAAATGTGCCTTGAGTCAAAAAAGTTTGAAAAACACTATATACTCTATATTACTGCCGTGACTTATATCAGAGCTCCCGCGGTCGACTGTGCCTCCATTACTCCTCGAAAAAAAATCTGGATATCCTCCGACAACTCACGACACCGTCACATTTATATTCTGATGCATTTCATTGGCTAAGAGACCGAGAATTGGATTAAAAAAAGAAAATGACGTATACGCTCTCCCGGCTTTAAAGGGAGAAAGGGAGAAACACGCAACAGCGCTCCCTGCTGTAGTGGTAGAAACGCGGTTCTGCGCTCCCGTCCTTAATGGGTAAAGTGAAAAGGAGGAAATCTTCTTGTTGTATAGTACTACAACCCTAAATCTGCTTTTGTTAAGTGGAGATTTTTTTTTTTTTTTTTACTAGTGATTTCAAATGTTTTTAAATAAATCTTTTCCTATTTGAAAACTGTTGACTACCTTGCAAAGGCCTGCATCTCCGAACATTTTTTTTACGTTGGTAAGCTAATACAAGATGGGCTTTTTGATTTTTCTAAAGAGTGCCTTAGAGTTTCCTGGAAATTTACTAACACATAATGTCACACAAATCTAGATAAAGTGAAATGGTGAGAGTATGAGACAGGTAAAGTAAAATATATTACAACTGGTAGTAAAGATGAGGGGGAATCAGAATCAGAAAAAGCTAAAACAGTGAATGATCAATTGTGTTTGGTGTTAGGTTCTTTGATTGTGATTTGATTTGTGTTTTTTCATTTGCTGTTGTGTTTAGTTTTTGTTGTTTTGTGTAGTTATTTGTTTTGGTGTTTTTGACATGCTGATGTGTTTAGTTTTTTGTTGTTTTGTTTACTTATTTGTTTTATGTATATGGGTGTGTGTGTATTTACACTTTGGGATGAGATTGGTGTTTTTTTTTTCTTCTGATTGGTTGTTTTTATGTCTGTACAGCACTTTGTGTTAAGTAAAGTCAAGTCAAATTTATTTATAAAGCCCTTAAACATAGAAAAATGCCCACATTTGACACATATTAGTGACATCCCTTAATCTTAAACCACAGAAGGGCAAGGAAAAACTAAAAAAAAAAAAAATCTGTGGGAAAGTGAGAAACCTTGAGAAGGGGCCGCAGATGGGGAAATCCCCCTTCCAGGATGACAAGGCTGCACTGGATGCCAAGTGGGCAACATTTATCACATAATATACTATGGAATGTTAGTTGAAATAGCGTGAAAGTCCATTCAATCAAATGGCATGCTGCAGGAAGACGTCTTTGGTGAAGTGGGTCCCGGCCCACAGCGACTTCCAATTCGATCATTGTCAAGCAGCCTCTTCAAGCCGGAGGATGAGGGGGCAGGGAGTGATTAGAAATGTCAGTCAAACAGGCCAACAAGTAGTTCAACACAAGAGTATACAGTGATCCCTCGCTACTTCGCGCTTCAACTTTCGCGCCTCGGTGCATTGCGGATTTTTCAGAAGCATTCATAAATTAAAAATGAAACAACACAGCCATATCGGGAGCTATATTGCAGAAAAACGCATTGATTCAAAGAGATGAGTTGACTCGGATGCTTTGTACATACCCGCAGGCACTCATAAAAGGCATAACAAGAGCACAAGTGGACTTACTTTTTCCACACACTGTACTGTATGTGACCTGACTCAGTGCACATCATCGCAGCCTCTCGCTAGTCTCGTCCACTATTCAAATGTGCCGTTGATTTAGTCAGAGTCAAGCCGGATACTTTCTCCTCCGTATTTGTAATGACGTGTTTGCTCTAGTAAAGTTTTGTAAAAATCGGATAGTACAGTACAACAGCTGTGTTTATAATCCGTGAGCGTAGCGCAGTGCAGCGCGCTGCCAGCCGGCCAGCGGCACGGACGACTTAAGGCATTGCCAAATAATTCGACTTCCGGCGCCGCGCGAGTGGCAGCCCGCTACAGTAGCTCCGGCTCATCGGTGAGCCTTTTCGTGTGTTTTTGTTCTTTAATATTACTCTACCTCATACCTTTTTCGTATAATTGATAGTCGTAACTTGCGTAGCAATGGACACCCAAACTGCGGTATTCTTGCTGCTGCTGATGGCTATTTTTTGCGCGATCGTGTCCGGCGACTTGGCTCGGAGCCGAGCCCCCATTGTTTACAGCCGGAATCAGCTGTTAGCACTCCGTGCTAACCATGCGCCGGCTCCCGGGGCGAGACCCGATATCCCCCGTGAGCTGAGGAGGAAGAGACGGGGATCTCGTGCGGGGGTTAAACGCAGGGAAAGGAGGAGACGATACCATCCCGTCCTCCCGTCTGTTATCATGGGGAATGTTAGATTGCTCCCCAACAAGATGGACGAGCTAGCGGCGCTTACCCGGCACGAGAGGGACTTCCGGGAGGCTAGCCTGATGCTATTCACGGAGTCGTGGCTAACAACGCTAACACCGAACGCGGTCGTAGAATTGGACGGCTTCCAAATCATACGCGCGGACAGGACGCTGGAGAGTGGAAAGAGGAAAGGAGGAGGGCTGGCTGTGTTTGTGAACGATAGATGGTGTAATCCTGGGCACATCACGATTAAGGAGCAACTTTGCAGCAGGGATATTGAGCTGCTAGCTGTTGGCATGAGGCCATTCTACATCCCGCGAGAGTTTAGTCACGTGATCGCGGTGACCGTCTACGTCCCACCAGCTGCCAGCAGCGACACAGCCTGTGATGTCTTGACTGCAGCAGTGAGCAGGCTACAAACACAGCACCCAAATGCCCTGGTACTCATCTCTGGTGACTTCAATCATGCCTCCCCTTCCTCCTCTCTGCCTTCATTCACACAGTATGTCACCTGCCACACCAGAGACAATAAAACACTGGACCTTTTCTATGCCAACACCAAGGAGGCATACACATCACTGCCCCTCCCCCCGCTGGGCAAAGCTGATCACAACCTGGTGGCTCTCCAGTCTGTGTACAAACCTCTGGTCCGCAGGCAGCCAGCTGTGACCCGCACGGTTCAGAGATGGTCTGGAGAGGCCGAGGAGGCCTTAAAGGACTGCTTCAGCACAAAGTATTCAGCGATGCTCACGGGGAAGACATTAGTAGTCTAACGGACACTGTTACAGACTATATAAATTTCTGCATGGAGAACACCATACCCACCAGGACAGTAAGGTGTTTCTCCAACAACAAACCCTGGATCACACCAGACATAAAAGCTCTCCTGAAGGAGAAGAGGAGGGCTTTTGCGTCAGGCAACATAGAGGAGCGGAGGACTGTGCAGCGCCAGCTGAGGAGGAGGATCAGAGAGGGGAAAAGGTCCTACAGGAAGAGGATGGAGGAGCAGCTGCTGCAGAATAACGCCAGGGGAGTCTGGAGGGGCCTGAAGACCATCTCAGGCCACGGACAACCCAAGACCCGGACTGGGGGGGACCTGCAGTGGGCAAATGAGCTGAATCTCTTTTTCAATAGGTTCGATCAGATGCCTGCCTCCACTCAGTCTCTCCTGCTGCAGTCTCCACCTACTCCTCCTGCTGGGCGTGTCACCCCCTCCCCTCTTTTCTCCACAGTCTCCAGCTCCCAGCTACACCAGATAGCCACCACTCCTTCCTGTCCAGCCTTGGCCTTCACAACATCTCAGGTGAGGAACCAGCTGAAGAAGATGAAGAAGAGGAAGGCAGCGGGTACAGATGGCATCAGCCCCCAGCTCCTCAAATCCTGCGCAGACCAGCTGTGTGGAATTGTCCAGCACATGTTCAACCTGAGCCTGAAGCTGGGCAGGGTCCCCCAGCTATGGAAAACATCCTGCCTGGTCCCGGTGCCAAAGACCCCCCACCCGAAGGAGCTCAACAGCTTCAGACCAGTGGCGCTGACGTCTCACCTGATGAAGACCCTGGAGAGACTGGTCCTTGTCCACCTGCGCCCCCTGGTGAGCTCCTCAATGGACCCACTCCAGTTCGCATACCAGCCTGGCATCAGTGTGGATGATGCCATCATCTACCTCCTCCACACTTCACTCTCCCACCTGGAGAAGGCGGGGAGCACTGTGAGGATCATGTTCTTTGATTTCTCCAGTGCTTTCAACACCGTCCAGCCCACCCTACTGGGAGACAAGCTGGAGCGGGCGGGGGTGGCGCACCACCTCACCACATGGATCCAGGACTACCTCACAAACCGGCCACAGTATGTGAGGACACAGGACTGTGTGTCTGACGTGCTCCTCTGCAGCACGGGGGCCCCACAGGGAACTGTCTTGGCTCCCTTCCTGTTCACCCTCTACACCTCGGACTTCAACTACAACACCCCTACCTGTCACCTGCAGAAGTTCTCTGGCGACTCTGCGATTGTCGGCCTCATCACAGGCGGAGATGATCGGGAGTACAGAGAACTTACTCAGGGTTTTGTGGACTGGTGCCAGCAGAACCGCCTCCTGATCAATGCGGGGAAATCCAAAGAAATGGTGGTGGATTTCGGTAGGCGCCAGCACTCTTCACCTGCACCAGTGAACATCCGGGGAACAGATGTTGAGAGAGTCTCAACTTACAAGTACCTGGGTGTTCATCTGAACAATAAACTGGACTGGTGCGACAACACAGACGCCCTCTATAGGAAGAGTCAGAGCAGACTCTTCCTACTCAGGAGACTGAGGTCTTTTGGGGTTCAGGGGACACTCCTCAGGAACTTTTATGACTCGGTGGTTGCATCGGTCATCTTCCAGGGAGTGGTCACCTGGGCAGGCGGCGTCTCGGCCCGGGACAAGAAGCGGCTGGACAAACTGGTCAAGAGGGCCGGCTCTGTCCTGGGCTGCTCCCTGGACTCTGTGGACTCGGTGGGGGACAGGATGATGTTGGCCAAGCTGTCATCAATGCTGGGCAACCCGGACCACCCCCTCCAGGGCACCCTAACAGCACTCCACAGCACCTTCAGTGACAGACTGTTACACCCTCGCTGTGCAAAGGAGAGATTCCGCCGTTCCTTCTTGCCTGCTGCTGTCAGACTCTTTAACAAGAACATTGTGTAGTCTCTACAAACTGGCGGTCATTAGTGCAATCGTGCAGTCCTGCACCTGAGCTCGTATCGTGCAATACCCAATATTCCCCACTACTGTAATACCGTGCAATACTCAACATTCCCCACTACTGTTAGTCTAGTTTTATTTTTATCCAATGCTGTTCCTTACATTTCACTACAGCACTGCAGCACTGTCACTTAGAGTATTTTTTCCTCTGTACTATGTACAGGCCGAAATGAGTGTTCCTCATATTTTTTATGTAGATGTAGGTTGGTGTGTATACACATGTGTATATACACATGTTACTGCGTATATCTACATAGGTTTGATTCTAAATGTTTGCCGTCAATGTTATACATTAATGGCCACATTATGCCGCCGCCCCTGTGTGACCTATATCTTTGCTACTGTAACAATGAAAATTTCCCCACTGTGGGATCAATAAAGGCATTCTTATTCTTATTCTTATTCTTATTCAAACATTCAGGATCAAACCTATGTAAATATACGCAGTAACTATGTGTATATACACATGTATATACACACCAACATGCATCTACATAAAAAGTATGAGGAACACACATTTTAGCCTGTACATGATACAGAGGAAAAATACTCTAAGTGACAGTGCTGCAGTGCTGTAGTGAAATGTGAGGAACAGCATTGGATAAAAATAAAACTAGACTAACAGTAGTGGGGAATGTTGAGTATTGCACGGTATTACAGTAGTGGGGAATGTTGGGTATTGCACGATATAAGCTCAGGTGCAGGACTGCACAATTGCATTAATGTCCGCCAGTTTGTAAAGACTACACAATGTTCTTGTTAAAGAGTCTGACAGCAGCAGGCAAGAAGGAACGGCGGAATCTCTCCTTTGCACAGCGAGGGTGTTACAGTCTGTCACTGAAGGAGCTGTGGAGTGCTGTTAGGGTGCCCTGGAGGGGGTGGGCCGGGTTGTCCAGCATTGATGACAGCTTGGCCATCATCCTCCTGTCCCCCACCGAGTCCACAGAGTCCAGGGAGCAGCCCAGCACAGAGCCGGCCCTCCTGACCAGTCCGTCCAGCCGCTTCTTGTCCCGGGCCGAGACGCCGTCTGCCCAGGTGACCACTCCCTGGAAAATGACCGATGCAACCACCGAGTCATAAAAGTTCCTGAGGAATGTCCCCTGAACCCCAAAAGACCTCAGTCTCCTGAGTAGGAAGAGTCTGCTCTGACTCTTCCTATAGGGGGCGTCTGTGTTGTCGCTCCAGTCCAGTTTATTGTTCAGATGAACACCCAGATACTTGTAAATTGAGACTCTCTCAACATCTGTTCCCCGGATATTCACTGCTGCAGGTGAAGAGTGATGGCGCCAACTGAAATCCACCACCATTTCTTTGGATTTCCCCGCATTGATCAGGAGGCGGTTCTGCTGGCACCAGTCCACGAAACCCTGAGTAAGTTCTCTGTACTCCCGATCATCTCCGTCTGTGATGAGGCCAACAATCGCAGAGTCGTCAGAGAACTTCTGCAGGTGACAGGTAGGGGTGTTGTAGTTAAAGTCTGAAGTGTAGAGGGTGAACAGGAAGGGAGCCAAGACAGTTCCCTGTGGGGCCCCCGTGCTGCAGAAGAGCACGTCAGACACACAGTCCTGTGTCCTCACATACTGTGGCTGGTTTGTGAGGTATTCCTGGATCCATGTGGTGAGGTGTGGGGCCACCCACGCCCGTTCCAGCTTGTCTTCCAATAGGGTGGGCTGGATGGTGTTGAAAGCACTGGAGAAATCAAAGAATATGATCCTCACAGTGCTCCCCGCCTTCTCAAGGTGGGAGAGTGAAGTGTGGAGGAGGTAGATAATGGCATCATCCACACTGATGCCAGGCTGGTATGCAAACTGGAGTGGGTCCATTGAGGAGCTCACCAGGGGGCGCAGGTGGACAAGGACCAGTATCTCCAGGGTTTTCATCAGGTGAGACGTCAGCGCCACTGGTCTGAAGCTGTTGAGCTCCTTCGGGTGGGGGTCTTTGGCACCGGGACCAGGCAGGATGTTTTCCACAGCTGGGGGACTCTGCCCAGCTTCAGGCTCAGGTTGGACATGTGCTGGACAATTCCACACAGCTGGTCTGCGCAGGATTTGAGGAGCTGGGGGCTGATGCCATCTGGACCCGCTGCCTTCCGCACCTTCATCTTCTTCAGCTGGTTCTTCAGCTGAGATGTTGTGAAGGCCAAGGCTGGGCAGGAGGGAGTGGTGGCTGTCTGGTGTAGCTGGGAGCTGGAGAGACTGGAGAAAAGAGGGGAGGGTGTAACACACCCGGCAGGAGGAGTAGGTGGAGGCTGTAAATCTGTAACAGTGTCCGTTAGACTACTAATGACTTCCCCATGAGCATCGCTGAATACTTCCCACACAGTTCTGCTGAAACAGTCCTTTAAGGCCTCCTCAGCCTCTCCAGATCATCTCTGAACCGTGCGGGTCACCGCTGGCTGCCTGCGGACCAGAGGTTTGTACACAGACTGGAGAGCCACCAGGTTGTGATCAGCTTTGCCCACCGGGGGGAGGGGCAGTGATGTGTATGCCTCCTTGGTGTTGGTTTAGAAAAGGTCCAGTGTTTTATTGTCTCTGGTGTGGCAGGTGACATACTGTGTGAATGAAGGCAGAGAGGAGGAAGGGGAGGCATGATTGAAGTCACCAGAGATGAGTATCAGGGTATTTGGGTGCTGTGTTTGTAGCCTGCTCACTGCTGCAGTCAAGACATCACAGGCTGTGTCGCCGCTGGCAGCGGGGGGGGACGTAGACGGTCACTGCCATCACATGACTAAACTCTCGCGGGATGTAGAATGGCCTCATACCAACAGCTAGCAGCTCAATATCCCTTCAGCAAAGCTGCTCCTGAATCGTGATGTGCCCAGGATTACACCATCTATCGTTCACAAACACAGCCAGCCCTCCTCCTTTCCTCTTACCACTCTCCAGCATCCTGTCTGCGCGTATGATTTGGAAACTGTCCAATTCTACGACCGCGATCGACGTTAGCGCTGTTAGCCACGACTCCGTGAATAGAATCAGGCTAGCCTCCCGGAAGTCCCTCTCATGCCGGGTAAGCGCTGCTAGCTCGTCCATCTTGTTGGGGAGAGATCCAACATTCCCCATGATAATAGACGGGAGGACGGGATGGTATCGTCTCCTCCTTTCCCGGCGTTTGACGCCCGCACGAGATCCCCGTCTCTTCCTCCTCAGCTCATGGGGGATATCGGGTCTCGCCCCGGGAGCCGGCGCAGGGTTAGCACAGAGTGCTAACAGCTGATTCCGGCTGTAAACAATGGGGGCGCGGCCCCAAGCCAAGTACCCGGACACGCGCAAAAAATAGCCACCAGCAGCAGCAAGAATGCCGCAGTTTGGGTGTCCATTGCTACGCAAGTTTACGACTATCAACTATGTGGAAAAGGTATGAGGTAGAGTTATAGTAATAGTAAGAGTAAGGTACAAAAACACACGAAAAGGCTCACCGGTGAGTCGGAGCTGCTATAGCGGGCTGCCACTCGCGCGGCGCCGGAAACGGAGGAGAAGTGTGGGAGCCATGTCGGGGTTCGCAACAGCGTAACAGAGGCGCAAATCCCCCAAAATAAAAAAAATAATCATAAGTCCGACTCTACTCTGCGGGTTTCACTTATCGCGGCGGGTTCTGTCCCCCCCATTAACCGCGATGAATGAGGGATCACTGTATAAGTCTTTATTACTCTTTGTAAGTCTTTTTGCATGTTTTAAACATTTCTACTGAGGTAGCACTCTAATAATATCTATGGGTGGGGCATTCCAGACCATTAGAGTGTGGATAGAAAATGCTCTAGAACCTGTGGACTTCTTTTTGGCTCTCAGGATCATTAAAAGACCAGCATTTTGCGAAGGAATGTTTCGGGGCCGTATTTCGGTAACAGTAAGTCAACGAGATAGGAAGGTGCTAAACCATATAATATTTTTAGGTAAGTAACAAATCCTTGAAATCACATCTCAACTGGATGAGGAGCAGATGCAAGTTGGCTTGTATTGGGGTCATATGGTTGAACTTTCTTGTCCTTGTCAGCGGTCTAGCTACAGCATTGCGGAGTTTTAGTACTAGACATGGGAAGACCAGAGAGCAATACGTTACAACAATCGAGGCGAGACGTAACAAATGCATGAATTATGATTTCTATGTCAGTAGCAGATAGAATTGGATGTATTTTAGCAATATTGCAGAGGTGAAAAAAACAGAGCTGGGCATTCCGTCCCAGGGTTAAAGACCCTCCGTCCCGGACGCCCATTTTGTGGACGCACGGACGGAGGATGAGAAGTCTTTTAAAAATGACGGACTAAGCAAGGTCGGAAGTGGATTTTCGTCCGTCTCTCTATTTATCCCTAACCGGGTGAAGTACCGACTGAACGTGTTGTGCTGGGTTCTTTTAAAAAGCAAGACCACTGCATATTCTCTTCTACGGAGCTAACTTCATTAATTGCTTGCACAACGCTTTTCATGTGCTTCCCAGTAGTCACATTGAACATGCATATTCTGTCCTCTAGTGTTTCAACACATGTGATATCATGGATAATGCCAGAGGAGTCAAGGACACCATTTTACTGACTGACAGAAACACGCCCAACCTGTCTTGTGTGTCATCCGGGATAGCAATTGTGTTTTGTTAACTGTTAAATTTCTGTATCTTATCTCTTTGCATGCAAAGTATGTGCTTGTGTGGGACATCTTTCGACCGTAACAATCTCTACCAGCGTATACATTTAAACGACCCAGAAAGTGGAAGTCTTTGTTTCCTCTTAAAATAACCTTGCGTTATTTTGCAATAATTATTTTATAAAAACTGAAAACATCTCGCTTTAAAATGCAAAGGTTTTACGATAAAACGCAATAGTATTGCGTTATTACTCGATTTTAAATATTCTCCTGATATTCCCTGGCTTGCAGCGGCATCATCAGCATCGTCTTCATCACATCACGACGGTCTTGTGTTACAACTAAATGCTCTGCTTTGGTATCTTGGTTAAACAGTTGTAAACAATTCAATCCACTCACGATTCTTCCAGGCGGTAAGTGGATGTGCACATGAAATTAGCCAGCTAATGAACTCTAAATAATGTTTATGAGTGCACAGAGGCGGCAGGGGGCAGATCGATGGAATGTAAGGACGCTTTACAAGGACAAGGACTGACAGGGTCTTAGGGTGATTCTTTTTATGAATAAACCTCTCATCATTGCCTCTCGCAGGCAAGGGGGCAGTGACAATTACTCTGATTCATCTTTCTGGTCAGATCTGGTGAGTCCTAGCTATGTTCTTCTTTGTGATCTCTGATTGCCTTGTCCTAGTATAATTGGAGCCGACTTCAATCACTATAACCGAGTAGCTAGTGTTGTTAGCCTTTCGCTGGTGTTTAGGCCTGTTGTGTGCCAGCTCCCTAAGGTTATCTTAAATGTTGGGTGCTCTGGTCGCAGGGATAAACATTACTGTGGCTGGGTTTTCAAGCTGAATGTTACGGGTGATGGAGTCACCTATAACTAAAGAGCGGGACTCAGTAGACCGAGGTGACATGGGACTGCTGTGCGTCTTAACAGGATCACCTCTTAGGGCCAATGATAACTGGACTAGCAAGTTGGCTACAACTCATTGTAACTGTTGTGTCCGCCACATATACGGTTAGCACATCTATGGTTGCCGCTCCCAAAACATGAGCAGGAAGTCTGCGAGTAAACCACATCTGATAAGGGCAGCAGGGAAGCCATGACCAAGTGGTTATGACCGTCAGCTGTCACCAGAGGGACCCTGGTTCAAGACCTCTCAGGACACACAACTGTGGCGTCCTTGAGCAAGGTGCTGATACCCTGAACTGCAGCTCCCTGCTCCAGTGCGTGCCGCTTACAGTATTTGTTCGCTGTGATGAGTCAAATGCAGAGATCGATTTTGAATATGCATTTGTACATGTCAAAATAAGAGGATCTTCTCTTCTTCATCAACGTTCTTTAAACTTTTTTACTCAATACAATGCTAACCTGCCATTCTTGGCAGCACGACGGGGATGCCTGATCATTTAAATAAGGAAGAAAGTTGTGGCTTATGCCTGATTTAATTTCCGACATAGGCACAGTCGTAGCATCTACTAACCCAAAACGTGGGTGTTTAAGACTGTGAGCTCTCTCTCTCTCTCTCTCTCTCGCTCGCTCGCTCTCTCTCTCTCTCTCTCTCTCTCTCGCTCTCTCTCTCTCTCTCTCTCTCTCTCTCTCTCTCTCTCTCTCTCTCTCTCTTAAATGTTGGGTGCTCTGGTCGCAGGGATAAACATTACTGTGGCTGGGTTTTCAAGCTGAATGTTACGGGTGATGGAGTCTCTCTCTCTCTCTCTCTCTCTCTCTCTCTCTCTCTCTCTCTCTCTCTCTCTCTCGGGAACGGAGTGAAACAAGTGTTCTTCCTTTTTTTGTTCCAGGTGCATACCACATTTTGATTGTGTAGATCAAATTAAATTAGGCATACTAGTGAAGACAAACAAAACTTTTTGGATAAAGGTTAAATTAAGAAAATTAAAAACCAATACAAGTGTTTATTTTAGTTTTCTTTAGCACAGTGTATTTTCCCAATTTACTCACTACCTTCTATGTTCGAAAACAAAGTATTGGTGCCCATTAATAGTGAAATATGTATACAAGTATTTATTTTTTATTCATAGATAATTTCACTGTATTAGTGCAACTCTGCATAGTGTATAGTTTTAGTTGCATTTTAAAACACACTAAACAATTACAGCTAAAAAGTTTAAAGCCAGTGTATCACCATCAATTTAAGTTGCTCCCTCATTCATAAACATGTCAGGAATGATGGTATAAGTTGCAAAGTTTAATCATAGTTGAATGTACTATCATCTTAATTGTCTTTGATTAGTTTGTACATAAAGAATTCAAGCTGTAAGCGAATAATGGTTATTATAATAGCAGCAGCTTGCTGCTGCAATTTGCCGCGATTTACGTATTATCTGATTAGTCAACTAATCGCGACTACTGTTGATGATTAGTCGACTACCAAAACAATCGTTTGTGGCAGCCCTAAACTGACATTGTAGTCGCCCCCCTTTCAGCCCGTCTTTATGCATGCAAAATGCCTGTGTTCGCTCCTTGATTGCTACTTGGCTTACCTCCCTTTTTCTATTGAAGGACGCAAGTCATATCATTCAAGTGAATTCCTCCACGTCAGCTTCCAAAAATGATAAAGGATTTAAGATGCATGTGTGTAATTATATTCACAATTATGAAGGTAAATAAGCACACTTTTGCGTTAGTGTTCACCATGCGTTACCTCGGTGCCGGTATGTTGTTTATAACCACATTTGAATGTATTTTCTGTAATATACATCTGTAACGTTTCAAACAAGAACTCAGGAATTATTACAATTAGATCAAAGCAGTGTTGCCAACTCCTCAGTAAGCAAAGTAGCTACTGGCTGTCCTATAAGATGCTAGAAGTTGCTAAATGATACCATCACCCAATTTGCATATTGTACTTTTGACTGTACAGTTTAGACTGAGCCATGTTAAGAAAAAGGTACAACTTTGAGGAACACATTTTAAATATAGTCAATTGCTCTCTCCAGACGGCCTTTAAAATTTTGGTGGTGAAGCCCCTTCTGATGAAGAGGAACTCTGACCCCAGCATTTTTAATAATTGGGTCTATACCTGTGTCCAACTTACCATTTTTAAGTATGATTTTAGAAAAACTGGCGTTTCTCCAGTTAAATCACTTTTTAAACACAAATAATATTTTAGAGAAATATCAATTTGGTTTTAGGATGAACCACAGTACAGAGACTGCTCTTTTAAGGATTTTATATTATATTAGGTGCACTGCAGACGTGAGAAAACTCACAGTCTTGGTGCTACTGGATCTAAGCGCTGCCTTTGATACAGTAGATCACCAAATTTTATTAAATAGACTTAAAAACCTAGTGGGCATCGCTGGTACTGTTTTTAACTGGTTTTATTCCTATCTCACAGACCGATCTTTCTTTGTAAGTATGGATACTTGTTCCTCCAGAACCCATGAAATTAAATGTGGGGTTGCCCAAGGTTCAATTTTAGGCCCAATACTTTTTAATCTTTACATGCTTCCCCTTGGGGATGTCATCAGGAGATGGCGTCAGCTTCCACATCTATGCTGATGACACACAGCTGTTTATTGCCGTGTCTCCTGATGACACAGGACCCATTGATACCCTTTTAAATTGCATTTTAGATATCAAATCATAGATGGCAGAGAATTTCCTACAGCTCAATCAGGACAAAACTGAGGTTTTAGTTATCGGCCCTGAAGGTCAGAGAGGGAAATTTTTACCAAAACTACAAGATTTTAAATTCTCAGGATGTGTGAAGAACCTGGGCGTCATCATTGACTCTGAGCTCAGTTTTATTCCTCATAAAAAAAGTATTCAGATTCAGTAACAGTCAAAACCCTTTGATCCAAGACATGATTTATGGATTTTTTTGATCAAAGGTCATACTCATAAATATTATATTTGATTTCAATAGTTTACGGGACATCTGGAAGTGGTAAAAATTTAACTATCGTACATCCGGGGTCACTATTTTTGTGTGAAGTAGTCAAAAGGTCAAAGTAGTATATGTCAGGGTTTGTTTGAACATTATTTGATATGTGTATTCCGTTTTGTTTTAATAGATTTTAATAGAATGTATCATCTTACCTTGGGAAGTGAGAAGGAGGAGAAGGAGGAGGGGGTGAGCGCGCGCCCATGGGGGGAATGTAGAGTGAGAAGGGGGAGGAGTAGGGGGTGAGCGTGCATCCATGGGGGTGAAGGTAGCATCCTTTCACGCACCCCCCCCCCCCACACACACACACACAAATGCATGGTAACGCTGGAGCTTGTGTGTCTTTGTGCAGTAAGGCAGGCATGTTTGTGACTAGAGGTGGGAATCATATTTGAAGTCACGACAAGAAGGTTCGCTACGTGGAATACACTGACAGCTCCTTTCTGACTAAGATGCTAACGTAACCCAGAGGAGCAACATTTTGGAATTCTTGGTAATCTTGGCTGGTTTGTATTACCAGAAGGACCACGACAAAGAATGCATAGTTTATATGAGCTAACTGATTAGTTTTTACAGTAAACAAACTCAATAGTACTCATAAAATGTTCACCCATCTTGACGGCCTGAAAACGCAATGAAGCAATGAACCATTTTAATGCCACATACACACTGTATTTGGATTGGAATATTGTATCAATTATTCGACAGTAGACTTTACAAACAAACTGCATGACATACGAATTACATACCACACTATTAAAACTTTACTGTTCGCAATTTGTTTTTTCATAAATTTAGCCCTGTGCTAATTCCACCTTGACAAGATTCCATTTGAAACAAAGTGCAAACATTCCAATTTTGTGTCTCCCCCAGGTCCTGTGATGCGAGCTGAAAAGAAAGACACCATCAAGGTGGTCTTCAAGAATAAGCCCAGTCAGCCTTACTCTATACAGCTGCATGGCGTAAAGTACAGTATTGAACGATGGGACGCTCTATCACAATGAATTAGAAGGTTTAAACAGTTACTGTACGGTGGAGCTCGCATTTCATATGAATGAAAACTGACTTCTGTCCATGGCACAGTTTTTCGTCTTCTCAATTCATTTAGAGGCCTACACTACAAAAAAAAAGGGAATTAAAACATGAAAAGAGTAAGTGGTGTGATAGTCCATAAACTTGACAAATTATATTTTGTGTTTAAAATTTGTGAGCTCCCCCCGTGAGCCGTCACCTTATCGTGGTGGAGGGGTTTGCGCGCCCCAATGATCCTAGGAGCTAAGTTGTCTGGGGCTTTATGACCCTGGTAGGGTCACCCATGGCAAACAGGTCCTAGGTGAGGGACCAGACTAAGCACGGCTCAAAATGACCCCTTATGAAGAAAAAAATAAATGGATCACGTTTTCCTTCGCCCGGACGCGGGTCACCTATCTTCTGGAGCCAGGCCTGGAGGTGGGGCTCAATGGCGAGCACCTGGTGGCCGGGCCTGCACCGATGGGGCCCGGCCGGGCTCAGCCCGAAAAGGACACGTGGGTCCCCCTTCCCATGGGCTCACCACTGATGGGAGGGGCCAAAGGGGTCGGGTGCCGTGTGAGCTGGGCAGCGGCAGAAGACAGGGACCTTGGCGGTCCGATCCCCAGCAACAAAAACTAGCTCTTGGGACATGGAATGTCACCTCTCTGGCAGGGAAGGAGCCTGAGCTGGTGTGTGAGGCTGAGAGGTTCCGACTAGATATAGTCGGGCTCACCTCCACGCATAGCTTGGGTTCTGGTACCAGTCCTCTCGAGAGGGGTTGGACACTCTTCCACTCTGGAGTTGCCCAGGGTGAGAGGCGTCAAGCAGGTGTGGGCATACTTATTGCCCCCCGGCTTGGCGCCTGTACATTGGGGTTTACCCCAGTGGACGAGAGGGTAGCCTCCCTCCGCCTGAGGGTGGGGGGACGGGTCCTGACTGTTGTTTGCGCTTATGCACCAAACGGCAGTGCAGAGTACCCACCCTTTTTGGGGTCCTTGGAGGGTGTGCTGGAGGGCGCTACACCTGAGGACTCCATCGTTCTGCTGGGGGACTTCAATGCTCACGTGGGCAATGACAGTGAGACCTGGAGAGGTGTGATTGGGAGGAATGGCCCCCCCGATCTGAACCCGAGCGGTGTTCGGTTACTGGACTTCTGTGCCCATCACGGATTGTCCATAACGAACACCATGTTCAAACATAAGGGTGTCCATATGTGCACTTGGCACCAGGATACCCTAGGCTGCAGTTCGATGATCGACTTTGTAGTCGTATCATCGGACTTGCGGCTGCATGTTTTGGACACTCGGGTGAAGAGAGGGGCGGAGCTGTCAACTGATCACCATCTGGTGGTGAGTTGGCTCCGATGGTGGGGGAAGATGCCAGTCCAACCTGGCAGACCAAAATGTATTGTGAGGGTTTGCTGGGAACGTCTGGCAGAATCCCCTGTCAGAAGGAGTTTCAACTCCCACCTCTGGCAGAACTTTTCCCACGTCCCGGGGGAGGCGGGGAACATTGAGTCCGAGTGGACCATGTTTCGTGCCTCCATTGTTGAGGCGGCCGATTAGAGCTGTGGCCGCAAGGTGGTTGGTGCCTGTTGTGGCGGCAATCGCCGAACCCGCTGGTGGACACCAGCGGTAAGGGATGCTGTCCAGCTGAAGAAGGAGTCCTATCGGGCCTTTTTGGCCTGCGGGACCTCGGAGGCAGCTGACAGGTACCGGCTGGCCAAGCGCAATGCAGCTCTGGCGGTTGCTGAGGCAAAAACTCAGGTGTGGGAGGAGTTCGGGGAGGCCATGGAAAATGACTTCCGGATGGTTTCGAGGAAATTCTGGTCCACCATCCGACGTCTCAGGAGAGGGAAGCAGTGCACCATTAACACTGTTTATAGTGGAGATGGGGTGCTGCTGACCTCAACTCGGGACATTGTGGGTCGGTGGGGAGAGTACTTCGAAGACCTCCTCAATTCCACCGACACGCCTTCCACTGAGGAAGCAGAGCCTGGAGACTCTGAGGTGGGCTCTTCTATCTCTGGGGTTGAAGTAGCCGAGGTAGTCAAAAAGCTCCTCGGTGGCAAAGCCCCGGGGGTGGATGAGATCCGCCCGGAGATCATAAAGGCTCTGGATGTTGAGGGGCTGTCATGGTTTACACGTCTCTACAACATCGCGTGGACATCGGGGACAGTGCCTCTGGATTGGCAGACCGGGGTGGTGGTCCCCCTTTTTAAGAAGGGGGACCGGAGGGTGTGCTCCAATTACAGAGGGATCACACTCCTCAGCCTCCCCGGCAAGGTCTATTCAGGGGTGCTGGAGAGGAGGGTCCGTCGGAAGGTCGAATCCCGGATTCAGGAGGAGCAATGTGGTTTTCGTCCCGGCCATGGAACAGTGGACCAGCTCTACACCCTCAGCAGGGTCCTTAAGGGTGCATGGGAGTTCGCCCAACCAGTCTACATGTGTTTTGTGGACTTGGAGAAGGCTTTCGACCGTGTCCCTCAGGGAGTTCTGTGGGGGGTGCTTCGGGAGTACGGGGTACCGAGCCCCCTGATAAGGGCTGTCCGGTCCCTGTACCACCGATGTCAGAGTTTGGTCCGCATTGCCGGCAGTAAGTCGGATTCGTTTCCTGTGGGGGTTGGACTCCGCCAAGGCTGCCCTTTGTCACCGATTCTGTTCATAACTTTTATGGACAGAATTTCTAGGCAACCGAGGTGTCGAGGGGGTCCGGTTTGGTGGCCTCAGTATTGCATCTCTGCTTTTTGCAGATTATGTGGTACTGTTGGCTTCTTCAAGCCGCGATCTCCAACTCTCGCTGGAGCAGTTCGCAGCCAAGTGTGAAACGGTCGGAATGAAAATCAGCACCTCCAAATCTGAGACCATGGTCCTCAGTCGGAAAAGGGTGGCGTGCCCTCTCCGGGTCGGGGATGGGATTCTGCCCCAAGTGGAGGAGTTCAAGCATCTTGGGGGCTTGTTCACGAGTGAGGGTAAGATGGAACGGGAGATCGACAGGCAGATCGGTGCAGCGTCTGCTGTGATGCGGACCCTGTATCGGTCTGTTGTGAGAAGAAGGAGCTCAGCCGAAAGGCGAAGCTCTCAATTTACCGGTCGATCTACGTTCCTACTCTCACCTATGGTCATGAGCTGTGGGTCATGACCGAAAGAACAAGATCTTGGCTCCAGCTGGTCTGGTTGTACCAGGGAAGACGCACATATATGAGTGGTTTGTGCCTGTGGGTGCTGGACCGATGCAAGGGGAGGCTGACTGTCTGACCTACCTGGGCTCAATAAGGGTACCCTGTGAAGAGTCAGTAAAGGGTATTGCGAGAGTGAAAAGAAAAAGGTTTAAGCATGGTAGTGAGACACGTTATGTTGTATGGTCAACTGATCACCATCTGGTGGTGGGTTGGCTCCGATGGTGGGGGATGATGGCGGTCCGACCTGGCAAACCCTGTAATGTGTATTGTGAGGGTTTGCTGGGAACATCTGGCAGAATCCCCTGTCAGAAGGAGTTTCAACTCCCACCTCCGGCAGAACTTCCCCCACATCCCGGAGGAGGCAGAGGACATTGAATCAGAGTTCACCATGTTTCGTGCCTCCATTGTTGAGGCGGCCGATTAGAGCTGTGGCCGCAAGGTGGTCGGTGCCTGTTGTGACAGCAATCCCTGGACACCAACGGTAAGGGATGCTGTCCAGGCGAAGAAGGAGTCCTATCGGTCCTTTTTGGCCTGCAGGACTTCAGAGGCAGCTGACAGGTACCGGCTGGCCAAGCGGAATGCAGCTTCGGCGGTTGCTGAGGCAAAAACCCGGGTGTGGGAGGAGTTTGGTGAGGCCATAGAAAATAACTTCCGGACATCTTCGAGGAAATTCTGGTCCAGCGTCTCAGGAGAGGAAAGCAGTGCACCATCAACACTCTTTACAGTGGGGATGGCGTGCTGCTGTCATCAACTCGAGACATTGTGGGTCGTGGGGAGAATACTTCGAAGACCTCCTCAATTCCACTGAGGAAGCAGTGCCTGGTGACGCCGAGGTGGGCTCTCCTATCTCTGGGCTTGTAGTAACCGAGGTAGTTAGAAAGCTCCTCGGTGGCAAAGTCCCGGGCGTGGATGAGATCCGCCCGGAGTTCCTAAAGCCTCTGGATGTTATGGGGCTGTCACACCTCTACAACATCGCGTGGACATCGGGGACAGTGCCTCTGGATTGGCAGACCGGGGTGGTGGTCCCCATTTTTAAGAAAGGGGACTGGAGGGTGTGTTCCAACTACAGAGGAATCACACTCCTCAGCCTCCCTGGTAAAGCCTATTCAAGGGTGCTGGAGAGGAGGGTCTGTCGGGAGGTCGAATCTCGGATTCAGTAGGAGCAATGTGGCTTTCGTCCCGGCCGTGGAACCGTGGACCAGCTCTACACCCTCAGCAGGGTCTTCGAGGGTACATGGGAGTTCGCCCAACCAGTCTATGTGTGCTTTGTGGACTTGGAGAAGGCGTTTGGCCGTGTCCCTCGGGGAGTTCTGTGGGGGGTGCTTCGGGAGTACGGGGTACCGAGACCCCTTACAAGGGCTTTTCGGTCCCTGTACCATCGATGTCAGAGCTTGGTCCGCATTGCCGGCAGTAAGTCGGATTCATTTCCAGTGAGGGTTGGACTCCGCCAAGGCTGCCCTTTGTCACAGATTCTGTTCATAACTTTTATGGACAGAATTTCTAGGCGCAGCCGAGGTGTCCAGGGTGTCCGGTTTGGTGGTCTCAGTCTTACATTTCTGCATTTTTTGCAGATAATGTGGTACTGTTGGCTTCTTCAAGCTACGATGTACTACCCCCACTGCAGCGGTTCGCAGCTGAGTGTGAAGCGGTTGGGATGAAAATTAGCACCTCCAAATCTGAGACCATGGTCCTGAGTCTGAAAAGGGTGGAATGCTGTGTCCAGGTTGGGGATGAGATGCTGCCCCACGTCCCACCGGGAGGAAGCCCCGGGTACAACTCAGAGACTATGTCTCCCAGCTGACTTACGAATGCCTTTTGATTCTACTGGAAGAGTTGGAAATGTCTGGGAGAGGGAAATCTGGGCTTCCCCGCTAAAGCTGCTGCTCACGTGACCCGGCACTGGATAAAGCGGAAGAGGATGGAATGGTGGCTGGATAGCTTGCTCAATACTGTACATGTACTCAACTAACCTTAAAAAAAAGTTAAAAAAAAAAAAAAAAAGACAAATTATATATTGCATTTATTCATCTCTGTGTGTGTTTTCCGGGTCAATTTGAAGTGGCATCACCCACGGTCAACCAGTACCATGGAGGAATGAGAGCCAACTAGAACAGATAGTACATAAATGCAGCTTTTTGCAGCGTCAGGGTGAGACAATGTTGCACTGTATAACCTACTATGTTGCTGCCATAGAGATGGACTTGGACTACTCTCCAAGTCGTACCCCCTCAGGGCTGAGGTAACGACCAATCATAGCTCACCTGTTTTCTAAAGCTGAGCCGTGATTGGTCGTTACCTGAGCCCTGAGCAGTTGTGATGTAATTTTCAGTCGACAGAAGAGACAAAATGGCCACCTCCAGAGATAAGCTAAAAGGGGTGAATTTTGCTGCTTGTATTCTTTTTTCGAGTTATGCACCCCCAATCACGTTTTTTATTATGTGATTGTGATTGAGACTACAGTAAAGGAACACATGAGACAATTAAGTGAACCCATTTAACTACTTGGAGTGCATAACTCGAATATAGAATATAAGCAGCAAAATCCACCCCTTTTTAGCCATCTCTAGAGGCGGCCATTTTGTCACTCCTGTCGATATTCCACAAACGCAATATTAATCAGCATGCCGTGTTTCAACTAGTTGGCCTGCATAGAATATATGTCTGGAAAAAAACATTTGGGTTGACTTTCTTTTTAAATTATCACAAATTCTGTGTAATTTCTGTAATATCCAGGCAATCTTAAATTCCCGAAGCACGTTGCTGAAGTGGGATGTTCCGCTCTCACCACCGTCAACTTACATATCGGGCATGGGTTATCTCCCATCCCACCCAAAACTTAAGGAGCTGTTTGAGATGCTCTTGGGACACTGAAAGTAAAAATAAAAAACGCTGATGAAAAAAAAGTGCATGCAACAGTAAGAAATAGCTATTCACACTACTTATATTTCCTGTACCGTATAAGTTGTGGTTTTTTTTCATAGTTTGGCCAGGGTTGCAATTAATACTCTGGAGCGACTTATGTGTGAAATTGTTAACACATTATTACTACCATGGCCTGTTAGTGCTGACTTGTATTTATGATTTTTTGTCTCCCTCTGCAGGTGCTTTAGCATTATTGACTCTGTGCCCAATATTTCTAAATTGTCTTCCTATTGACAGATTTAATCACGCCACCTCCAGTTCTTAGTTCACGTAGTCTGCTAAGCGACATGTTAGCTTGACGTGTTTACAGCCATTTTACAGCTTGCGTCAAGCTGCAGAGGGAGACAAAACATCATAAATACAAGTCAGCACTAACAAGCCATGACAATTACCTCTATATCATTTCACATGTTATTGTAACCCACATAAAGAAACATAACATAAATCCTGAAAGCTATTAAAATGGATGAATAATTTAAACGGTTAAATCTAATATATTGTTAAATAAGTAATTAAAATAGTATGACAAAAAGACAATTGGACTGTTAAGGCCTTGCTAGTCGAGGAAGCTAGCTTATACAAACAGCTAACCATTCACAAACAAACCCCACAAACTCCAGGTGTGCAGCGAAGTTTATATTGTGAAACTGCACAAGAAACAGAAAATACTATCAATCTATGCATTACATATACATGTATTTTTATAGAAAAGAACAAGATGAGCCTATGCTAACAATTAGCGATAGCGATTAGTATGTTCAGTCAGCAACCCACAATCATTCACAATTCAGCTCGTATATAAGTGCTGCATGCTCATTACACACAATTGTCTAAGTTACTTACAGATGACGGTTGAACAAGAATGAACCACAAACAGGCAGACATGCTAACGATTAGCGATCGCGATTAGCATTAGCGATCAGTATGTTCAGTCAACAACCCACAATCATCCACAATTCAGCTCGTATATAAATGTTGCAAGCTCATTACACACAATTGTCTAAGTAACTTACAGATGATGGTTGAACAAGAATGAACCACAAACAGGCAGTTGCCGTGCTTATGGCTGTGTGTGTGTCATCATGCAGCCACACACGAAAGGAGCAGAGCGCAGGAGACTAACATAGATAATTACGACCGAATACATAAATACTTTTGGAGACTTGGAAACATTCTACATGGTCGACGATAAATAAAAGACTCATTTAATTGATCTACAACCGTTTTGGTGAGTTTAAAGTTATTTTATCGTAACTTTATTGTATGCTCCATGTGTGAATTTTAGCTAAATGTTACCATCGTAGCTCGATGGAAATGATGTGTACTAAGCGCACAATTAATTTCCTCCATAAATGCGACTTATACTCCAGTGCGACTTATATGTTTTTTTTCTTCTTTATTATGCATTTCATGGCTGGTGCGACTTGTACTCCGGAGGAACTTATAGTCGGGAAAATATGGTAATACAATACAGAACAGCTTTATTTACATTGCACAATTAACTATTTGTACTGACAAAATACTGTACTGTATTGTACTGACATCTCAGGGGTCGGCCATTTTATCACTTCTGTTGACTGAAAATTACATTGCAGATGCCCTGAGGGCTCAAATAATGAACATCATGGCTCAATTTAAGATAACAGGTGAGCTGTGATTGGTCGTTACCTGAGCCCTGAGCAACTGTGATGTCATTTTCAGTCGACAGACGTGACAAAATGGCTGCACCCAGTGATGGCTAAAAACAGGTGGATTAACTCCATCCATCCATCCATTATCTGTACCGCTTATCCTCACAAGGGTCGCGGGGCATGCTGAAGCCTATCCCAGCTGCCTTTGGGCAGTAGGCGGGGCGTTGCCAGCCAATCGCAGGGCACACAGAGACAAACATCCGCACTCACAATCACACCTAGGGGCAATTTAGAGAGTCCAATCAACTTACCATGCATGTTTTTGGAATGTGGGAGGAAACCGGAGTACCCGGAGGAAACCCACGCAGGCACGGGGAGAACATGCAAACTCCACACAGGGAGGCCGGAGCCGGGATCGAACCCACGACCTCTGAACTGTGAGGCGGACGTGCTAACCAGTCGACCACCGTGCCGCCGTGGATTGACTCTTAATCCACAAACGCAATATTTATCAGAATGCCTTGTTTCAACTAGTGGTCTTCCATAGAGCCTATTCTTGAAAAAAGTATGCTTGGGTTGACTCCCCCTTAATAAAGTATTTGCATATGAAAATCAATCCTCTTATTCATCTTAAGGGTATTAAAATTCAAGAAAATAATGGGACAGAAAAATCAAGGGATTTCTTTTACAATAAATAAAATGTGCAATTAACTATGAGTTAACTATGGAATATATGCGATTAATCACGATTAAATATTTTAATCGATGGACAGCACTAATTAAAATTACAACGACAATGTCTGTACAGGTCAAAGTGAACTTGGAGTTTAGTTTTTCTCCACTTATGCTCCGCTTTCCTGGGCTTTGATTTCAAAGTCATAAGACTCGTAGTGCACCTCCAAGGTGTTTTAGGTCGCCATGAAATGGTCTTAGTTTTAATAGGAGCAACAGCATCCAGGACATTTGAGATTTTCCAGTTAAATTTATCCAGAGGTTCATCAAGAGTCTCTGCATTCAAAAATGATGAGGCAGCCATAATTTTCAAAACATATCACTTGTGTCCTCATTTATATATATTTTCTTAGTAGACACAATGGTTGACTGACCTTTTGGGATTATTTGTAGTTCAAAGAACACACAGAAATGATCTTAAATAGCCAGATCTTTATCAACAGATGAGATGTCAACACCTTTAGAGATAATGAGATCAAGAACGTGACCTTGAGTAGGGGCGGCATGGCTCAGTGTTAGAGTGGTCGTTTCCCAACCTGGAGGTTGTGGGATCGATCCCCAGCCATTGTGACCATGTCGAAGTTTAATGTGGTTTCCGCATTAATGTGGAAATTAGATAATTCATACATCATGCTCTCACCACCGTGGCACCGTGCACCTGTCCCTTATTTAGGAGTGAGAAAGTTGGTAACCCTATCTTTAGCTGACTTTCTGTCACTGGTAATCACAGCTATACCACAAGCTTCGCTAGTTTCATTGGCTCCTTACTTATTCTGGGGACAAGCATTGTTTGTAGCGGATATGCAGTCTGGACCCAGAGCATATCAGACCGGACTGTAGTTAAGTTTCATCATGAGCAAGGAGGGAGATCGGCAGGTAGGTGGTGGTTTGCTGAGTCTCGGTGGAGTCAGGCATTTGGTAGATAGCTGTTTGGTGAGTCTTGTGGTTGGTGTGGGCGAATGGTGATCAGGAGTAAGAGGTATGAACATGGGGGATGGAAATGTTGTCAGTTGAATTCAAATATTGACAGGCTTATTCATCTTGTTGGTGAAATCTGGGCGGGAGTCGTTCAAAGACAACGGGTTCTGTGTAGTCAGGGTTAAGTCATCGTTCAGGGGTGATGTACGGTCCAGGGGTGATGTACGGTCCAGGGGTGTCCAGTGGTGGTGTTCGGCAGTGTGACGACGGCTCCAAAGTTTGGGTTGAATCCAGCAGTAGATGTGGCCCAGACGTTTGGGCTGATGAGGAAAAATCAATCTGTTCTGGATGGAGGGGTGTGGGGAATTGAGTTTCAACGTGTGCTTGATGATCCTTTGGAGTCAAGACAGAATGTTGTCTTATCTGTTGCGGATAAACATAGCTTTTGTTTTGGGAACATGGCGCCCCATGACGCATACTTTGGACAATGTTGGCAGTCTATATAAATATATATATATATATATATATATATATATATATATATATATATTACCAAGCAGTGGTAAAAATATGCTATGTTAATTTTTTGGTGAGTTTAAAACTATTCTGAACTGGTTGATGCTACATAGTCTGCCCAGCCTTTATTCATCTCCCATTTCACTTACCTCTCCTCTAACAGCCTGAGCTAGAGAATTCCCATCACTTGGTACGGCCATTATTGGCACGGTACTAAAGGATCTGTACCATGCCCTGTATGGCGAGGACGACCTCTGCTATGGGGTAATGGGGGAGGTGGTCGCTTGATTGATTACCTTGCCTGGAAGGACCCCCGCTCTCCTAGCCCAGAGGCTAGGTACATGTCCTCTGGACAGCTACGTCTGCAGCACGTATCATTTATGTGCCCACTGGGTGTATGGAAGTGGTTTAAATAGTTCCGGTACGTACCAAGATATTGGACTTTAAACAACTTTTGGTGTAACTGATCTCAGATTCATCCTTTATTGACTGTATTTTTTAAAATGTATTCCTTCATCTTTACAAGGAAGAACTAGTTACTGTATTTCATTTTGATCTGACAATAATAATTTCCTTTTAACTTGTTTAATCAAGTAAGGCAGTCAAGGTCATTTTGTCATTTATAATGAAGACCTGGAGGTGATTTAAGGTTCAGCGTCTTGCCCAGTGGCACATTGACAGCGGACAGTCAGAAATGGGAATTGAACTGTCACCTCTTCGGTCGCTGGACAAACCACTGTACCAAGTGAGCCACATCTGACCCATAAGGGACAGTTATATTTACCTGAATATACAGAATACATTAATAATCTCTGCTTTCTGCACGAATGCTTGCACAAGCAATTTCTAAATGGACTGGCTTCATATTTCAACTTAGTTTGAGTGGGATGGTTGGTCACAAGGGTTGCTGATAAGGAAAAACAGTTATTTTTCACAGTAAGTTCAGATTGGTTTTGGTTTCAGGTTAAAAGTGAAAGTAATTCATTAAAAGTAAGTGCTTTTTGGTATTCTTCATCTTGATGCTTCAGCCATGGCATCTTAGAAGGATGAGGTGATGGGTAGAAATGGCCAGCAGTGATGATAAGGTGCTGTAGTTGTGAGGACCTGAGGCTCCACCAGCTCTAATGGAACATGGGGTGGTGATGAAAGGATAAATTAATGTGGACATTGTATGGCGTGTTAATGTGGATCATGCTGTCCAACATAAAACGCAGGCGCCGCTGGAGCAGACACGCCACCAAACAAAGAAAAAATATAAAATAAAAACAACTGACACACCGCAGAAAAAGTGTGGTGATCAGTGAAATAAAAACAATATGGGGCACATGTCATTGCATCTGGTGGAACGAAAGGTATGCAACACTTTTTTTTTGTCCTAACTCGGCCATGTTTCAGTGTTGCGGCACCTGCATGTGACGCGGTACAGGTTAATAAATCCGTTCTCAACGCCGTTTGGCTGACTCGGACTGACTGGGACCACATGGGTCGTTTAAATATGCAGATGGGAACTCTGCGGTTAGGCGATGCCCAGCTCTGATAGATTGTATTCACATGACGTTATAAACGTCGGCACTGTCGGTCCAAATGATTTGAGGAGTATTTCCCCCCTTTGGATTGACTGGGCCAAACCAGAGGTAAGGGCTATTTGGCAGTGACTTTTATCACTGGGTTTGTGCAAAAACAACTCTCACCATGTGTTAGGGTGTTGAACAATATGGTGTGTTGTCTTTTTAATGAACCTTTATTTATCTGGGTAATGTATGGTCTTCCAAACTTCTATAACCCCCTCAAAAATATATGAACATGCCTGTATATAGCACAATGTTCATAAATTTTTTGCAAATTGTAAATAGATATTTGAACATACATTTTTTTTTGCCGTCAAAATTGCTTTTTTAAATATTTTTTTTGTTTTTTCATCAGATAAGTACTGTTTATATGTCTGAGGTGTCATAAAAGTAAAAAATATTGGTGTCAAAGTTTAAGTTTTACTTGAAATAAATCTTTTCACAAAACCCTCGATTTCTCAGGGGGTTTTTTTCTTCCCAGAAACAGGATTTTCAGTGAATGTTGTCTATGTTCTACTGCAGATTATTAAAGAAAGACAAATGTTTGGAATATTTTTTTTTCTGATTAAAGTAGAGAGTCTTATCTTTCTTTTAGTTGGTCCCATGTCTATATAGCCATAAAACACAATATTCTGTGGGCCTTCAAAGATGGGTCAAAATCCTCGAAAATGGCCGGCACTCAGGGGCTTAGCTGCGCTGCAAATGGCATGTAATGAGTTATTTTTTTCCTTTGTTTCCCAAACCGCTTCATAATAGTGAACACATGCACCATATGGGTGCAACAACAGTACGAAACAAGGACGTGAAAAGTAGCTTCTTCAGAATACCTGTCGTCAGACACCACGTGTGTGACGGAACAATGGAACTCATTGAGAGGAAAAGAAATGAAACACATGGATTGCATCCATTATCTACACCGCTTATCCTCACAAGGGTCGCGGGGAGTGCTGGAGCCTATCTCAGCTATCGTCGGGCAGTAGGCGGGGGACACCCCGAATTGGTTGCCAGCCAATCGCAGGGCACGCAGAGACAAACAATTTAGAGGTGGGAGTTGAAATTCCTTCTGACAGGGGATTCTGACAAACATTCCCAGTAAACCCTCACAATATGTGTCTGCCGGCATTTTTCCCCACCATCGGAGCCAACACACCACCAGGTGGTGATCAGTTGACAGCTCCGCCCCTCTCTTCACCCGAGTTTCCAAAACATCCACCCATCCATCCATTATCTATACCGCTCATCCTCACAAGGGTCGGGGGGCGGGCTGGAGCCTATCCCAGCTGTCGTCGGGCAGTAGGCGGGGGACACCCCGAATTGGTTGCCAGCCAATCGCAGGGCACGCAGAGACAAACAAACAACCGCACTCACAATCACACCTAGGGCCAATTTAGAGCGTCCAATCAACTTACCATACATGTTTTTGGAATGTGGGAGTAAACTGGAGTACCCGGAGAAAACCCACGAAGGCACAAGGAGAACATGCAAACTCCACACAGGGAGGCCGGAGCCGGGATCGAACCCACGACCTCTGAACTGTGAGGCGGACGTGCTAACCAGTCGACCACGTGCCGCCCCACATGGATTGCAAGGATGAATAAAAAAGATTTCCAGCCGATGAATTATACTAAAGTGTGTTGTGACCATTTTGTTGGAAATAAATATAATTAAAAGGTTGTTAAAATGCATTTTACCATAATGTAACAATGCTGTTTTATGTTGATTTATAATTTACAAGTCTGTTAAATGATACGACGTAATCCGCTTAATATCACTCAAAAAGATCTGCAATGCAAACGTAGTTTGTATTTCCACTAAGCTTTTAAAGTGTTAAAAATTCTGAGAGAGGATATTTAGGAATGGACAATTATTATATAGACATTCGTCCATATGTGTATCATTAACTCTAGATCTGGTTTAAAAGAGCAATTGTTTGCCTACAACAAATACACGTTTCGTTGCTTGCTATGCATTAGATCTAATGTTAGGTCTGTTATCTTCGTTACTTAATCTTGACACATTCTGACATTTTCCGTTTTCTGTATGTATTGTAAATAATCGTGAGTAAAAGCTAAATAAAACATTAGATCAGGTAGTGACATTTTATTATTTTCAGCAAATGGACAAAGTACATGTATGTTTTATCTATCATACGGAGACACTGTTTATCAACTATGTTAGGTCATACTCTAGTAAATGACACTATCTCTCCATCACAGTTTATATCAAACATCTTTGACATTTTATATTACAACGTGATTCTTCCAGTTTTACTAAAGAAATGCCACACAATTAAATTACCTGGCTGTCATTTTACAAGATGGCAGTTGTATTCTAACACTCAAAATGCCTTTATTCCTTAAAATACAGTATGTTTGTTTTTGTTTTTATTCAAATATTTTCATTTTGATGTAACTGATACAGTATAATGCCCAGTACGACGAGATGAGAAATTATATTATTTTTTTGTGCCAGATTTATTTATTTTATTATTCACAAGTAATCCAGCAAGGCTTTTTGGTGAGATGCATCTGACTGGGCTTCTGCACTAAACCCAGCCAACATTTCCATCTGGGCCCCTTGTGGGTTTTCACATGGGCATATGGGCATGGGTTCCATCTGGTTTTGCTCCTGGGTTCCGCCAGGGGCACATGTGTGTTAGCCCACATGGGCTTACATGGGTTTTTGACTGGGTTTTAGGTGGGTTCCAAATGGACAATTTTATGTGGGGGGCCAGGTATGTACCACCTGTGTTTGGTTATATGGGCTTGAACTCGGATCGGAACGGACCTTAAGTGCGTTCCAGCTGGGTGAACAGTATGGAACCCATGTAGGCCACACTTATTCCATCTGGCCCACATGCATTTGCCTATATGGGCTTGAACTGGGAATCTGAATGGTCATTTTGTGGGTTCCAGCTGGACAAATTAAATGCAACCCATATGGGCCACAGTTGAGGGCTTCAAGTGGTTTTGGTGGGTCACAAGTAGAAGGTAAAATTACAGCTATTTTACAAACTTCTAACCATTAACTGTCTCCATGTGACAAATATTGGTGAAACATACATGTATGTATTGTACGCACAACCCAAATATTGTACTTTATTTATTTATTTTGCCATGGATTGTCTTATACTCGAGCAACTAATTTAGCAACTAAAAACTTAATAATTTGCTTCAACTCAAACTCAAGAGGTCAAAAGTGCATAAACCTTTGCGAGTCTTAATTTATCCAGAGTGAAAAAAATAAACAATATCACATGGTTTATCCTTTGACAGTTTATTACACGTTAAACTGAATTGGCCAAGAGGATGAAAACTGTAAAATACATTGTACACACTTTGCATATTTTATGCTGTCAGTGTAACAAAAAGAATAAAAATGAATAAAAGTGCTTTGTGGCACAAGACATCTGTGAACCCTCACCCACCCTGGAACCCCTACATGCCTGCCTGAGTGACATCAGGGTGTGGTTGGCCCAAAACTTCATATGTCTTAATGAGGGCAAAACTGAGAATTTAAGAGATTATGTTCGGCCCTCTGCCACCAACCTTGGTGTCACTATGGACAGTGATTTTAAATTACCGTATTGTCCGGACTATAAACTGCAACTTTTTTCCTAGATTTTGAGCCATGCGGCTTATAGTCCGGTGTGGACTATTCTGTGGATTTTTCTTCCACCTCTCGGGGCGCTCTAACCGGAATGAATTCAATACAATACATTTCCTATTAAAGGGACACTTGGGTGAGCTTAACATTGGCACTTATATAAAATGTTTGCATGTAAAAATGACATTAGTACTAAAATGCCCACCTCAAAAGACTCTTTCTTTGTGATTAGGTTTACGACAAATTTCCCCGCCCCCAAAAAGGGGCGTGGCTTATGTTATGTTTTCGGTCTCACGCGAGGAAGGCATGCTTGGCAATATTGCTCGCTTTGTCAGTTCTATTGTCTAAAACGGTGACCGATTGCCACCAAAACGCAAATGCAATAATTGTCAGTTAAGGTGACACTTGGGTGAGCTTAACATTGGCACTTATATAATAGGTTTGTATGTAAAAATGACATTAGTATTAAAATGCCCACCTCAAAAGACTCTGTAGTGATTTAAGGGCTTTTTTTGTGATTAGGTTTACAACAAATTTCCCCGCCCCTTTTGTGGGGCGTTACTAATGGTTATGTTTTCGGTTTCAACTGTCCACGTCACGGGAGGGAGCCAAGCGTGGTAATATTGCTCAATTTGTCAGTTCTGTTGTCTGAAAACGGTGACCGATCACCACCAAAATGCAAATGCACATTACTACTCTTGTCCACTTCAACCTGTGAAAGTATAAAAGTGTTCTGCACAATAGTTTGGATTTATTGACATAAACGTGATCTCATCATGGTCACCTCCACAAAATCAAAAATACCGCGGCGATTGCTCCTCGACTTTCACAAGCTGAAGCGGACAAGAGCATGAATGCGCACACGAACGCCAACCTGTTATATTTCGGACATTTAGCGACGCTAAACTCGTGTCTCAGGAGGGAGGGAGAGAGACGGCGGCTTGCAGCACCAGCAGGCAGATTGGAGCTTTACGTTCCCTTCTTCCCTCCCTGGCTAAAGGTAGGATAATGGGATGGCTAATAGCAACAACTAGCTTCAGGCCGGTAAAAGAAAAGGCGTTAGCACAACAACATTAGCTCCTTACCGTCCGCCCAGCGTGTGGAGGTGAAGATGAGCCTGTGTCTTCATGTCGCCTCGCAAGCATTCGCATGCACACCGGTGTCCCTGCTTGTTTACTTGCAGCCGCCACCTTCTGCCCGAGTGAAGCGGCGTGAGAGTGACGGAAGCCCTCATCGATCAGCGAACAAAAATTTCTAGCAAGGCTGACTACACAGCCGAGTGTGGCTGCATTGGAACGTGCCATTTCGGCTGGTACCTTCCAAATTAGACGGCGTGTTGTAAGTCGAAAAATTGGGGCCATTCCTCATCCAAATAAATGTGCACGTCTCCTCATTCCCACTTCAGTCTCTGTAAATATCCTGACTGGTGTTTAATGCCCGACCCGTCCTAACCGTGATCAGCAAAGAAGCTTTTTTTTTTTTCAAAGCAAAGAACAGTGTTTTGTTTTTGCTTTTGTTTTTTTAAGTAAAAAAGCAATGTGCGCTCGTCCCAGCCTAAATCTATGTAGTATGTGGTCTCTGCTGACTTCAACATTTCCTCCTTCTCATGTAAATCAGCCACGGAGAGGCTAATCCTTTTGATATGTTGAAGTGGTCATTAGTAGAGATGTCCACATAAATTTTGGTGCCAAATACGGTGCATAGACAGATAAACACAGTCGTTCGGTCAGGCTTTTTTCATATTAATCTTTTATCTAAAGTTAAACCATTTTTATCTTTTGTGAATTTTGAGCGGGTTGTGCATGCTTTTATTTCATCTCGTCTGGACTACTGTAATGCTCTTTATTATAGAATTTCTAAAAAAGCACAAAAAAAGCCACCCGTTTTCATCCATGTCAGGCAGCCATTTTGTCACGCACTGTCAACTGAAAATGACATCACAGTTGCTCAGGGCTCATTTAACAACCAATCATGGCTCACCTGTTTTCTGAAGCTGAGTCATAATTGTTTCTTCATCCTTGAGCAACTGTGATGTCATTTTCAGTTGACAGCAAGTAACAAATTGGTCTCCCCTAAAATGGATATAAACAGTGGATTTGTTGCTCAACTTGTATTCCACAAACACAATACTAATCAGAATGCCGTTTTTAGACTCATGGGGCTGTATAGAACATTATTGTAAAGAAAAATTTGGGGTTGACTTCCCTCTTTAAGCAAGCAACATTCACTACCATTCCTTCCTACTATGTTAGCACCTTTACAACCTCCTGTTGTGATCACGCAGGCTCTGCATGCCATCCGGACACTGCAGGATAAAAGTGCTAAAGCGGAGCATGAAATAGACTGCTTGTACAAGAAAGGTCAAATTTTAGGTGTTAGATGCAGTCCGATATAATTCGAAAATTTCCCCACTGTGGCGAAAATTTCCCCACTGTGGGATCAATAAAGGCATTCTTATCTTGACATTGGACTGATTTCCGATCTGAAAGACCAGATCGGGACACCCCTAATTCAGTTGTGGCGATATGAGGTTTATGCCTGACAAGCAGTGATAAAGTTGATTAAAGCTACAGAAAAAAAACATTAGTTGTAATAAATAATAAGTTGATCTTTATATTATACAATGCTGTTAGTCTTGCAGGCGGCACGGTGGTCGACTGGTTAGCACGTCCGTCTCACAGTTCAGAGGTCGTGGGTTCGATCCCGAGCCCGGCCTCCCTGTGTGGAGTTTGCATGTTCTCCCCGTGCCTGCGTGGGTTTTCTCCAAGTACTCCGGTTTCCTCCCACATTCCAAAAATACGCATGGTAAGTTGATTGGACTCTCTAAAATTGCCCCTAGGTGTGATTGTGAGTGCGGATGTTTGTCTTTGTGTGCCCTGCGATTGGCTGGCAACCAATTCAGGGTGTCCCCCGCCTACTGCCCGAAGACAGCTGGGATAGGCTCCAGCACGCCCCCCGACCCTTGTGAGGATGAGCGGTATAGATAATGGATGGATGGGTGGATGTTTTGGACACTCGGGTGAAGAGAGGGGCGGAGCTGTCAACTAATCACCACCTGGTGGTGTGTTGGCTCCGATGGTGGGGAAAAATGCCGGCAGACACATATTGTGAGGGTTTACTGGGAATGTTTGTCAGAATCCCCTGTCAGAAGGAGTTTCAACTCCCACCTCCGGCAGAACTTTGCCCACGTCCCGGGGTGGCAGGGGACATTGAGTCTGAGTAGACCATGTTTCGTGCCTCCATTGTTGAGGCGGCCAATCAGAGCTATGGCCGTAAGGTGGTCGGTGCCTGTCGTGGCGGTAATCCCCGAATCCGCTGGTGGACACCGGCGGTAAGAGATAATGTCAAGCTGAAGGAGTCCCATTGGGCCTTTTTGTCCCGCAGGACTCCGGAGGCAGCTGATACCGGCTGGCCAAGTGGGATGGAGCTTCGGCGGTTGCAGAGGCAAAAACCTCGGGTGTGGGAGGAGTTTGGTGAGGCCATGGAAAATGCCTTCCAGATGGCTTTGAGGAAATTCTGGTCCACCATCCGGCGTCTCAGGAGAGGAAAGCAGTGCACCATTAACACTGTGTATAGTGAAGGTGGGTTGCTGCTGACCTCGACTTGGGACGTTGTGGGTCAATTGGGAGAATACTTAGAAGACCTCCTCAATTCCACCGACACGCCTTCCACTGAGGAAGCAGAGCCTGAAGACTCAGAGGTGGGCTCTCCTATCTCTGGGGTTGAAATAACCGAGGTAGTTAAAAAGCTCCTCAGTGGCGAAGCCCCAGCTGTCGATGACATCCGCTCAGAGTTCCTAAAGGCTTTGGATGTTGTGGGGCTGTCATGGTTGACACACCCTTACACCATCTTGTGGACATCGGGGACAGTGCCTCTGGATTGGCAGACCGGGGTGGTGGTCCCCAGTTTTTAAGAAGGGGGACCGGAGAGTGTGTTACAATTACAGAGGAATCACACTCCTCAACCCCCCTGGACTATTCAGGGGTGCTGGAGAGGAGGGTCCATCGGGAGTTCGAATCTTGGATTCAGGAGGAGCAATGTGGTTTTCGTCCCGGCCGTGGAACAGTGGACCCTATCTTTCTTGTACAGCCGGGGTCCCCAACCACCAGACCGCGGACCAGTACCGGGCCACAGGCCACTTTGGAACAGCCCGCAGCGGGCCGCACAGATGAAAAAAAAGGCATTGCCTAACCACCACTGAGTTCCCGTCTGAATATTTAAACGACCCACATGGTGCCAGTCTGTCCCTTGTCTGTGACAGCCAATCAGTGTCGAGAACGTAATCTTCACATCACATGCAGGCGCTGCACAAGCAGACACGCCGCCAAACAAAGAAAAAATATCAAACAAAAGCAACCGACACACACGTACAGCGTGGTGATCGGTCAAATAAAAACAATATGGGGCACATGTCATTACATCTGTGGGACCGCAAGCTACACTACACTGTTTTATTTTATTTTTTTCTTTACTCGACCGCATGTCAGGAGTGCGGCACCTGCGTGTGATGTGTTACAGGTTAAATCCGTTGGCTGACGCGGACCGACTGGGACCACGGGGCTCATTTAAATATGCAGATCGGAACTCGGTGGCAGTTAGGCGATGCCCATCTTTGCAAATAACTAAATCAGGGGTCGGCAACCTGTCATGTCATGTCATCTTCCAAACCGCTTATCCTATACAGGGTCGCGGGGAGTTGCTGGAGCCTATCCCAGCCGTCAATGGGCGAAGGCAGACTACACCCCGAACTGGTCGCCAGCCAGTCGCAGGGCACACATAGACACTGTCACTGAGCGGGAATCGATCCCACGCTGCCCGCACACAACTCAGGCGTGTGTACCACTACACTATCAGTGGACATGGGTCGGCAACCTTTCACACTCAAAGAGCCAGTTTGACCCTGTTTCCACAGGAAAGAAAGCACTGTGAGCTGCAAACACTATTTGACAATCTCCCCAAAATGTCATCTTATTTGAGTTCCCAGGCACCGCTTCGTTCAAGTTGTATAATACCTTATATTGCTATTGGTAATTTGACGCTTGAATTGATTAAAATAGTACAAAAACCAAGCCGGCGACATCCGAGTACTTCAAAGTCCCTCGCTCTGTGAAGCACCCATCGTGCCGCCGGCCTTTGAAACGTCACATCAGCAAACACACTTGCCCAACACAATACTCATCACATCTTCATTTTGGCTACAACGCCTTGACAAAATGCCCTCTTTCTGGTTTAAAGCCATGAGTGATGCAGTACATAAAACAATGATCCAACTAACCGTGTCTAAAGGGCATATTAAAATGAAACGGAGACTTACCTCACGACACACGCAAGGGGGGGTGGGGTCTTTTTGCAATGAAGCATCTCATCGATCCATATTAAACAAACAAGCCAACTTAATCCAGGGAGGGAAAAAGGCAG
Source organism: Filicampus tigris (assembly GCF_054856515.1). NCBI lineage: Eukaryota > Metazoa > Chordata > Actinopteri > Syngnathiformes > Syngnathidae > Filicampus > Filicampus tigris. The sequence continues at coordinate 26,990,062 of NC_141223.1, read as the reverse complement.
CATTTCGCAGACGGAGGACATGTCATTGTGTTGCACACGACTCCGGCTGTGAAATTGTGCTTTATTTGAGTATTTGCTCTTTTCACTGGTTTAAAATTAGACTTCTTTATGGGACTAGCTGTTAAGGTCCCTAATGTTCAGCACAACAGTTGGAAATGTTCTCTTGAGTGGAGTGGGATTTGGCACCGATAATCATGTGGTGCACTCCGCCCGACACATCATAAGTTGTGTGCCTCGACGTCATTAGGTGTTTCGGCCATTTCCACAAGACACCCTGTGCCGAGGTTGGCCCACCACCAGCTGATCAATCCCGGGTGTGTGTCGCACGGTGGCACCACCTGATCATTTGGCAGCCCAGGTTGCCTCCCTGCGTTTCAGCCACAGCCAGTGACTGCTCAGCTCTGCTACTGTGGCAAGTCCTTTTATTGCCCTCCCTTGGTCCTGCCCTCTGATGCCCACTTCCTTTAGGAGCTTTGTAGTGGACTTGGCTACAAAGCCTCTGCAGCCCACCTCCACTGGCCACACCTTCACACCATCCCCGCCCCTCTGCTTCAGCTGCTAGGATGGCATACCGCAGCCTTTTCCGTTCATAGGCCTCATTGATCGCATCCTCCCATGGAACGGTTAGCTCAACGATGAGGACCCGCTGGCAGGATTCAGACTATAGGACCAGGTCTGGGCGCAGGTTTGTCACCGCTATTTCAGCTGGAAAAGTGAGCCTCTGGCTGAGGTCCACCCGCATTTCCCAATCCCGGGCTACGGCCAGTGGGCCTGAGTCCAGAGGAGCTAGCTTGGTCCGCAGTTTCTCCCCTTCCCGAACGAAGGTTGTTTTCTGTGGGCGGATAGTCTTTAGAGGCATGGCATTAGTGGTTACCCTGTTACACTTCAGCACCTGATTGTGGCGCCAGGTGTATCTTCCTTGTGTCAGACTGGTCTTGCACCCCACCAAGATGTGTTTGAGGCTTGCTGGGCACAGTGGGCAGGCTGGTTCTTCTCCATACCAAAGATGTAAGTTGGTTGGAGAGGGCAGGACACCATACGTGGCCCTAATGATGAAGCTTATCCTTTTAGCCTCCATGCTCCACATCTCGTTCCACGTGATTTTCTTCCTTTCCATGCCCTTCCACCTCATCCAACGGCCTTGCTGCGCTTGGGGGACTGCTTTGGCACTCCTGGCTGCTTCTTCCTGATGTCGCACCTCCTCCACCACCATGTCCCGCCGTTCGGTTGGAGTAGCCTTTTGCCATGTAGGTGTTGCTGCTTCCAAGCCAAGGCCCCCTCTGCCCAGTTGGATATGCCCCACTATATCCCAGTGCCTGAGGGCGGTCTTTGCCACCTCGACTGCTGTCGATGGCTTCCATTTCCTCCCTGTTGCTAGGGTTGGAGCAGCACCTCTGACGAATGGATCCCGGGATTCTGTGAGAGTCATTTCCAGCCTTGCTTTGACGCATTTGTACTCCTCAACCCAAATTAAAATTGGCTAGAATTGCATAAAAATTACAAAGTTGGGACGGACCATTAGAATCGATTTGTGATAAAAAGGAATTTGACCACATTTGGACTTCCAAGATTTTTGGCCGACAGAGACTACATAATTTTTATTATAATATTTTGGGGTCATAATAATTTTACAATTTACTAAAATGAAACAACGAACAAACACAAATAAAATACTTTGTTCAGATATTGTCCAGTTTTTGTGTCGCCGGGCTTCTGAGCATGCCGGCTGCCTGCTGGCACATCGTCAACGTCTCTGAAAAAGGTGAATGCTGATCACCAAAATTACAGAAGGTCTGAAGAAAGTAGTTAAAACTTTGGCTTAATAAGACATGGTAAACGTTTTTTGAGTCAAACAACATTCTATAATGAATTGGGTTATCTGTGTTGTGGTGACATTTGTGTTTTGCTAAGTTGTGTTGTTTCAGAGGTTCCTGAATGCATCATGCTGGATTGGAGTAAAGGCCCTGATAAACCAAAGAGACGTTGGCCACCAGTGACAGACGCTTGCCCCCTGTGGCGTTTGGCCAGCTGTCGGCACGTCACGCTGGAGGAATACACAGCAATGACAAACAGCGACGCTGACCCTTAAAGTACCTTATGCGCATGCATAAGATGTAATACCCTTCAATACCATCGGCAGCGGTAGTCACCATTTCTCATGGTTAGAAAATTCCAACAAGAAAGCTGTTGGCCGGGGCGGCGGTAGTCACCATTTCTCATGGTTAGAAAACTCCAACAAGAAAGCTGTTGGCCGGGGCGGATTATAAAAACGTAAACAATGCATTCAGCTCTATTCTTTGCTCACGATGAACTTCCACGCGAAGTAAACCATCACGTTCTTGACACGGTATTGTGAAATACTTACATCGTCAACCCTCGCTCTTGTACTTGAAAGAAGATTAAGGCAGCGGAGGCGTGCTCACTGTTTTTCCGCCTTTGTCTCTTCCCGTTGGTGCTCCGTGCGCTGATTTGCTAGCTAACAGCCAATCAAAGTGACCAAATGTCACGGCTGGTGACGCCGATTCAACATACGTAAATGCCCCCAAGACGCTTACAGACGGTTACGACACTACGACGGTGGCCACTACACCAATCAGACGGCGCTTAAAGACGACACGACGATTCACGACCTCCGACGTCGGTTTGGTGTATCAGGGCCTTAAGAGAGGAGTGAGCGGACGGCGAGAAGGACCAAAGACCCGTGTGTACTTATGACGGAACTGTTGTTGCGCTGTAGTTGGTGTCGCCAATATAAGCAGCTATGAGTGAACCTAACCACTGTTTGAACTGAGAGAATGTCATGCCATCGTAAATCAAGTTGCAGTGAGTGTGTACCTGACCGCTGTTTGAACTGAGAGCATTCCATGCCGCCGGAAATCTAGTTGAATCGAGTGAACCAGTCCACTGTCTGAACAGAAGGTGGCGTCATGTCACTGCAAACCTAGTTGAAGTGGTCAAAAGCATAAAATGCTTGATGGCTCACTGGGGGCTTTTTATTATATTTCCAATAAAAATTAACATGACATCAATATAAATCAAAATTGACCGTGATGAGATATAAAACAAACATTGCAATCCATTAAGTTTGAAAGTTCTTTATGTTTTTCCATAAAAGAGGGTGGAGCCGCCTGTTATGAAACTATCAAAATCGGGCGGGCACCAGGGCGTAACTGGCACTATCCAATCAGAAAAAAAAAATGCATAAAACCTGCCTTAACGTTCTTTGGAATTCAGACTGCTCACTTTTGCACATGTGACCAGTTCTCGGGTTTTGAATAAAACTCTTTGTGCCAGCCAGCAGCTTGTACTCTGCTTCTCATTGAATTCAACTGAGAGCCAATTTCCTCAGCTGTGAACAAGACCTGTTGGAGTTGCAGCCCGACCCAGGCTCCTTCTGTGTCGGTATATATATATATATATATATATATATGGCATGACATATATACCTCCCGTGAGCCGTCACCTTATCGTGGTGGAGGGGTTTGCACGCCCCAATGATCCTAGGAGCTACGTTGTCTGGGGCTTTGTGCCCCTGGTAGGGTCACCCATGGCAAACAGGTCCTAGGTGAGGGACCAGACTAAGCACGGCTCAAAATGACCCCTTCTGATGAATAAAATTAACGGACCACGTTTTCCCTCACCCGGGGCCCCCTTCTGGAGCCAGGCCTGGAGGTGGGGCTCGATGGCGAGCGCCTGGTGGCCGGGCCTGCACCCATGGGGCCCGGCCGGGCTCAGCCCGAAAAGGACACGTGGGTCCCACTTCCCGTGGGCTCACCACTGGTGGGAGGGGCCAAAGGGGTCGGGTGCCGTGTGAGCTGGGCGGCGGCAGAAGACAGGGACCTTGGCGATCCGATCCCCGGCAGCAAAAACTAGCTCTTGGGACATGGAATATCACCTGTCTGGCAGGGAAGGAGCCTGAGCTGGTGTCTGAGGCTGAGAGGTTCCGATTAGATATAGTCGGGCTCACCTCCACGCACAGCTTGGGTTCTGGTCCCAGTCCTCTCGAGAGGGGTTGGACACTCTTCCACTCTGAAGTTGCCCAGGGTGAGAGGCGCCGAGCAGGTGTGGGCATACTTATTGCCCCCCGGCTTGGCACCTGTACTTTGGGGTTTACCCCGGTGGACGAGAGGGTAGCCTCCCTCCGCCTGAGGGTGGGGGGACGGGTCCTGACTGTTGTTTGTGCTTATGCACCAAACGGCAGCGCAGAGTACCCACCCTTTTTGGAGTCCTTGGAGGGTGTGCTGGAGGGCGCTCCACCTGGGGACTCCATCGTTCTGCTGGGGGACTTCAATGCTCACGTGGGCAATGACAGTGAGACCTGGAGAGGTGTGATTGGGAGGAACGGCCCCACCGATCTGAACCCGAGCAGTGTTCGGTTACTGGACTTCTGTGCTCATCATGGATTGTCCATAACGAACACCATGTTCAAGCATAAGGGTGTCCATATGTGCACTTGGCACCAGGATACCCTAGGCCGCAGTTCGATGATCGACTTTGTAGTCGTATCATCGGACTTGCGGCCGCATGTTTTGGACACTCGGGTGAAGAGAGGGGCGGAGCTGTCAACTGATCACCATCTGGTGGTGAGTTGGCTCCGATGGTGGGGGATGATGCCGGTCCGACCTGGCAGACCCAAACGTATTGTGAGGGTTTGCTGGGAACGTCTGGCAGAATCCCCTGTCAGAAGGAGTTTCAACTCCCACCTCCGGCAGAACTTTTCCCACGTCCCGGGGGAGGCGGGGGACATCGAGTCCGAGTGGATCATGATTCGTGCCTCCATTGTTGAGGCGGCCGACCGGAGCTGTGGCCGCAAGGTGGTCGGTGCCTGTCGTGGCGGCAATCCCCGAACCTGCTGGTGGACACCAGCGGTAAGGGATGCTGTCCAGCTGGAGAAGGAGTCCTATCGGGCCTTTTTGGCCTGCGGGACCCCAGAGGCAGCTGACGGATACCGGCTGGCCAAGCGGAATGCAGCTCTGGCGGTTGCTGAGGCAAAAACCCGGGTGTGGGAGGAGTTCGGGGAGGCCATGGAAAATGACTTCCGGACGGCTTCGAGGAAATTCTGGTCCACCATCCGACGTCTCGGGAGGGGGAAGCAGTGCACCATTAACACTGTTTATAGTGGAGATGGGGTGCTGCTGACCTCAACTCGGGACGTTGTGGGTCGGTGGGGAGAGTACTTCGAAGACCTCCTCAATTCCACCGACACGCCTTCCACTGAGGAAGCAGAGCCTGGAGACTCTGAGGTGGGCTCTCCTATCTCTGGGGTTGAAGTAACCGAGGTAGTCAAAAAGCTCCTCGGTGGCAAAGCCCCGGGGGTGGATGAGATCTGCCCGGAGATCATAAAGGCTCTGGATGTCGAGGGGCAGTCATGGTTGACACGTCTCTACAACATCGCATGGACATCGGGGACAGTGCCTCTGGATTGGCAGACCGGGGTGGTGGTCCCCCTTTTTAAGAAGGGGGACCGGAGGGTGTGCTCCAATTACAGAGGGATCACACTCCTCAGCCTCCCCGGCAAGGTCTATTCAGGGGTGCTGGAGAGGAGGGTCCGTCGGAAGGTCGAATCCCGGATTCAGGAGGAGCAATGTGGTTTTCGTCCTGGCCGTGGAACAGTGGACCAGCTCTACACCCTCAGCAGGGTCCTGGAGGGTGCATGGGAGTTTGCCCAACCGGTCTACATGTGTTTTGTGGACTTGGAGAAGGCGTTCGACCGTGTCCCTCGGGGAATTCTGTGGGGGGTGCTTCGGGAGTACGGGGTACCGAGCCCCCTGATAAGGGCTGTCCGGTCCCTGTACCACCGATGCCAGAGTTTGGTCCGAATTGCCGGCAGTAAGTCGGATTCGTTTCCTGTGGGGGTTGGACTCCGCCAAGGCTGCCCTTTGTCACCGATTCTGTTCATAACCTTTATGGACAGAATTTCTATGCGCAGCCGAGGTGTCGAGGGGGTCCGGTTTGGTGGCCTCAGTATTGCATCTCTGCTTTTTGAAGATGATGTGGTACTGTTGGCTTCTTCAAGCCGCGATCTCCAACTCTCGCTGGAGCGGTTCGCAGCCGAGTGTAAAACGGTCGGAATGAAGATCAGCACCTCCAAATCTTAGACCATGGTCCTCAGTCGGAAAAGGGTGGCGTGCCCTCTCCGGGTCGGGGATGGGATTCTGCCCCAAGTGGAGGAGTTCAAGTATCTTGGGGTCTTGTTCACGAGTGAGGGTAAGATGGAACGGGAGATCGACAGGCGGATCGGTGCAGCGTCTGCTGTGATGCGGACCCTGTATCGGTCTGTCGTGGTGAAGAAGGAGCTTAGCCGAAAGGCGAAGCTCTCAATTTACCGGTCGATCTACGTTCCTACTCTCACCTATGGTCATGAGCTGTGGGTCATGACCGAAAGAACAAGATCTCGGATACAAGCAGCCGAAATGGGTTTCCTTTGCAGGGTGTCCGGGCTCTCCCTTAGAGATAGGGTGAGAAGTTCGGCCATCCGGGAGGGACTCCGAGTCGAGCCGCTGCTCCTCCGCGTCGAGAGGAGCCAGTTGAGGTGGCTCGGGCATCTGATTAGGATGCCTCCTGGAGGCTTCCCTGGTGAGGTGTTCTGGGCATGTCCCACCGGCAGGAGACCCCGAGGACGACCCAGAACACGCTGGAGAGACTATGTCTCCCGGCTTGCCTGGGAACGCCTTGTGATCCTTCCGGAAGAGCTGGAGGATGTTGCTGGGGAGAGGGAAGTCTGGGCTTCCCTGCTGAAGCTGCTGCCTCCGCGACCCGACTTCGGATAAGCGGGAGATAATGGATGGATGGATGGATATATATATATATATATATATATATATATATATATATATATATATATATATATATCTATGTGTGTGTATATACTTCTTATACTTCCGGCGCCGCGCGAGTGGCAGCCCGCTACAGTAGCTCCGGCTCATCGGTGAGCCTTTTCGTGTGTTTTTGTTCTTTAATATTACTCTACCTCATACCTTTTTCATATAATTGATAGTCGTAACTTGCGTAGCAATGGACACCCAAACTGCGGTATTCTTGCTGCTGCTGATGGCTATTTTTTGCGCGATCGTGTCCGGCGACTTGGCTCGGAGCCGAGCCCCCATTGTTTACAGCCGGAATCAGCTGTTAGCACTCCGTGCTAACCATGCGCCGGCTCCCGGGGCGAGACCCGATATCCCCCGTGAGCTGAGGAGGAAGAGACGGGGATCTCGTGCGGGGGTTAAACGCAGGGAAAGGAGGAGACGATACCATCCCGTCCTCCCGTCTGTTATCATGGGGAATGTTAGATCGCTCCCCAACAAGATGGACGAGCTAGCGGCGCTTACCCGGCACGAGAGGGACTTCCGGGAGGCTAGCCTGATGCTATTCACGGAGTCGTGGCTAACAACGCTAACACCGAACGCGGTCGCAGAATTGGACGGCTTCCAAATCATACGCGCGGACAGGATGCTGGAGAGTGGAAAGAGGAAAGGAGGAGGGCTGGCTGTGTTTGTGAACGATAGATGGTGTAATCCTGGGCACATCACGATTAAGGAGCAGCTTTGCAGCAGGGATATTGAGCTGCTAGCTGTTGGCATGAGGCCATTCTACATCCCGCGAGAGTTTAGTCACGTGATCACGGTGACCGTCTACGTCCCACCAGCTGCCAGCAGCGACACAGCCTGTGATGTCTTGACTGCAGCAGTGAGCGGGCTACAAACACAGCACCCAAATGCCCTGGTACTCATCTCTGGTGACTTCAATCATGCCTCCCCTTCCTCCTCTCTGCCTTCATTCACACAGTATGTCACCTGCCACACCAGAGACAATAAAACACTGGACCTTTTCTATGCCAACACCAAGGAGGCATACACATCACTGCCCCTCCCCCCGCTGGGCAAAGCTGATCACAACCTGGTGGCTCTCTAGCCTGTGAACAAACCTCTCGTCCGCAGGCAGCCAGCTGTGACCCGCACGGTTCAGAGATGGTCTGGAGAGGCCGAGGAGGCCTTAAAGGACTGCTTCAGCAGAACTGTGTGGGAAGTATTCAGCTATGCTCACGGGGAAGACATTAGTAGTCTAACGGACACTGTTACAGACTATATAAATTTCTGCATGGAGAACACCATACCCACCAGGACAGTAAGGTGTTTCTCCAACAACAAACCCTGGATCACACCAGACATAAAAGCTCTCCTGAAGGAGAAGAGGAGGGCTTTTGCGTCAGGCAACATAGAGGAGCGGAGGACTGTGCAGCGCCAGCTGAGGAGGAGGATCAGAGAGGGGAAAAGGTCCTACAGGAAGAGGATGGAGGAGCAGCTGCTGCAGAATAATGCCAGGGGAGTCTGGAGGGGCCTGAAGACCATCTCAGGCCACGGACAACCCAAGACCCGGACTGGGGGGGACCTGCAGTGGGCAAATGAGCTGAATCTCTTTTTCAATAGGTTCGATCAGATGCCTGCCTCCACTCAGTCTCTCCTGCTGCAGTCTCCACCTACTCCTCCTGCTGGGCGTGTCACCCCCTCCCCTCTTTTCTCCACAGTCTCCAGCCCCCAGCTACACCAGATAGCCACCACTCCTTCCTGTCCAGCCTTGGCCTTCACAACATCTCAGGTGAGGAACCAGCTGAAGAAGATGAAGGCGAGGAAGGCAGCGGGTCCAGATGGCATCAGCCCCCAGCTCCTCAAATCCTGCGCAGACCAGCTGTGTGGAATTGTCCAGCACATGTTCAACCTGAGCCTGAAGCTGGGCAGGGTCCCCCAGCTATGGAAAACATCCTGCCTGGTCCCGGTGCCAAAGACCCCCCACCCGAAGGAGCTCAACAGCTTCAGACCAGTGGCGCTGACGTCTCACCTGATGAAGACCCTGGAGAGACTGGTCCTTGTCCACCTGCGCCCCCTGGTGAGCTCCTCAATGGACCCACTCCAGTTCGCATACCAGCCTGGCATCAGTGTGGATGATGCCATCATCTACCTCCTCCACACTTCACTCTCCCACCTGGAGAAGGCGGGGAGCACTGTGAGGATCATGTTCTTTGATTTCTCCAGTGCTTTCAACACCATCCAGCCCACCCTACTGGGAGACAAGCTGGAGCAGGCGGGGGTGGCGCACCACCTCACCACATGGATCCAGGACTACCTCACAAACCGGCCACAGTATGTGAGGACACAGGACTGTGTGTCTGACGTGCTCCTCTGTAGCACGGGGGCCCCACAGGGAACTGTCTTGGCTCCCTTCCTGTTCACCCTCTACACCTCGGACTTCAACTACAACACCCCTACCTGTCACCTGCAGAAGTTCTCTGATGACTCTGCGATTGTCGGCCTCATCACAGGCGGAGATGATCGGGAGTACAGAGAACTTACTCAGGGTTTTGTGGACTGGTGCCAGCAGAACCGCCTCCTGATCAATGCGGGGAAATCCAAAGAAATGGTGGTGGATTTCGGTAGGCGCCAGCACTCTTCACCTGCACCAGTGAACATCCGGGGAACAGATGTTGAGAGAGTCTCAACTTACAAGTACCTGGGTGTTCATCTGAACAATAAACTGGACTGGTGCGACAACACAGACGCCCTCTATAGGAAGAGTCAGAGCAGACTCTTCCTACTCAGGAGACTGAGGTCTTTTGGGGTTCAGGGGACACTCCTCTGGAACTTTTATGACTCGGTGGTTGCATCAGTCATCTTCCAGGGAGTGGTCACCTGGGCAGGCGGCGTCTCGGCCCGGGACAAGAAGCGGCTGGACAAACTGGTCAAGAGGGCCGGCTCTGTCCTGGGCTGCTCCCTGGACTCTGTGGACTCGGTGGGGGACAGGAGGATGTTGGCCAAGCTGTCATCAATGCTGGGCAACCCGGACCACCCCCTCCAGGGCACCCTAACAGCACTCCACAGCACCTTCAGTGACAGACTGTTACACCCTCGCTGTGCAAAGGAGAGATTCCGCCGTTCCTTCTTTCCTGCTGCTGTCAGACTCTTTAACAAGAACATTGTGTAGTCTCTACAAACTGGCGGTCATTAGTGCAATTGTGCAGTCCTGCACCTGAGCTCGTATCGTGCAATACCCAATATTCCCCACTACTGTAATACCGTGCAATACTCAACATTCCCCACTACTGTTAGTCTAGTTTTATTTTTATCCAATGCTGTTCCTTACATTTCACTACAGCACTGCAGCACTGTCACTTAGAGTATTTTTTCCTCTGTACTATGTACAGGCCGAAATGAGTGTTCCTCATATTTTTTATGTAGATGTAGGTTGGTGTGTATACACATGTGTATATGCACATGTTACTGCGTATATCTACATAGGTTTGATTCTAAATGTTTGTCGTCAATGTTATACATTAATGGCCACATTATGCCGCCGCCCCTGTGTGACCTATATCTTTGCTACTGTAACAATGAAAATTTCCCCACTGTGGGATCAATAAAGGCATTCTTATCTTATCTTATCTTATCTTATATATACACACACATACGAGATCCATTGTGAAGCAGCTTGTTCTTATTGGCTGATGATGTAAATGTAGAATTTTATTTTATCCTGAAAATTTAGAAACTTAATCTGGATGGATCGAGGCTTAAGGCCTGTTTATACTCACACATCGGCGCGGGCGACAACTGCCGCATTGCATCACGTGACCAACGCAGAGTGCTGCGCGACCTATCAGCAACAGGTCTGGGACACATCCCGCACACACGTCAGAAATTATACGACGCCTCACGCATTCTATCTCGTGATTGGTCTGTTGTCACATGTTGCGATGACATAGTTTCCCCCGGCTCGGCCCGTGAATTCATTTGTTGCCACGGTGGACAGGATCCGCCACGGAGGACAGGATCCACCACGGAGCTTTGTTGCTGCTTCGAAGCAAACTAGTTTGGCAGCGGCGTGGGTGTTATGTCATGTATGTGTGTGTAAAGAACACGCACGCACCACTTTCGTCGCCACCTTCCAGATCGTTTTCGCAATACAAATAAATGCATTGTCTCGTCATCTATGTCCCTTTGTTGTAATTCTATTTGTTGTAGCAGGCACAATATCGATTGTTGTCGCTGTCTTGGCAGTAAAAACGCAGACCGGAATTGGCCATAAAAGGAAGAGGAAATTCCGACCAGCGGTGTCCTCGTCAGTATCAGCCGTCGCGACGCCCCCCGACTTCGAGTGAAACTACAACACATTGCTGCAGTGACATGCTCGCAGACATTGCCCGCGGGAGCCTTCAGCTGCATCAACTCGCCGAGTGGTCGGGGTACGGTGTGTCCTTTCAATAACCGGAGATTCCGGAAAGTTTTCACGGGAAGGAGGTCAGGGATAAGCCTTAGACATAAATCCAATGATATCTTGGCTCTCTGCTGATTCGGACATGATAAAATGAACATAACAAAACATAACATAACAAAAGCTCGGCTTATCCCTGAAACACCTCTTCCTTTGGGGCCCTCTCATTGTACTGATGTACATTGAAAAAAGCTGGGAGTTCTAGTGCTAGATCCTCAACTTTTGCGACCAGGTAGGCATCATCATCAATATCATCTTCATTTGAGCTCACTCTTTTCTCCAACTCATCGACATCATTACTCACATTGCTCAATGAAGTATGTATAGCAGTCAAGCTTGTCTGTATGGGATCAATCTTGTCATTGCTTCCAGAGTCATTTTTCTGGGAGCGTCAATTAGCAGCAGGTGAGCCATCATGTCAGCATAAATTTCGAAATACTTATTTCAAAGTAACAAATGTCCAAAAATGATGCCAACAACCAGGGACACGCAACAACTAAGGTTAGGGATCAAAGAAAAAGGGGTTGTAAAGTTAATAAGTAATGACAGACATGAACGCTTGGTGCCTCAAATCGCTTGGCGGCCATCTTGGTTTGCTGCTCTGAAGATTCTACATCGACCGACCAGGTCAGGTCTTGAGATTGAACCACTTTCCTTCGGGTGACTGTCTACCTTCGGTGCTTCATCTCATTCAACAGACTCTACTGTTGTTTGAAGTACAAAGTAACATTGTGCCGCACCATACTACAATATGTGTTAAATATTGCCCACTTGGAATCCATTGCGTCCTGGTTATACTGGAAGGGGCATCATTGCATTGTGGTCCCCTTTCAAGATGTATATTTTCCCCAAATGGCGTTTCTTCCTTGCTGTTGTGGGGTTTCAATCAGGAGATGTCGCCAATCTTTGTCAACTGTGGGTGTGTGAAACCTTTGAGAATATTTCTGTACTTATTTGCAATTTTAGTAAGATACTTTTTATTTGACTTTGTTTTTAAATGTCTTGAGTTATTTTGTTTGTAAAATGTTAAATGCTGTAATTTTAATTTTGTGACACGCATGCAGTTACTGTACCTTGTGTAAAAAATACCTTCTATAAATTAGAGCTGTCCCGACTAGTCGCCTTAGCTAGGTTCACATCGCAGGTCTAAATGCTCAATTCAGATTTTCTGAAAAAAAAAATCAGATATTTTTGTGTAAGAGTTCATATTACATTATAAATGCGACCTCGGTCTTGTCTGCTGTATGAACACATGCGTCGTCAAAGTGGCCCATATGTGCAGAAGAAAAGACAACGTCACACCCGACGTTGTGTTTGCGGAAGTAAATGTGGTCCAGCGTGTCGGGGCATTTATACAGTGAAGTGATTAGGTAGGAGGTAGAAATACAGTACTTGGGGAAAATCACGAGGCGAGGCTTTAATATCTAATTTCATGAAGACATCACTAACGATGACGTCACGTGTTAACCATGCATAAAAAAACGAATCGATCTGAGCCGTGGCTGAATTACTACGATCACCATAAATCTCCACTTTATGCTTCATGTGTCAAGTGGGATTAAATTAAAGTATAATATAAAGTCAATATTGTTACTCAAAACAATTTTGCAGATTCGATCCCCTGCTGCCAGCAGTTTCCCTCTGCCTGAACTAGATTTATTTTTTACGCACGGTTAAGATGTGACGTCATCGTTAGTGATGTCGCCATGAAATTAGATATTAAAGCCTCGGCTCATAATTTCCCCCAAATACTGTATTTATTTCTACCTGCTACCTTATTGCTTGACTGTATAAATGCCCCGACATGCTGGACAACATTTACTTCCGCAAACACAACGTCGGGTGTGACGTCGTCTTTTCTTCTGCACATGCAGGCCACTTTGATGACGCATGTGTTCATACAGCAGACAAGACCGAGATCGCATTCATAAGGTACGGAAGAGGATTAGGGCCAGTGGGGGGGGGGGGGGGGTGGGGTGGGGGGAATAAGGTCGGTAAGATTCTCACTCTTATTTCAGAATTCTGACATTTAAGTGAGAATTCTGACTTTAAAGTGAGAATTCTGACTTTATTCTCAGAATCATCACTTTAATGTCAGAATTCTGACTTATAGTGAGAATTCTCAACTTTAAAGTCAGAATTATGACTTTATTGTCAGAGTTCGGACTTTAAAGTGGGAATTCTGACTTTATTCTCAGAATTCTGACTTTAAAGTGAGAATTCTCACTTAAAAGACAGAATCCTGACTTTATTCTCAGAACTCTGACTTTAAAGTGGCAATTCTGACTTTGTGACGTATTGGAGCTATGAATTGTGGGTGAGAACGTCAGTGTGTGGTGTTGCTTTGAAGAGAGGACATAATCGTCACCAAGCGACGTTTTGCTTAGCGGAGGAGTGTTGGAGGACATAGTTTCACTTTTGGAGGAGCAGAAGGTGAGTAAACAGTGTGTTGTGTTTGCTGTTGTCCATAACTGATCTTGCTCCGCGTAACTTGTAGCTCCGTTTCTAGTTGGTGACGTCATATAGCGCTGGTAAAACAATGCGACTCTCGACATCGAACCCTTTTGTGTGGCTGACAGAGGCCGATGTTGTAACATCATTGCAGCTAAAATCGTGAATTCAAAACACTGATCACACGGTCGTGTAGTACGAAGCAGTGATTATACGTGCCACAATTCAAGGCTATGTCATTTGAAGTATGTACACACGCTCGTGTCTCTCTATTGTACTACTTAGGCCTACTGAATATTAAGTTAGAAATGACACGTGTATCATGAGTGACAACATTATCAACAACTTTATACAATAAGCATACGGTCATATGTTTTCAAAGTGTCCATTGTCTCATTGTAATTGTTGTCTTCCTTTTCTTGTGCAGATAAAGTGACTGATGGAGGGTGCAACTCAAACAGTGGCTGAAAAAACGGATTTGGATGACTTAATCAAGCTATGCTTTAGACTTGCATTCAGCAATAAGGAAATATTTGGAATTTTAGCACATAATACTCAGACTATTATTAAGTATTCGGACTCTGAAGAGAATATGCAAAAGACTTGGTCTTTTCAGAAGAAAGAACCAGTCGGACCTGGGAGACGAGTTGGCTTTTGTCCAGCACGAGATCCTGACTAGAGGACAGATGCAAGGTTATCGCTGGGCTCATCTACGTGCGATTCAAAAATGATTTGTTGTGTCACAAGATACAATAAGGCAACTTATAAAATGGGTTGACCCAGTAGGTGTGGAAATAAGAAGAGCACGGCGCCTAAGAAGATGCCAGTTCAACTGCAGAGCGCCAAATGCTTTAGCACATGGATGGTTATGACAAATTAAAACCCTATGGGGTTGGCATCAATGGCTGTATTGATGGTTTTAGCCGGTACGTGTTATGGGCGGAGGCCTATACCACAAAATGATCCAAAGGTGGTTGCAAGTTACTTTATAAAAAATGTTTCACGCATCGGTGGATGTCCAGAGACGTGCAGACAGGGGCACAGAAAATGTTTGTGTCAAACAGATGCAAATGTTTTTGCATAGAAACCACACAGACAATTTTGCAGGGGACAAACGTTTTCCTTTACGGAAGAAGTAGTGATGGACATAACAGTTCCTTTAAGTGAACTGAATAATTAGAATCATGTCATGTCATGTCATCTTCCAAACCGTTTATCCTATAGAGGGTCGCGGGGAGTTGCTGGAGCCTATCCCAGCCGTCAATGGGCGAAGGCAGACTACACCCCGAACTGGTCGCCAGCCAGTCACAGGGCACACATAGACACTGTCACTGAGCGGGAATCGATCCCACGCTGCCCGCACACAACTCAGGCGTGTGTACCACTACACTATCAGCGGACACGTTATTAATTAGAATCAGTTCATCAAAAAGAATCGTTCACCGTCAGGCAATAGTCGTATTCGTGTTTGGTGACAATGCACTGGACTTTCTAAAAAAAAAAAAAAACACAAAAAAAAACACTTAAATATTTCAAACCATTACCATAACCATTATAATCGTGGTTATAATAACGGTGATAAATACTAACAACAACAATAATCGCAGTAGACACTATGCCTACATGTATAAACATTTGTTATTTTGGAGGACATAACACACGGCCGTCACGCGCCTGGTGTATTTTTGTTTTCACGTATTACGAAGTGCAGGCTTGTCAGATGAAGCGGATGACTACATGTCTGGTTAAACGTTTTGTTGCGCTGAAATAAAAACAAGAATTAATAAAACACTCGAGCACCGAACAAGATTTGAAATAAAAGTACAATTTAATGGCAAACCAACATTATGATGACCGCACCACATTATAGTTGCAGTTAGACAGAGAGGATAATATTTAAGTGCACATATGTGTATTGTCCATCCATTATTGATACCGCTTATCCTCACAAGGGTCGCGGGGCGTGCTGGAGCCTATCCCAGCTGTCTTCGGGCAGTAGGCGGGGGACACCCCGAATTGGTTGCCAGCCAATCGCAGGGCACACAGAGACAAACATCCGCACTCACAATCACAACTAGGGGCAGTTTAGAGAGTCCAATCAACTTACCATGCATGTTTTTGGAACGTGGGAGGAAACCGGAGTACCCGGAGAAAACCCACACAATGTGTATTGTAATGTTTTCAAATAAAGTTGATCCATGTACACAACAACGTCATCTCCCAGCTGCTGCAGACCGGGGCGCCTCATCACAATCTGGCGAGGGACTAAGTTTGACAGAGCTCTTATTTGTTTTCATGTGCTTGCCCCCGGTACTTGGAAGGGCTTAACATTAGCCGTTAGCTTGGAGAAACGGATGCCAAAGAAAGCTTGTCCGCGCGAGCACGAAAGGAGTGGTGTTGGTGAGTGGTTCCATCCTTGGCGAATTGCGAATCATTCATAGCAAAACTCAGTTCACTCACTGACTGCATGGACGGAGTTCTCGTTCGCGTGAACGAGAAATGGCAGCGACACGTTCACTCACTGAATCGTTGATGAACGGGAAATGACATCACTGATTCCCGCAGAGATCCGTTCACTCAACGAATCGTTGGAGAACGGGAAATGACATCACTGATTCCTTCGTGAAGGCCAATAGCGTGGCAGTATGTTCAGTAAATCCCGCTTACATCTGATGTTGGCTGCTGGTTGGTCGATCGCGAAGATTGACAACATGCGCGTCGCTGAGCTCAAATGAACTGAGAAAAGAACGAATCACTTCAGGAAGTGATCCATTCACTCACGTTCACTGAAAAGATTTGTTCTTTTTGAACAAATTGTTCGCGAACGACCCAACACTAGGAAGTACTGCCAATTAGCGCATTGAAGGGTGGTGGTCTACCCTTCGCAAACAGTGTGCACAGTTCTGGATTCATTTATTTAAAACTCTTCAGAATGATGGTCACTTTACAGGAGATTTTCTTGATAAAAGTCTTATCCAGTTATGCTTTCTTGATCTCATGCAGGTAGACCAATTTTACTGTACATACATTTTTTTACGTTGTAATTGATGAATGGTGAAAATATAATACTTAAATATGCTGCTTTTTGTGCAGGGTGAGCTGGATGAAGTGGTGAATATGTGGAACTCACACAAAATAAGACCGAGATTGCACAGTGATTTTGCTTCAGGTCGGCCAGTTGTCATGTATTAATTCCCCGCCATGCACAGTGCAGAGGATCAATTGAAACCTGCTGGAATGGAAGATGTCACTGCATGTATGGGAGAGTGCACTCCAAAAGGCAATTTTCCTTGTGATGAAACTGCATTTGAACTGTGTTGTCTGCTCGTGGAGGAAAACGAATGGCATGCTCCATCAGATCCATTGGATGCAAGTGAGTTGTATGTTATGCTGAGAGGGGAATTACTGAAGATTATTTGACCTATTGATGCAACGTTTAGAACTGGTAGTGATGGGAAAATGAAGCTTCCAATTTTCTTCATGACCAAGTTGTGTTTTTTGACTCCTCTAGATGGCACTCTGTTCAGCAGTGGTCTGAAAGTACACTGCCATCTGTTAAACCAACAGTGCCATATAGATGAGTCAAGAAATACAAATGGTTCATGAAGCAAATTTGAAGCTTCTGTTTCCCATCACTAAGAACTGGTTACCAGGTAAAAGAAGAAGCTTAAAGTGGAAATCAACCCAAACGTATTTGTTTTGTTTTTTCCAAGAATATGTCGTATGCAGGCCCACTACTTGAAATACGGCATTCTGATGAATATTGCTTTTGTGGAATATGAGTTAAACAGCAAAATCCAGACATTTTAGCCATCTCCGGATGCGGCCATTTTGTCACTTCTGTCAACTGCATTTTTAGCCATCTCCGGATGCGGCCATTTTGTCACTTCTGTCAACTGCATTTTTAGCCATCTCTGGATGCGGCCATTTTGTCACTTCTGTCGACTGAGAATGACATCACAGATGCTCAAGGCTCAGAAAACAACCAATCATGGCTCAGCTTCAGAAAACAGGTGAGCTGTGATTGGTCATTATCTGAGCAACTGTGATGTCATGTATTTATCAGAACGCCTTGTTTCAACTAGTGCGCCTGTATAGGACATATTCTTGGAAAAAAGAGTTTGTGGTGACTTCACTTTAAGACAGCCAAAGGGTTCGGGGATCTGAGAAAGGGGGACATGATTAATGTTGTGGAAGTGGTTGTCTTCCGCATCTTCTTTGCTCTCCATGTGTCCAAACCATCTGAGTCTAGCATAATTTTGTATCCAAACCTTTTTATATTGAGCTGTCTCTCTAAAACTGGTTGCTAATCTTAGACTTCAGTTACTGCCAGTGAAAGGCATTTTCAACTTTGCCAGTGAGTAGAATTCACCATTCTTTTCAGAACCACGCAAATCAGTTATTCTTTCATTTCACGTGGTGTTGTGATTTTTCCCAGATATGGACTTTTGAGGTTTTTTTTTGTAAACCACAATGATCAAAATTGAAATAAGTTTTAAAATATTTCACTTGGGGCGGCACGGTGGTCGACTGGTTAGCACGTCCGCCTCACAGTTCAGAGATTGTGGGTTCAATCCCGGCTCCGGCCTCCCTGTGTGGAGTTTGCATGTTCTCCCCGTGCCTGCGTGGGTTTTCTCCGGGCACTCCGGTTTCCTCCCACATTCCAAAAACATGCATGGTAAGTTGATTGGATACTCTAAATTGGCCCTAGGTGTGATTGTGAGTGCGGATGTTTGTCTCTGTGTGCCCTGCGATTGGCTGGCAACCAGTTCAGGGTGTCCCCCGCCTGCTGCCCAAAGACAGCTGGGATAGGCTCCAGCACGCCCCGCGACCCTTGTGAGGAGAAGTTGTACAGATAATGGATGGATGGATGAATATTTCACTTGGGTTGTGATGTATTCATATTCTTGCGTTGAATTAATACAGTAGTATCAGCTTCCCCATCTGAAATGAGACAAAATATATTCCTGATGTTTTTGCAGTAATCTGCGTACTCACTGTTTTCTTTAGTCTGACACTGATTGCCTTGACCTTTCAGTATTCACTAATGACCCCAAGTGTCCATAATGATACATTGCACACGAATTGCAAACAAATGATTTTTACTGTAATTGACCTGACCCACAGTTATTTATTTTCATTTGTAACTAACAAAACAAGGATGTTACATTTTGATTGAAATAGTAAGCAGAAATTTGATTACATAAATATTGATGAATTTCTTATTATTGTTAGAAAACATCTGTACGCTATTAAACAAGTCGCCTTTGCACACAATATTAACTGTCTACATGTGGGTGTAGGTTCGAAAACAGTGAATGAAGAGTGAGTTTATTGAAATTAAAGCACAGGCTTTTTTTTTAATTTTTTTTTTTTAATTATTTTTTTTTTTTACTGTAAAACTTTTATCGCCAAAAACTTAAATTATCATTAATACAATAGTTTTTTTTAAGAGGTAGTGCAAAAAAAATAGTACAACTTCAGTATTTAACTTCGACAACCCTCTGTACAGTCAATGCCTGGAATGTGTCTGAGCAAAGAGTGCAAAGTAGTGCCAAGAACAAAACACACACACAAAAAAAAAAAATATTAATCTGTAAATTGTCTGAACTAGTGCAAAGAAATAACCATACTGTGCAACACCAATGGCACATCATTTTCAAGTTGTGTTTGAGGTAGTGAAAAAGAATAACACCCACCACTTACAGTAACATAAATTGACAACTAAATCTGTAAGTTGTTTGAGTATCTAGACCCACATGTTTATCTATTAAGGCAAACCAACAAGTCACAGATAATAATAGTAATAATAAAATAAAATAAATTAAAATACTTTCAGTTATTGGCTATCCAGAACAGTAGCAGGTAGGGTTGGGCATCTGCAATGTTGGGCAATGACATAGCCTTGAATTGTGGCACGTATAATCACTGCTTCGTACTACACGATGAGTGTCTGTATCAGTGTGTTCAGTTCAAGATTTTAGCTGCAGTGATGTTACAACATCGGCCCCTGTCAGCCCCACAAAGGAGTTCGATGTTCGAGAGTTGCGTTGTTTTAACAACACTATGACGCCAAAAACGCAATATGATGTCGCCGTGACGTAAATAGCTTGTTACATTAGTCACTTTAGACGGTTACTTTCAACTTATTCACGTGTAAATGGAGCGCATCGCTTCACGAGTTACGAACTAGTAACGAAGCTACAAGCGACGCGGAGCACAATCAGTTATGGACAACAGCAAACACAACGCACTGTTTACTCACCCTCTGCTCCTTCAAAGTGAAACGATGTCCTCCCGCTAAGCAAAAAAGTCGCTAGGTGACGACATTATCTCCTCTCTTCAAAGCCACACCACACGATGTCGTTCTCCCCCACAATGCATAGCTCCAGTACGTCACAAAGTGTGAATTCTGACTTTAAAGTCTTTAAAGTCGGAATTCTGACATTAAAGTGAGAATTCTGAGTTTATTCTCAGAATTCACACTTTAATGTCAGAATTCTCACTTTATAGTCAGAATTCTGAAATAAAAGTGAGAATCTTACCAACCTCATTTTTTCCCCCACTGGCCCTAATCCTCTTCCGTAATAAGGTAATATGAACGCTTACACAAAAAAATCCGATTTTTTCAAAAAATCCGAATTGAGCATTAAGACCTGCGGTGTGAACCTAGCCGACGACGTCACCGCTGACGCAATATACATCGACCCACACAACATACAGTCGACGCCGAGTGTCGATGACGTAAATACGCTGGTGCGCACATACAGTCGCGTGTCAATGACGTAATGCATCAACACGTGCATACTTTCAGTTGTAAACAAGTACGCAACTGTGCACAGTGGAAAAGAAAGAGCAGCAGAAATGGTGGAGGCGCCGGATCCCGGACTACGTTCCGGGCGGGGAAGAGGAGAGCGCTAATATGAATCATCTAAACAAGCGGACAAGAAAGTCCAAAGTATGGACATATTTCAACAAAAAGTCAAACGAGTTGGTCGTCTGGAGCCTTTGTAAAGCCGAATTGGCGTGACACATTACCGATGAACGAACACCTGAAGCGACGTCTGAACTGAAGTTGCTGTTATATGTGACGTATTAACGTGCATCGTTAAGTTTCATTTCTCAAAGCAGCGGGTTGCAGTCAAAATGACAGAATGTTGTGTTTCAGCTTTGTGCATTATGGGAATAACATTTGCAGAGCCATTTCACTGCAGTCAAACTGTGGTGGTGCTTGTAGGTAATGTTACTGGTTCAGTTTCTTTATGTATCCAGAAACAATAACACGTGAATCTGTGTATATATCTACGCCGCTGCAGCTGCGGAAAGCTCTCGGTCTCACCGTCTCAGTGCAAGCTCTGGGCGCAGCACAGCATGCACCTCACATTTAGGATATGTCCTGCTCCCGCTGCTTTAAAAAATAAATAAATAGAGGAAACCCTGGCCTGCTTACCGTAGTCTGTGACTGCGCTAATATAATGTGTGCCTTTTCAAAATCATTGTAATAGTTCAGTATGGGCTCTTCTTGATCCATCCCCCCGCAAAAAAGAGGAATGCACATCAGAAAGAACATCTGAACTCACACAGAGTATCCTTAAAATGATTGTCCGGGACATGACCCAGATAGCAAAATATATTAAATAAATGTTGAATTAGGGTCAAGATGGTTGATTTTTGGGTTTATTTTGGTTTTAGTTTGAAGACTGATGGTAAATCAACGTTGGTTCAACATCTTTCAACAGAGTTTGGACGTGGATGGTATCGATTGCACTTCTGCACTTTCGCCTTCGAATCTACCTCACCTGCGCGTTGCGTTTTTACTCTTTTTAATTTTTGGAGACTATTTTTATCTTATTTTTTATTTATTTAAATTTTTTTTTTTTGTTAATCTCTGGGTCGCTTGATCTCGCGGACTAGCATACAGCTAGCGTGAGACGGAAACGGGCTAGCTTGGGGCTTGCTTGGAGCTAGTGTATTAAAATGCCTTCAGACGACAGCGACGAACACAATGGCCTGCTGGAGAAGGCAAATAAGACAATCTCTGACCTAAGAAGGGATATTCGTCGTCTCTCAGAGGAGCTCCATGAGAAGGAATCGGTCATCTCTTGCTTCGCGACCCGTTTCCCCGAACTCTCCGCGGTGGTCATGAGAAGGCGCGCTCGTGAAATCCTGTCGGCGACAATGACGGCTGAGGCGGCTGGCCTCTCGGACACGGCGAAGTGGGATCCAATTGCCTGCCCGGGGCCATCCTGCTCGACACCGTTGCAGAGTGACACCTGGGTCAAGGTGGTGTCCCGCGGCCGGAGGGCCGGGGAGCAACCCCACCGCCCCCAACTGGTCCTGGGGAATCGGTTCGCCGCCCTGGCGAGTGAGTCTCCTGTTCCCATCACTGCACTACAGCAGTCGGAGACACCGACTGCTGCGTCCGACGCTGGGGCTGTGCTCCCAGGGGCTCCCTCGGATTCCCCGCCACCCACGGCGACGACCTCGGCCGGGAACCCCATGTTGGGCGGGTCCGCCGGTGACACGGCCGTCCACTCACGCGTCGGGCTGCTCCGGGACGCGGTGTCCCGGTACAAGGGTGGTCGTCATCACCAGCATCATCGGCGACACTCATCGGTGTCATCCACCGTCTTCACTCGGCCTCGGCGGAGCCATCCTGGACAGTGGGGTCGTGAATCTTCCGCCGGTGGTGAGTCCCTTGGCGTTCCCTCCTCACGTCACCCACCGACCACCGTTATAATTGGCGACAGCACCATTAGACGTACTCACTATCCCGGCTGCGTCACCCGCTGTTTTCCCGGAGCGAAAGTCATGGACATAGTTAACATCCTGCCGGGTGTTCTTGACTCTCTGCCATCATCCATTACCCGGCTCATCGTTCACGTTGGGACAAACGAGACAATACGCCGACAGTCTGAGCAGACGAAGAGAGACTTTCACGCCCTCTTTGCCTTGTTAAGAACCTGCGGTCTCTCGGTCTGGGTGAGTGGCATTTTGCCGGCATTGTCTCGCGGAGCCGAGCGCTTCAGCCGCCTTTTAAGCTTGAACACGTGGCTCCTACGCACTTGTGGCCACCTTGACTTTGCTTTTATTGACAACTTTAACCTATTCTGGAATCGCCCGTCTTTTTACCAGCCGGATGGTGTTCATCCGAACTCTCTTGGTAGCAAGATTTTAGCCGCTAACATCCACCATGTTGTAACCAATTTCTCTCCCAGCTGACTCTTGTTTACCAATCATATTTCTTCTTCTACTCATAAACGCTGCAATGACAATGTCACTACCATCACTTACAGGCCAATACCAGCTGCTCACAGTACCACCACCCTCACTAGCTCCCCCTGCAGGCCCTCATTATCATTACCACTATCGGACAATTTTCCCATTGAAACCATCACCGGCAGACGCTTCCCTTGCACACACAAACAACGTGGTTTTAACAGTGGTAATCTAGTATATGTTAATACTGCTCATTCGTACCACCATGAGCGCACGTCCAGCACAATAATTAATCTGGCCGTGCTGAATGTGCGCTCCCTTTTAAACAAAACTTTTATCATAAACGACCTGATTTTAGACAATAATTTACATGGTATACTTTTGTCTGAGACATGGCTTGGTACAGATGCTCCAGTTGCTCTCAACGAGGCTTGCCCACCGAATTTTAACTTTTTATTTTCTACAAGGGATGGCAAAAGAGGAGGCGGGACTGCATCAATTTTTATTAATACTCTTTTATCAAAGGAGATCATTTTTAGCAGCTATTTATCGTTTGAACACCATGCCTTTGTTTTTAGCAGTCCCCCTATTCTCTGCATTACCGTCTATAGACCTCCCCATCATTCCACTTCTTTTATTACAGAATTTTCAGAATTCTTATCCATTTTATATTCCAGTTATAACAGGATATTAATAACTGGCGATTTTAATATACACATGGACAACATCTCGGACCCACTATCCAGAGATTTTTCAAACCTTTTAAACTGCTTGGATTTTAAACAGCACGTCTTGCAGCCAACTCAACAGAGGACACACCCTGGATTTGGTTATAACCTATGGCTTGTCTGCTGGTGTGTCCTCTGTTGTTGACTTGGCAGTGTCAGACCACTACTGTGTCTATTTTAACATCGCCAGTTTTAACCATCTAGCAGTCCCGGTCAGAACAGTGAAGAAACGCTACCTATCTTCTGAGGTGGCAGCAAATTTTATCGAGATCTTAAAAAACACTCCTGCTGACATTTTACCTGCACCCTGTGATCTTCTTGTTGACAATTTTAACCTACATCTTAAATCATCATTAGATTCAGTAGCTCCACTTTTAATTAAAACAACAAAAACAAAGACTGTACCCCCGTGGAGAAACAATGCTATCAAAATATCAAAGAGAAAATGCAGGAGTGCAGAGAGGAGGTGGAGAAAAAGTAAACTTACAGTACACTATGAAATTTTATGCGAACAACTGAAATCTTACAATAAAACAGTAAAACTGGCAAGATCTTCCTATTTCTCAAACCTCATTACAGTCAATAAAAACAACCCCAGGGTTCTCTTCTCCACCTTTGAACTTTTAACTAGTTCTGATTTTAATAAGTCCCCACAGAGACCAACAGATGCTCTCTGTGAGGACTTTGCAGACCACTTCAGAAGTAAAATCGATGACATAAGATCCAGTCTTTTAGCCCGTCAAAACACAAGTTTTAATAAACCCGGACAATCATATTTACATGAGGAAACACTGGAAAGTTTTGCCCTGGTTGATGCAAGGACACTTGTTCGAGTTTTCTCCCAGGTAAACCCAACAACTTGCCTTTTGGATCCAATTCCCACATTTCTTTTTAAGACATTTTATGGATTTTTTGAAGAACAAATTTTAAATATAGTCAATTGCTCTCTTCAGACAGGCGTCTTCCCCGCTGCCTTTAAAACGGCGGTGGTGAAGCCCCTTCTGAAGAAGAGCGGTTCTGACCCGAGCGTTTTTAATAACTACAGACCCGTATCCAACTTACCGTTTTTAAGTAAGATTTTAGAAAAATTGGTTTTCATCCAGTTGAATCATTTTTTAAATACAAATAATATTTTGGAGAAATATCAATCTGGTTTTAGGATGAACCACAGTACGGAGACTGCTCTTTTAAGGATCTTAAATGATATTAGGTGCACTGCAGACGTGAGAAAACTCACAGTCTTGGTGCTACTGGATCTAAGCGCTGCTTTTGATACAGTAGATCACCAAATTTTATTAAATAGACTTAAAAATCTAGTGGGCATCTCTGGTACTGTTTTTGACTGGTTTTATTCCTATCTCACAGACCGATATTTCTTTGTAAGTATGGATACTTGTTCCTCTAAAACTCATGAAATTAAATGTGGGGTTCCTCAAGGTTCGATTTTAGGCCCCTTACTTTTTAATCTTTATATGCTTCCCCTTGGGGATGTCATCAGGGGACACGGCATCAGCTTTCACAGCTATGCTGATGACACGCAGCTGTATATTGCCGTGTCTCCTGATGACACAGGACCCATTGATACCCTTTTAAATTGCATTTTAGATATCAAGTCATGGATGGCAGATAATTTCCTACAGCTCAATGAGGACAAGACTGAGGTTTTAGTTATCGGTCCCGAAGGTCAGAGAGAGAAGCTTTTGCCAAAACTACACATTTTTAATCCCTCACACTGTGTGAAGAACCTTGGCGTCATTTTTGACTCTGAGCTCAGTTTTATTCCTCATATTAAAAATGTAACCAAGATTGGTTTTTATCACCTTAAGAATATCGCCAGAGTCCGCCCGTTTCTCTCTCAGGCTAACACGGAAGTGCTGATGCATGCCTTTATTTCCTGTCGTTTAGATTACTGTAATGCCCTGCTCTCTGGCCTCCCGAAAAAGAGCATTTCACCACTGCAACTACTGCAGAATTCAGCCGCTCGGGTGCTGACGAGAACCAGAGGGCGGGAGCACATTACGCCAGTTTTGAAATTGCTGCATTGGCTCCCTGTGTGTTTCAGGATCGATTTTAAAGTACTTTTATTAGTTTATAAATGTGTTAATGGTCTTGGGCCATCTTATTTATCTGATTTGCTTTTATCATACCAGCCCTCGCGGATCCTGAGGTCCTCTGGCGCCGGCCTTTTATTTATTCCAAGGGTGAGGACCAAAATGCATGGTGAGGCTGCATTTAGCCATTTTGGTCCTCACCTTTGGAATAGCCTGCCAGAGGACGTCAGGTCTGCAGAG
Source organism: Filicampus tigris (assembly GCF_054856515.1). Classification (NCBI taxonomy): domain Eukaryota; kingdom Metazoa; phylum Chordata; class Actinopteri; order Syngnathiformes; family Syngnathidae; genus Filicampus; species Filicampus tigris. The sequence continues at coordinate 26,964,111 of NC_141223.1, read as the reverse complement.
ACTGTTGATATTTTTAAGAGGAAGCTCAAGACACACCTTTTTAGTTTGGCTTTCAACAACTTTTAAATAATTTATCTTTTCTTTTGATTGAAGATAATTCTATGTTTTGCTTTGAATGTTTTAAAGCACTTTGAGTTGCATTTTTATGTATGAAAAGTGCTATATAAATAAAATGTGATTGAAATGTGATTGATCTTGTCAGCATTGAAGTTTGTGATGAAAATATGCAGTTGAATCAACCTTGTATTTTGGTTGAATTAAAACCATGTTTGCCCTTCTCTATTTTTCTACTTCAGCGGAGGGAGGTGGGAAGGCATATTCTGAGGGGCACAGGCCTTTTTCACAAAAAGTGTGTCTCACTCGCTCTCTCGCTCTCTTTCCCCATATATACATTTTATTTTTTTAACAACTTTTTTCTGACAGATATTTTTTTGCCCTGAGCACATTGGTGTTGGTCCTGTTTTATGAAAACGTTTTCATTTCCTAGCCATTTCCACGCAGGGCTGTAACTCAGAAATGGTCCATCCCCCCAAAAACGCCATCATTTAGTAGAAGATGTAAGGCTCACCAAGATAAACACGTGAATATTTGTATGATTTCTGTGTGACACTTCAATGCGAAGTCCTCTACTTTCAGATTGTCATTTGGAAGGCTCTTATACTGCACGTAACCAGATCTGTATTTAACGTTGAGCATAAATGAGCCTTTAGAGGTGTGTTGGACTTCACACATTAAACTAGATTGTGTGACGTATTGACTGGTGTGACATGAGGTAGCACCAGCAACCTGCGGGGGACAGTAAGCGTCTCCTCTGCTGGAAATGCAACAGAAGAAGAAGACCCAGCAGCACATGCGCAATTGCGCACTGATTTGCACTTGACTTCATTGCGCCCTTTTCCGTACAGAAAACCAGCTCCGAGTATCTCTCTGCCTGCTTTTTCAGTAAGTTTGAGGAAATTATCTTTCTTGGGTGCTGTGCTTATGTTTGATTTAACTTTACCTACATTGAGCTAAATATGTGTAAAGATTCTGTTTGTTTGTTTGTTTCAAATATGGGTCTGTTCCCAAACCTATAACGGTTATAGTATGACCAATGTATTATTTAATACAGACATGTCGAGCTCCCATCCGCAATGGCCACTTTTCTGCCTATTTTCCATCTGTGCCTGCTTCAACACACCTGTTTCAAATGATCAGCTCATTAGCAAGCTCTGAAGAAGCTTGATAACTTTTGAATCATGTGTGTTACAGCTGGGATAGAAACGGGCAGGACACCGGCCCTTGAGGACCGAGTTTGTAGAGACTTGATTTAATATCACAATATGTTTAAAATGTTTTTTCATTTTTTTTTCATTTTTATCATTTAACCGTCGGGGGTTCTGTTCGCGGTATGAAACGAATTGACCAATTGCATGCATTGTAACTGAACGACGTGGTGATAGTCAAATCAGAACGCTCTCACCAATAGGGTCCCGGACGATGAAGTTACACATGCAATATAATGCGCCAAACATTCACACAGCCATAAAATAAATAAATAAATTTTTAAAAAATGAAAAAAATAAATCACACAGCCATTTTGGCATGATAGAAAACGCGTCCGCTACTTGTAGTAAACATTTTTACAATCATGGTTGACAGCTGTTGTGCACCAGGGTACCACAACAAGAGGCAGAACAAGGGGCGAACATTGTACAGGCTACCTAAAGAGAAACGAAGGCGTAATCAATGGATCATAGCATGCATGCATAGACAAATAAAACCATTCTAATCACTTCGCCATGAACTGTCACACAGTGCAAGACTTGCGTGAAGGTGCTAGCTTTGATAACATGATCGCATAAAGTGGAAACAAATCTGGATTGTACAAAGTTGTTATCTTCCAAGCCTTTGTATTTAACCATTATGATAGACTGTACCGATTTCAAGGATATTGTACCCCTAAATAGTAAATACCTGACACTTTACCTATCAATTTTAACACTATACAAGTTGTGTGGTTTGATATAATTGTTTTTTATTGCGAAACTAATTTGAAGAGATATATTGCAGCACACTCATTTTGACTTTTTTTCTACCTTTCTTTCAGGATCTCATACCAGTATCAAGCCTAGCAGAAATGAAAACTGATCAAAATAACGGTAAGTGAACCAAATTCAGATGTTTGTTGTTGAGGTAGATGGCATCATGCATACTGCAGAAGACACATTGTCTAAATCAGGGGTGTCAAAGTCAAATGGACGGAGGGCCAAATAAAAAATGTTGCGACAAGCCGAGGGCCGGACTGATAAAATGTTCATTTAATTTTTTTTTAAATGTCCAGATTGGATCGGGTCCTTTGCGCCTGCTGATGATGTCACGCTTTATATTTCTGTTGTATATTTCTTTGCCTCTATGTTTGTCAACCCCCTGGCTGTTGTGTTTTTATCTTCTGAGTTACGAAATGAAAAATAAAATAAAGTACATTACTGCTACTTTTGCGAGGCAGCTCGTACATCACTTTCGTTTGCGTTTCTCCTGCCAAACTGGAAACAATTTTCGTGTTGACTCGGGCTGCAAGATTGTATGAACTGTACATAATTTGAAGAAAAACGGAGAGGATCATATGATTGGTATGATATCTCCAGCTGACTCTATTTTAGAGTGGCAAGGTATGAATGTGTGTGCCCCTGTCAGAAAACACAGGCCCGTATTCCATTTGACACATCAATTTATTGTGGTCTGCAAGAACATAACATCATCCAATGCATATCCATTTGTTAACAATATGCCTAAACATTGCAATTCACTGTATTAAGCAATTAAACAGCCAAACAATACCTACAATGCACATTCACACATTTCATCACTAGAATAGTTTGCATACTAGCCGAAATAACTAACTAGTGTTCATCAACGTGACATCACTCACGAGAACATATCCCGGCTATTATGTACAGCAGTTACCTGACACGAACCTGACTTATTAAACTCACCTTTTAACATTTACACACAACAACAAACGTGCTGAAACATGGGCAATCTGCAACTACTGAGTTTGCTGGCACGAACAAATTACTAGCTGTGTAAAAGGGAGAAAAAAAGAAAAGAAATGTCACTCGCTATCAACAATTAGCGCTCGAGGAGCATTCAATGCCTGCTCACAGTGTGGGACATCTCCGCACTACATTGAAACTCAATGAATTTATCAAATGCCAACAATTACTACTAATAAAAGAACGTGAGATTTCTAACATGAAGTATTTCTTAATAAAGTGTGCTTTACTCCAAATTACTTTGCACCACAATCCTATTCTGAAAGCCACAAAAAGTGACGTGAAGTCTTTGGTCGGCACGTAGACGACCGAAGGACAGTCCTCGCAAAAGTAGCGGTAATGTTTGGCACAACAACAGCCAGGTGGCAAACATAGATGCAAGATGTTATCTGTGTTGTGATCGAATTTGTGTCTTGCCAAGCTGTTTTGTTTCCGAGGTTAATGAATGCATCGTGCGGCTGGATGGGAGGGCACGCGAGCGAGGAGGACGAACAGGAGAGCCATTGCTCTTTTTTGACTGAACGGTTGTCGTACTGTATTGGCGTCAGCTGCGGCCCACAGTAGCCGGTTGGACTAATAAAAACGTGATAATTAAACTACGTCTTTGTTCTTGGAAGACGCTACAATATATTTCAAAGCGTGACATCATCAGCACGCACTAAGCACCCGATCACATCTGCAACCCACACCGGCTTGCTGCGGGCCGGATCTAATAATAAAGCAATATCATCCCAGGGGCCATAGAATGGGCCTTGACTTTGACATTTGGTCTAAATTATGTGTATGGATTTCAGGTATAACACCACGCTGGAAAACTCCCAAGGCTCCACAACATGGAATGAACAAAACATAATATTCTGGCATGTTTAAACATCTTTTTTTGTATTCATGTATGTGTCTTTTGCAGAGCTGAGCACTTGACCCTTTTTTGCCCGTCCGACTGCGACCCCCCACCCTTGACCTGGGTACCCTTGACCTGGGTACCCTTCCGGCCGCGACCCCCCGGCCATATTCACAAACATAAATTTGTCACCTCCGCCCCAAAAATGGGCATCCGGCCGGGCCGGAGGGTCTGACCGGTCCGGCCCAGGGACGGACTGCCCAGCTCTGGTGTTTTGTCACATTATCTTTGCCATTTGAAAGGGAAAATTTGGATGCCACATTGCATACTATTTTATCCCTGGGTCAGAGCAATATGTTAAACTAGCTGAATGGAAATCATACATTTACTCACTTTCGAGGTTAGCATCATGCTAATACCTTAACTGTCTTGTGCATTTCCTACTGTGTTTTTCAGCTGGGATATCAGGATGTGGCAGTAGCCCATTACCACCATCCGCAGACTCCACAGTGGCATAATCCGCAGCGAGAGACCCAACAACGAGCAATCACATTCCCTGGTATTATACCATAGTCTTGCTGTACTCTTTCACCACATAAAGTTGGTGACGGGGAGACAGGAGTAGCATTTTTTGGCATAGTATGGCTTACAATTCAGATTTTGTGTTCAGGATCCCGAGATACACGACAACAATATCAGAATTTGTTGCTACTCCCTAACTTTTGAGGATTTTGTTTCCATAGGGATATCGGAATACGTTGGGATGCAGTATTACAACCCACATGGTACCCCACAACATACACCAAATGGTATGTCATTTATTTCTCTAATTTGCTTCGACAATGAAATGTCTTTTGAGACTAATTTAAATTGCACTAGTTGCCATTTTTATAAATGTTACAGCCTGTTTTTCTCTCTAGACGGAATCTACCAAAAGTTTGATCCGAAAGAGACAGCATCGTTGCAGCGGCAAGAAGGCGTTGAAAGAGACAAAGATTCAACACTGTATGTTTGGTGAGTTATCTCACAAGTAAACTACTTAATTGACGACACAGTTGTTTTTAAGCACAATGCTCTGAAGTAGTTTATTTTGTGGCGTAAAATCATTTCTCCCCGTGCCTCCCGGCAGTCCATTTATCTTAAAAATATCCATGGCCACCGATCCAAAAGCATGAGGAGACGGCCAGTGTTTGTGGGATTTACAGTGTATTAAAATGAAGTGTTCACATTCACCAATTTTTTTATTACCTCAATATATAAATGTACTTCAGAAGTTAATGAGCTAGTTTCGTTTTCTGCGCTGTGACGTGTGACAGGCAAGTTCATGTTTTGTGGGCGTGTGGGATTAGTCGAATCACTGAATGGAGTAGGAAGCCTTTAGAGGGGGATGAGTGCATATTTCAAATCTTGCAAATCTTACCAAAAAGTGAGACTAGAATCAGGTGATGGTAAAATTGCAAGCTATAAGATATAAGTATTTTTAGAGGTGCTTGGATGGAGCCAAGCTTGTCGTTTGCACTTTCCAGTCAAGTGTCCAGTTAACTTGCTGACTGCTGGTTATTTATTTATTTTAATCTTATCTTTCAGTTGCTGCTCAACAGTTTGACTGCGCGCTGACCCAGAAAGATTTTTGTAGAGCTGGCAAGCATTGGCTTCATTTAGCTCATGAGCATAAAGGGGGCATCCCAACGCATGCTACTGCCTCGGACCAAAATCAAGCTTAGTTTACTGTTGTATTGTTCTTTATTGGATGGATTGTTATGTTACGTGTTATGTTAAAAAAAATATTTTTTTCCAGCAATATGGACTGTTGTTCTTACAGTCAATCACTTTAGATTTAGTCGATTTAAATCTTATGGTACGTGGTTGACAAACAAAGATTTCAGATTGCTAAAATATGACTAAAACTAAATGATCTTATTTGAAACACTGACTATAATTTAATGTATGGCCAAATAAAGAGGCTTGGGTTTACTGAAAGTATTCTAATCTCTTCTAATACATTTTTTTTAACATTAAACATGTTTTCTGTCATAGGTTTTTCATACATTTGGGTAAGTAATGAAAAAGCTAACATTTTGTAGTGGACTAACCCAAGAGTTTTGTTAGTCTTTTTCTTTAAACTTTATTGTAACATTTAATTCCAATTTAGATGATGGCTGAATTAATGTAGGTTCCTTAACATTGATTCAACAAAAAATGAACAAAAAGTGCATGTAGGTTCTGGTTTAGATGATGGTTGAATCAACATTGATGTTGTGTGATATATGATTGAAAAGCAAACGTTGACCCAACATTTTATCAACCTTGCACTTTCTGTATAATTTCTACTTTAGCTTTCAACGTAGATTCAACACTTAACAACACTTAAACTGAACTGTATTTCAACATTGAATCACCCATATTTTGCTATCTGGGGAAGCACTTTGCAATTGTGGAGGGTAGTCCTCATTGGACTTTGTGTTTATTTAAGAGTTATTTCATTTTTAGTTATTTATTCTTACCATTTTACTTGGGTGGCTTAACATGCGCTCACACATTGTTTCACTGACGGACAAATACCTCATTCATGTTCACATATCACATATTTTTTGATTGGGGAAATGAAAAGAGTTGTCATTTTGTCAATAAATTAGGAAATAAGTGACTCCATGAATAACGCCTATTGTTAATGTGGCAAATGGCCGCGCCCCCTACCATTCTATCCTTGTTCGGTCGGAGTCACTGGAGGGACCGATTACTAACTCTCCATTGGAAATCATTGTACTTTCATTGCTTATAATGTCCAAAAACGGTGATCAATTGGCACCAAAATTTATGTGGACATCCCTACTAATGCCCACTTCAACATGGCTGATTTATATGAGAATGAGGAAATGTGGAAATGAGCAGCCCTACATAGATTTATTCTAGGACGAGTGCATGCAGCTTCTTTGCTTAAAAAAAAACAACAACAACAAAAAAAAACACCATTAAACATTAAACACCAGTCAGGATATTTACAGAGACTGAAGTGGGAATGAGTAGACATGCACATTTATTTGGATGAGGAATGGACCCAGTTTTTTTACCTACAACACGGCGTCCAATGGAACGTGACAGCCGAAATGGCACGTTCCAATGCGGCCACACTCAGCTGAAAGCACATGCCTCTCCGCGATGATGCGCACGTTCAAGACAGTTCACTCTCACGCTTTAAGATGGTGGCTGCAAGTGGTGTCGGGACAACGCACGCAACTGCTTGGGAGGCAACCCCGCAACATGAAGATCGACTCAGACTGGACGGACAGTAAGGAGCTAATATTGTTGTGCTAACGCCTTTTGTTTTAACAGCCTGAAGCTAGTTGTTGCTATTGGCCGTGCCATTATTCTATACCACATGTAATACCATGATAAAGTTCAACGCTTGCCTGATGGCTGCCTGCTGCTCGCTCCCAGCCGTCGTCTGCCTCCTGAGTTGATACAAGTTTAGCGTAGCTATACGTCAGAAATATAACCAGTCGGGGTTCGTGTGCGCATTCATGCGCTTGTCCGCTTGTTATGCTGACATGCTAATTTCACCCTAACATCATGCTTATATCAAACAAACGGCACACTTTTATATAATGCCAACAACATGCTAATATCACCCTAACATGTTAATGTCGCACACCACACTTCAGTCACACTGTCACTGTAAAGTCATGCTTACATCACACTAATGACAAGTCATCACAATGTCCAGGGCTGAGCAGTCCATCCCGGGGGCGGAACGGTCCGTCCCAACGGATGTCCATTTTTAGGACGGTGATGACAAGTTTTTAAAAAATGGTCAGATTAAGCACGGGCGGAGGTGGATTTTAGTCCAGCCTACTAATCGTCCCTCATGCGTGTGACATGTGTCATGAGGCGGTCAAAGTTTATCTCAACCTACTCGGCAAAATGGGCAAACGACAAAAACTGCCTCAGAACACTTCAAATGTGCCACTAGTTACCCAACTGCGCAGGAGACTTTTCAACAGAAGATACAGCGCAAGTTTTACTAGTACGACATGTGATGAGACCCAGTAGCGCGAGCAGCATCAGAGCCAGCACACGAGCGAGTGACATCCGCATGTCTCTTGACTGTCCGCTGCTGGAGGAGTACGTAGCTTTAGTTGTGCTAAAGCTAATGCAAGTAAATATTCAGTTACTGCATGTTCTCTTCTACGGAGCCACCTTCATTAATTGCCTGCACAACGGTTTTCATGTGCTTACCAGTAGTCGCATTGCACATGCATATAATGCCCTCTAGTGGTTCACCACATGTAATACCATGAATAATTCCACAGATGTCATCATTTCACCTCACTGACAGAAACATGCCCAGCCTGTCTTGTGTGTGTAATCGGGATAGTTTTGTTAACTAACTGTTCACATTTAGTACCTTTGTTTTCGAAGTATGCCCTTGTGTGGGACATATTTAGACCGAAAAAATCTGTACCAGCATTTAAACAACCCGTAAGTGTAAGTTTTTGTCGTTTCAAAATAACCTTGCGTTATTTTGCAATAATTATTTTATAAAAAATGAAAATGTCTTAAGGCGGCACGGTGGGCGACCGGTTAGCACGTCCGCCTCACAGTTCAGAGGTCGTGGGTTCGATCCCGGCTCCGGCCTCCCTGTATGGAGTTTGCATGTTCTCCCCGTGCCTGCGTGGGTTTTCTCCGGGTACTCCGGTTTCCTCCCACATTCCAAAAACATGCATGGTAAGTTGATTGGACTCTCTAAATTGTCCTTAGGTGTGATTGTGAGTGCGGATGTTTGTCTTTGTGTGCCCTGCGATTGGCTGGCAACCAATTCGGGGTGTCCCCCGCCTACTGCCCAAAGACAGCTGGGATAGGCTCCAGCACGCCCCGCGACCCTTGTGAGGATAAGCGGTATGATAATGGATGGATGGAAAATGTCTTAAGTTAAAACGCAAACGTTTTGCAATAAAACTCCGTTTTGCAATAATATTCTGTTATTATTCAATCTTAAATATTCTAAAAAAGGGTCACGTGCCCAGCTCTGGGGGATAGGTCCTCCACTTAAACTCCCTTTCTCAAAGGAATTTTTTTTTATCATGAGTTAGGTGGTTGGCTCACCGAGGCTTCAGTACCTTCTGTTCTGTACAGTGGATGCTCAGCCAACACGACTCTGCAGCCAAAAGCCAATCAAAGCGACCCAATTGGGGCAAAGCTTATTTAGATAATGAATGAATTACATATTCAGAAGAAAACAGCAACCAAACAAAAAAAGAAAACTGGCTCCGTGGACATTTCCAACCTTAATTATCTTGAGATGATAAAAACATGATATACCCTCTCAGGGTTCTAGATATATAGATATATATTCAGAATAATGCGAAGAATCCGGCCCCGGCCTTCCTGTGTGAAATGTGAGGTCCATTCGGACTTTACAAGGCTAGTGATGATTTACATAGACGGACAAAAATCAATTTCCGCTTGCGCTTAGTCCGTCTTTTTTTATTTTATTTTTTTTTAAGTTTCCCGTCTATCGTCTAATGCAGGGGTCGGCAAACCGCGGCTCCAGAGCTTTTTGATCCTTATCTTGCGGCTCTGCGTGGCTTGGAAAAATAAATTGTAAGTGTCCGATTAAAGTGAATGTTATTTGTCTCAAAAACGTGCATCATGTCTTCATAGTAAGTCAAAGTTTTTGGCCACTTTCATAGGTAGTCCTATGGGATAATCGATCTGATTTTTTTTGCAATGCGACCGCAGTCTGAACCTCCAGGTCGCATACATCCAACATTGACGTCAGGAGCCCAAAAGGAAAAATCAGTGCTGACAGCGGGGAGATCAACTCTGCAGTTGTTTTGAGTAACAGTACTGACTTTATAGTTGAGTGGAATTTAATACCACTTGAAACATGAAGCATAAAGTGGACATTTATGGTGATAGTTGTAATTCAGCCATGGCTGGATCGGCTCTTTTTTTTCTCCATGAAATGAAATCGAAAAAGCCGCGCCTCATCATTTCCCCCAAATCCTGTATTTCTACCTCTGACGGAATCGCTCCACTGTCGAAATGCCCCGAGACGCTGCACCACAATTACTTCCGTAAACACTACGTCGTGAGTGACGGTGACACCATCTCTTCTCCTGCGCACGGACTTTCCGGACACACACACACACCAAAGAGACCGAGGTCGCATTGCTAATGTAATATGAATGCTTACACAAAAAAAATCTGATTTTTAAAAAAAAGAAGGCATACAGCAACTTTACCTGCCTTTACCTTAACCTGCGTAAAGATTAAAGTGTCTTCCTACAGCCCTGATTTGCACATGCTGTGTGCAGAGGTTCAGGAGCAGAAGGTAAAATAAATATTCAGGCAGTTAATTAACAAATATTTATTTTCATTGTTCAGTGAAATGGTGCTCTTTTTTCCACTGTATTTTTAGGCATTTTTGTTTGCTAGATGGAGAATTTAAGTTCATCTTTTGAATTCATCTGAAAGAGACCTTCAACTCAACTTATAAAATATGTTTATTTTATAAATAAAATTGAATTTTCTGAAACATGGATGGACTGCTTGGATTTCATACGCAACACACTAGTTGTGGATATATATATATATATATATATATATATATATATATATATAAAAGGGCTGTCAATTTAGCACATTATTGTCAAAGTTAATCCAACCCCCTTTTGACGCCGTCAATGTTTTTGATCGCGTCATATTAAGGTTTCCATAGCAACCAGCAGCTGCATTGATAAAGGCTGCTGGTCACCATCTATACATGTACCTTGGAAAATGTAAGAACAATAATGTATTTTATTATTCATGTGTTGGATTTTTCATAATTAAGCTTGTTAGCTTTGTAGGTTTAGCTTTATATTATATAAAAACAGGGGGGAATGTAAGAATAATAATGTATTTTATTATTCATGTGTTGGATTCTTGTGGACAAGGCCTGTTAGCTTTATTTAGCTTGTGGGTTTAGCTTTAGCTTTTTCCAAATCCACGCCCAACTTGCTTGATGTGCTTTGCTTCCACATATGTATGCTAATGGCTCACACACACACAAACACACACGCACACACACACATAGACAAAACAAGTTCATAGTGTTCCGGCTGCTTTCGCTCCCCTTTCCCTTAGAGCTGGAACACCTTTGTAATCAGGGACTCCGGAGAAAATAAAAAGAGAGGAGGCACGGGAGCCGGGCAGAGGGTTTTAGGAGCTGTAATTGTACACTTCCCTGCGCTCTCCTTGCAAGTAAAAAGACAATATTGTTGTCGAGTGTCTTCTCTCCTCATTGTGTGCATTGTTTACTAATGTCTCATTTGGTGTGAACCTGACATTTAATCGGTCCTTCGAGCCGGATCCTTATATGCCGGAAGGTTTCCAGCTGTCGAGTCAACCTCCAGGTAAAGTCCGTGGCCACGGTTCTAAGACCCTTTGTGGGACTGGTCTTTGGCTCCACTTCTGGGAACTGAAGGCTGACGGGAAGCCGGAGGAGTGAGGACATCTCTGGGTGAGTCGGAAACTCATGACACTCGTGGATGAGTGAATTGCGCGCTGGTAAAAAAAAAACCTTGTCAATACTAGTCCCTGGTCAAGTGGTAAGACAGAGTGAGTCTATAAAACTGTAAGACAGAGTTAGTCTATAAAACTGTAAGACAGAGTGAGTCTATAAAACTGTGAGACAGAGTAAGTCTTTAAAACTGTAAGCCTTGAGAATACTAGTCAATGTCAAGGTAAAAGACAGAGTAAGTCTATAAAACTGTAAGGGCGACGGCGTCCTGTACGTACTTAAACTCTGCTGAAAAACGCTGCTAAAAATGTGACTGTGTAAACTGTGTGAGTGGATATAAACAAGATTGTAAGTGACAACTTTGTGTGGACGCAATAGGCAATAATCCTCCGCTACTTGTGGTAGAAGCTTGAGGATTGCCACACACTGGGTTGATTGTCACCCTGCTTTAATGGAAAAGTCATTGTAGGACACCCTAAGTGTCATAAAACTGACTCTTCATCAAAAGAATGGGGGAAAACTAACAGTAAAATCAAACAACAAAGTCCTGAAGCAGAACATGAACTTTGAATAAAAAAAGAATAAATAAATAAGATAAAATAAAACCCTGGTGCGACATTAACTGGTGACATCTATGTATGGCCAAACAGATGACTTATTTTACCTAAATATCCATACGAATGGACTGCTGCGTTGAATGATCCTAAAGAGTCAACATTATACGACTTATGACTTTGATTCTGATTCCAATACTTTCTGTAGGGCATGCTTGTACGGCATGCTTGTCATGTGCAAGACACACTATATTAGGTAACTTGAGACCAAGTAACACTTTACCACATTATCCATTTCATCTTATTCCTATGTTTATTTATTATTGTATTATTTTTTTTTTATGAACCGAAGTAAGGGGAAAACTATTGTTTGGTCATCATCAGTGTTGGGCAAGTTACTTCCAAAATGTAATATATTACATATTACTAGTTACTTGCATGTGAAAGTAATATGTTTCTTTACAATATTACTCTATTTGTAATAGTAATGCGTTACTCAAGTTTAAGTTACTTTTAAGTTACTTTTTCAAAAATCGGGGGTTAATTTATTTAATAATGATTTCAAGACCTTAAAAGGAAAATGCAAATTTGCTGCCATACTATAGCTGGTAAAGTTAATTTATGAGCATATTTAACTGTATAGTGTGGTCTATAATATGAAACATTTCGACTCTATGGTGTGGTGGGACATCACTACTTTGATCAATATTTGTATCAGTTAGATTTATTTTTTAAATATAAATATTGGAACTGATATTTTGTCCAGTAAATAAATAATCACAGACTGTAAACCACAAATTAAATTATCATTATTCTCAAATTAATTTACACACTGGGGGCGGCATGGCTCAGTGGTAGAGTGATCCTTTCCCAACCGGCAGGTTGTGGGTTCAATCCCCGGCCATTGTGACCATGTTGAAGTATCCTTGAGCAAGATACTGAACCCCCAGATGCTCCCGATGCTGCGTCATCAGGAGGCAGATAAGATAAGATAAGATAAGAATGCCTGTATTCATCCCACAGTGGGGAAATTTTCATTGTTACAGCAGCAAAGATATAGGTCACACAGGGACGGCGGCATAATGTGGCCATTAATGTATAACATTGACGGCAAACATTTAGGATCAAACCTATGTAAATATACGCAGTAACATGTGTATATACATATGTATATACACACCAACCTACAGATGAGGTACATTGTGAAGCGCTTTGAGTACCAAAGGTAGAAAAGCGCTATTCAAGTGACAGTCCATTTGCCATTTACACACAAATAATAGTGATGCATAACATATAATCGCAAAAAGCAAAAATATGTATTGAAGTCAAAACTGACCTGACTAAATGTTTTTTCCTTTTTCATTATTTTCTCTATTTATAATAATTGAAAGTTCAGTTACTTCTAATTTTCTTTTACTACATGGAGACAAAGTTTCAAGGTGATTTGAAAAAAATGGTAAATAAGAAACGAGCGCATCGGACTCTAATAATGGCGTCTATTGTAGTTTGTCCGATTGATGGTGCCGTAGCGTGACGTCATTTGTCACCGCCAGATGATTTGCATTTTGATTGTGAACAGCCAATCAGAATCACTACGTTTTACATATGGCAATTGAGGGCACTAAGTTCATTAAATCATATCTAAAAAGCACAGTGACTTATTTTTTTGCAATTTATTCGCTTTGTTTTACTGAGGTGTGTTCCTGCTTGTATTTTGTGTCTATGATTTGCATTTTATTTTTATGAAACCGTGACAGTGATTATTGTCACAAACAATAACTTCTCAGCCCTCTTGGGTGTTCTCAATTGTGTAAAGACAATCGAATTGCTGGGCAGAGAGTTGTCTCGTGTACTCACGTTGTTACGAGAAGCTCCTAGTGCGACAGGAACTTTTTATTTGAGCATTGCTGGAATAACTTATAATAATTTATGATCAAGTGATGTTATAAACAGACCTGCTTGTTAATGTAAAATACAGATGTCAACATATGTATTATAGTCCCGAAAATTGTAACGCGTTACCCGACTCAGTAACTGTAGTAATATTACAAAGAAAATCGGAGTATCAAGTTACATTACGTCGTTACTGCCTAAATGTAATGTATCACTGTACTGCGTTACTTTTGCAACGCGTGACCCCCAACTCTGGTCATCATAGAATGCTTTTTCAAAATGGCTAGAACTATTCCCTATACCAAACATTAAGACACATTGACAGTGGCAAAAGCACTTTGCAGGGATATCATCCCCAGATATGGCATTTCTAAAAAATGTACAACGATGGTGATACCCGTTTTGTTGACCAAATTGTGGACAAAATAGTAGTGATGGTTCACATTGATCTGAGAATCTTGGCGCTTAACACCCTCGAAGTGCTGGATTGGTGGGAATAATTTATGGACCAGCAGAAAATAGACAGAGATAATGCATTAATATTACGGGAAGTACTTTTCATAATAAAATAACGCTTAGACAATGTGTGCACGTGAAAGACATGGCAAGTAATTTCGCTCCCCTTTCCCTTAGAGCTGGAACACCTTTGTAATCAGGGACTCCGAAGAAAATAAAAAGAGAAGAGGCGCGGGAGCCGGGCAGAGGGTTTTAGGAACTGTAATCGTACACTTCCCTGCGCTCTCCTTGCAAGTAAAAAGACAATATTGTTGTCGAGTGTCTTCTCTCCTCATTGTGTGCATTGTTTACTAATGTCTCACTTGGTGTGAACCTGACAGAAAAAAAAAAGCTTTAGAGTAGAGGAGGCGTTACATCTGCGTAGCAATAGCACGTTAGCTCGTCCCCACTCACGCTCAGCTCCTCGGCTCACTTCGTCCCGGCCGGCTCATTCGGCCGACGCCTAGCCATAGAATGACGCGATACGGCTCATGACCCAAAGTCAGAATCGGCTAAGTATGTCTAATGGCAACATTGAACCAATAGGATCAACACACAAATGCACATATCCAGCTAATATTTAGCTTAGATCATACGTAGCTGCAGCATATACATAAATACTGTACATACAGATACATCCTATGGTTACATTGCTTAGATTAGATACTTTCTTTGCTTGCCCTTAAAATGCAACGTTGTGTTTGTCATATATATTTTCTCTCTAAAGCAAGACAAGGTTAGCCAATCAATTGGTGTTCAGTAGCATGCTTTTAGTAACAGCTGAAAGACGCACGCGTTCATTTGTGTTAGTGTGTGTGTGTGTGTGTGGGGGGGGTGTGTGTGTGTGTGTGTGTTTGAAAAGGGCTGAGGGACTGTTTGCGTGAGTTAAATCCAATGCTTGTTTTATCAATTGAAGAGAAAAAGTCAACCAAACCTTTTTTTTTTCAAAAATATGTTCTATGCAGGCCCCCTAGTTCAAACAAAGCATTCTAATTAATATTGTGTATTTTGGAATATGAGTTAAGTTGTAAAATCCATCCATTTTTTACCATCTCAGGGGTCGGCCATTTTATTACTTCTGTTGACTGAAAATGACATCACAGATGCGTTGACGGCTCAAATAACGACCAATCATTATGGGTCAGTTTCAGAAAACAGGTGAGCTGTGATTGGTCGTTACGTGAGCCCTGAGAAACTGTGATATCATTTTCAGTTGAAAGACGTGACAAAATGGCCCCCCTAGTGATGACTAAAAATAGGTGGATTAACTCTTATTCCACAAACACAATGTTTATCAAAATGCCTTGTTTCAACTAGTGGGCTTGCATGGAGCATATTCTTATAAAAATAATGTTTGGGTTGACTTCGCCTTAATAAAGTATTTGCATAAGAAAATCAATCCTCTTATTCATGTTAGGGGTATTAAAATTCAAGAAAATAATGGGACAGAAAAATCAAGGGATTTTTTTACAATAAATAAAATATACGATTAACTACGAGTTAACTATGAAAAAATGCAATTAATGATTAAAAATGTTAACTGATTGACAGCACTAATATATATATATATATATATATATGTATGTATGTATGTATATATATATATATATATATATATATATATATACATACATACATACATATATATATATATATATATAGCCAATACGTATGTATGTATGTATATATATATATATATATATATATATATATATGTATGTATATATATACATACATATGTATGTATATATATACATATATATATATATATATGTATGTATATATATATATATATATATATATATATATATATGTATGTATATATATATATATATATATATATATATATATATATATATATATATATATATATGGGCGGCACGGTGGTCGACTGGTTAGCACGTCCGCCTCACAGTTCAGAGGTCGTGGGTTCGATCCCGGCTCCGGCCTCCCTGTGTGGAGTTTGCATGTTCTCCCCGTGCCTGCGTGGGTTTTCTCTGGGCACTCCGGTTTCCTCCCACATTCCAAAAACATGCATGGTAAGTTGATTGGATACTCTAAATTGCCCCTAGGTGTGATTGTGAGTGTGGATGTTTGTCTCTGTGTGCCCTGCGATTGGCTGGCAACCAGTTCAGGGTGTCCCCCGCCTACTGCCCAAAGACAGCTGGGATAGGCTCCAGCACGCCCCGCGACCCTTGTGAGGAGAAGCGGTACAGATAATGAATGGCCTTGTGAGGAGAAGCGGTACAGATAATGGATGGATGGATGGATGTATATATATATATATATATATATATATATATATATATATATATATATATATGTGTATATATGTATATATGTATATGTATATATATATATATATATATATGTATATATATATATAAATATTAGGGCTGTCAAATGATTGAACATTTTTATCGAGTTAATCACAGCTTAAAAATAATTGATCATAATTAATCGCAATCCTCCAAAATATGCCATATTTTTCTGTAAAATGTTGTTGGAATGGAAAGATAAAAGACACAAGACGGATATATACATTCAACATACTGTCAATATGGTCAAATGGTCAAATGTGGCGGTCGCTTGATTGCTGCAGCCGTTCATCCGCACCCAGCGGAGAGGGGAGGGGCTTCGTTTGGTGGTAGACTACGTGTCATGTGAGGCTTGGGATTTGGACCCATACGCAGACATGACACGGAGGTTGAAGAGTAAAAAGTCTTTATCCACAAAAATACAGAGTAACAACAGAGATCAGGACTGGAAGACAGTTTGCATCCTCACTCGAAGAGGGTTTGACATACTGACAATGAGTCACTGTGTAACTCAAACTTTTAAACTGTAAGACTTCAGGCCTATATGACATCATAAACGACAACGCATAAACAACCATAGAACTGCAGAGCAACTGATACATCACGTAAACAACCAGTCATAACAGTCCCCCCCCCGCACCCCCAAGGGGCACCACCTGGTGCCCAGAATCTAAAACAACAACAGAAACTAGGTCCAAAAAACCCCAAATAAACTTAAATATAAAACAAGAATTAAAGTAACTTAACAAACACGAGGAAACCAGCTGTACTTGGATCAAGACAGCAAACAAACAGCAGTTAAACCCGACATAGACAATGAACCAACAAAGACTGAAAGAAAACAATAAACCATATACAGACAAGACAATGAGCAACACAACGAGTAACACTGATAAAGTGTAGGAGGTAACACAAGGGATCGGGGTAAACAAGCACAGGTGGACATTACCTGCTTGCGATACAATAACCTAACCAAACAGACACGTACAAAAGAATCATGATGAAAACATGAAACTAAATTCTAAATCAAAAACAAAATCAAGAATAGATCAGAGAAGGCCAGACAAGAGGTTCCCGGCGGAACCAGCCCGGTGGGCGTCCAGGAGGCCTGACGAGAGTGTTATGGAAGGACTAGACTGGTGGGCGACCCGGAGGCCAGACGAGAGGGTCTTGGCGGGCCAGTTCAGTGGGCGTCCAGGAGGCCAGACGAGAAGGTCTTGACGGGGACAATCTTGTGGCCCTCCCAAAGGCCAGACAAGAGGTTCTTGGCGGGGCCAGTCCGGTGGGCGTCCAGGAGGCCTGACGAGAGGCTAATGGCAGGACCAGTCTGGTGAGCGACACGGAGGCCAGACGAGAGGGTTTTGGCAGGGCCAGTCCGGTGGGCGTCCAGGGGGCCACACTGGGGACGAAGGCAGCCTCAGGCCTTGCACCGCTGTCGCAGAATCCAAGACCAGCAGCAGTGGTTGCACTACCAGAGCCGAGTCAGAGGGCAGCCGAAGGTCTTGCACTGCTGAAGCAGAATCAGAGGGCAGCCAAAAGCCTTGCGCCATTGTAGCAGAATCCAAGGGCAGCCGCAGAGGTTGCGCTGCCGGAGCCGTCGTAGCAGAATCCAAGGGCAGCCGCAGAGGTTGCGCCCTCGGAACAGAGTCAAAGGGCAGTCGAAGGCCTTGCGCCGCTGGAGCAGAATCAGAGAGCAGCCGAAAGCCTTGTGCTGCCGAAGCAGGACCGGAAGGAGGCTTCAAAGCTTGCGCCGCTGGGGAAAAGTCAAAGCCTGGTGGTGCTGAGGAGCCAGGATGGGGGCCTGCATTTGCTGAGGTGCCGAGAAGGGGGCCTGGCATTGCAGAGGAACCAGCATGGGAGCCTGTAGTTACCGAGCTGCCGGGAAGAGGGCCTGGCACTTCAGAGGAGCCGGCATGGGAGCCTGTAGTTGCCGAGGTGCCGGGAAGAGGGCATGGCACTGCTGAGGCACCGGGTGCAGAGGAGCCGGCATGGGAGCCTGTCATTGCCAGGGTGCTAGAATGGGAGCCTGGCACTGCAGAGGAGCCGGGATGGGAGCATGTAGTTACCGAGGTGCCGGTAAGAGGGCATGGCACTGCAGAGGAGCTGGCGTGAGAGCCTGTAGTTGCCGAGGTGCTGGGAAGAGGGCATGGCACTGCTGAGGCACAGGGTGCAGAGGAGCCGGCATGGGAGCCTGTCGTTGCCAGGGTGCTAGGATGGGGGCCTGGCACTGCAGAGGAGCCGGGATGGGAGCATGCAGTTGCCAAGGTGCCAGGAAGGTGGCCTGTCACTGCCGAGATATCAGGACGGGAGCCGTCATTTGCTGAGGCGCCGGGATGGGGGCCTGGCACTGCAGAGGAGCCGGCATGGGAGCCTGTAGTTGTTGAGGTGCCGGGAAGAGAGTCTGGCACTGCCTGCTGAGGCATTGGGTGCAGAGGAGCCGGCATGGGAGACTGTAGTTGTCGAGGTGCCGGGAAGAGGGTCTAGCACTGCCGAGGCACTGGGACGGGGTCGGCATTTACTGAGGCACCAGAATGGAGTCCTGGCACCACAGAAGGGCCGGCCTGAGAGCCTGTTGTTGCCAAAGTGTCCGCAAGGGGGCCTGTCACTGCCGAGGCCTCGGGACGAGGGCCCGCATTTGCTGAGGCGCTGGGAAGTAGCCCTGCCTCATCAGCCTGCCACCATAGAGGTTAGGACGCACACGAGACACGAGGGGTTGGGAGTACAGATAGTGAGGAAGGTAAACTAGAAGAAACGGGATGAACGGGACTAGGTAAAGAAGTACACAGTGAAGGAGGTGTCGAAAAAGGCGGTGAGTGTAGTAGCTTGGGTAAAGGTTCATAATGATATGACTTGGAAAAGGCTGAATTATGGGAGGAACCAGAACCTGTACTCGGGCGTCTACGTCGGCCACCCCGTGGGGGTCCCGTGTAAATGGCCAACCGGGCACCCAAAGAAGGGTCCGAAGGCAAGGGTTCAGCCGTGGACAAAAGGGTACAGGTTCGGAATGACGCGACTTGGAAAAAGCGGACTTAGGGGGAACCAGAACCTCTACTCTGGCGTCTACGTTGGCCAATCCGCGGGGGTCCCGTGTAAATGGCCAACCGGGCGCCCGAGCCAGGGTCTGATGGAAAGTGTTCTGGAGTGGACACTAAGGAATCATCATCAGAAAAATGTGACAAAAACTGACAAAGGCTTGAATAATGACTTGGGAAGGTAATCGAAAACCAAAAACAGTGTCAAAATCTAGGTCGGAAACTAAGGGATCATCATCGTACAAAAACTGAGGAGGGCTTGAAAAAGCAGGAAGCCCCAAATCAATGTCAGATGTGGAGGGATGTTTAGGAGCAGGTGGTGATCTTCGGCTTGAGGGATTGTGTCTGAGTCTGCTGGGTCTATGACTGGCCAGTACGTTCTGTCATGTGAGGATCGGGATTTGGACCTATACGCAGACATGACACGGAAGTTGAAGAGTAAAAACTCTTTATCCACAAAAATACAAAGTAACAACAGAGATCAGAACTGGAAGAGAGTTTGCATCCTCACTCTAAGATTTGATGTACTGACAATGAGTCACTGTCCAACTCAAACTTTTAAGACTTTTGGCCTATATTACTTTCATAAAGGACAACACATAAAAGTACCATAGCAGCTGTAGAGCAACTGATACATCACGTAAACAGTCATACCACTACGACAGCATATTTCAACATCGCAATGGCCGAAGCACTATGCTAATGCTAACAATATTGCTGTCTTGGTAAAGTTCAAGAACTGTAAAAAAAAGTGAACAGCCGCCGTGTGAACAGGACGTTGTTTGGCTCTGTGTGACGTAGTATGCCCGATGCTGATTGGCTGCCACGAGGCGGAATGGCAAAAAAGTTGAATTGTTTAATATGCGACGAATGGGGTGAATGGATGGATTTTCAGTGCTTTGCTCCGCATCCTACCACTCCAAACACATCATTCGCATCACCCTGCATGCAACCGCGCCCGCCCGCGTGAACTACATTGAATCCAATTGAAACGCGTCGCCAGAAGCGCTCCCACGGCAGTTGGTGTGAACGTAGCATGAATGCAGCATCAGGCGTTGACTCAGCTGGTGTGTGAGGCTGAGAAGTTCTGACTAGATATAGTCGGGCTCACCTCCACAAACAGCTTGGGCTCTTGTACCAGTCCTCTCAAGAGTGGTTAGATACTCTTCCACTCTGGAGTTGCCCAAGGTGAGAGGCGCCAAGCAGGTGTGGGCATACTTATTGCTCCCCGGCTTGGCGCCTGTATATTGGGGTCGACCCCAGTGGACGAGAGTGTAGCCTCCCACTGCCTTAGAGTGGGGCATGGGTCCTGAATGTTGTTTGTGCCTATGCACCAAACAGCAGTGCAGAGTACCCACCCGTTTTGGAGTCCCTGGAAGGTGTATTGGAGAGCACTTCCCCTTGCGACTCGTTCTGTTGAGGGACTTCAATATTTATGTGGGCAATGACAGTGAGACCAGAAAAATTAGCAGTTTCCCACTGCTTTGCATACTAAGAAAAATGTTGTGATAATTACTTGAAAAAACCTAGGAAAGGTTTTTCACTCAGATATTCAAAGTAAATTTTACAAGAGTTTTTGACTACATTTTACTAGTTTATGAAATAATAAAGTCACCCAGGAGAAGAGAGGTTATATATTTTTTATTTTATTTTTTATTTTATTTAATTATTTTTTTTATATAGCACATTTTATACACAAGGTAATTGAATGCAGTCGAGGATCAAACCCACAACCACCAGATTAGGAGATGGCAATGCTACACCTGAGCCACACTGCTCTGTCAGCTGTGAGTGAGTATATTGCTGGTGTCTTCAAAAGGAGACAAAAAAAGCACCTGGTGGTATGAGGATTCCACGTAACACCAACAACATACTAATACATGGTAGGAGTGGCATGGCTCTGGTGTCGATTGGCCCTCTCCCAACCTGGAGGTTGAGGTTTCAGTCCTCAACCACATTGAGTTTCCTTGTGTATGAAATGAGATGTCTAAATAATGTCTTACCTCGCCAACCCTTGAGTGACTTTTTTATTAATTTAATAAACTATTCAAATTTACTCAGATTCTGTTCTTGTAAAACTTACTTTTACCTTTCTAGGATTTTTCACTCAGAAAAAGTGAAAAAGGACTGGCCACAACTGCATCTATTTTTTCTAGGTCAAACCTTTCTAGGTTTTTCTAGGCCAAGGTGCTACTGATAAACCTTTCTAGTTTTTTTTTAAGAAAATATTACTCCCCATTTTTAACAGTGCACCTGCAAGTATGAGGGGCTTTTTTCCCCCAGTGGCCATGTGGACAGACAAGTGCAACATGTTTTTAACATTAGGACAGAGAAAAAAAAAACTTTAATTCCTGCTTGTCTTCCTCTTGGAGTGAGTTAGTTGTTCCTTTACTTATTTTTTGTCAAATTTCAAATGAGAGGGGACGGAGGTCAGATGACACGTTGACTCCTGGTGCGACTCCGTTAAAATGGTGAAGTGTATCTTCATCAGCACCCCTAAACCACTGATCGTAGAATTGCCGCTGCTGTGAACCACAGCCAATATACATGTTGGTGGAGACAAAAGGTCATGTGTTCATTGGCGCGACTTAGAGGCGCAGAGTTGCATTTTACTTGATGGTTGTGACCTAAAACCATTGCCATGGTGACGCGCACACGACACTCACCAAAAGTGGCACACACACACGCTATTGCAAAATGTGTTTATGGAGTATTAAATGAAGCATATCAGTGGTAATTTATGGGAGTAAATTTGTAGAAATTGTGCATTCAGGAATGATGAAGGATTCCAAACGCTCTCACGTCTGTTTATCGACATTGCACGACATGGTTGAGTCTGCAAGCCTTCATCAAATAATTCGAACAAATCATTTTTTTTTTTCAAATGAATACAATGGTGCCTTGAGATATAAGTTGAATTTGTTCAGTGAGCATGCTCATAGGTCCAAACACTTGTATTGCGAATCATCTTTCCCATTGAAATGAATGTGTTGTGCTTGTTTTCTGATAAGGAAAAATATCACTCTATAATACTGCACTGTACAAAATATTGCATAATAGCAATCAAATTATCAATAATGAAGTGGAACAGTTTGTGTGTCATGACTTCATGCTGCACCCCATCCATTTTGCTGCTCTTTCTACTGTGCCTGCTTTGGCCACCAGAGACAGT
Organism: Filicampus tigris; assembly: GCF_054856515.1. Taxonomy (NCBI): domain Eukaryota; kingdom Metazoa; phylum Chordata; class Actinopteri; order Syngnathiformes; family Syngnathidae; genus Filicampus; species Filicampus tigris. The sequence continues at coordinate 26,941,267 of NC_141223.1, read as the reverse complement.
ATAATACAGTCATGCAGACAAACAAAGAATAATAGACTTCCTCTACTCAGTAAATTTAGAGTCATGTCTATCATTTTTTACAGTGGATAAAGAATAAATGCCATCTGTCTACAAGTTGTTTCACCGTTTCTGTTTACTAACTTTACTCGATCATCTTCCAATTTTTGGCCCAAACGACGACAAATACAGAATCGCATCTTGCTCACGTCTATCATGGAGAAAGTTAGTGGGGGATCCTGGACATGATGGTTCCACTTGTTTTTAGCCTTTTGTGACCTTTTTCAAATTCACATTCAATGACAGTGGCCCCCCCACCACCGGCTCATTGCCCAATACCAGTCCGTGGGCCATTTGGTAGCAACAGCCAGTTGGAGTCTAGCTTCTCTTTTGCTCCTTTGCAAGTTGAAAAACTCAACAGAAAGTCATAGTAAGAAGTCAACAATGATCAAACATGCAGCTGAGGGAAGCCATGACTTGACGTTATCCTGTGAAGATGAAACCGTTTTGAGAAGGGAAGTTGACAGAAGACGAAAAGGAGAAGAAGAGCCAATGAAGCCAACGTGCAAGCTACTCTAGTGGATGGATATGGGCCCTCCAAACCGGCAATGCAGCAAACCCCTTGAATCATTTGAACAAGTACTACCACCCAAGTGTTGATGTGGGAAGCAGGAATAAGGAAGCCGAATCCGTAGTATTAGCAGTTTAGCAGCTACTAACTAACACTGAGCACTGACGCTGCTAACTAATAACGAGCCACCCAAGGGCGTCACTTGGGCTTATGGATGGTGGTTGGGGTGGGCTTAGCCACAAGGGTATGCACAAGGTGTGAGCGAGTGAAACGCACAAGCAGAAACTTCCACAAAGCAGCTAATAAAGACGGATACGAATGTGTCTAAGTTTAAAGTCAATATTTGATTTGTCATGTTGTTTCAATCTGTTTTTTTAATACAGTACACGAATACAGGAAGTACGTGTACAGCATGAACCACACACACACAAAGTTGTTACGAATGCAAAACTGTTTGCAAACAAATGTCACTGTCTTGTGACAAAGGAAGCTCGGCTCATCTTTTCAACTAAAAACAAATAACAGAAACGTTCCCATTTGAGGAGTTAAAAATGGCATGAAAATGGAATTAACAGCCGCAATCGCCAGCTACTTGGTGGTTGGAGGCATCAAAGAATGCCCCCGGTTTTGGAAGGTAGCAGGTCGGTCGATGATGTAGGGCCTCCTCGAATGACTTTTTGTTTTTGCCTCGGAAATTTCCTTTCCTATTCTATCTGAGCGAGATGACCCTGAAGTACTTGGAGGATAGGATTGTTCGAACTCTAAAAATGTTTAGGAAAGTTGCCCGTATGCAACCTTGAAGCCCCCTTTAGTAAATGTTTCTTGTGACCAACCGTTACCAAAGGATATTACCCACAATTCTTTCAGGCAGAAACATTTAAGGCAACATGATATACAGTAGATGTAGTTGAGAGACTATGCGAAGACACTTGAGTATCACGCTCAAGAGTTTAAAAAATAATGGTTAAAAACTAGAGCTGCAAGGGCGTTGTTGATCTTTTTTTTTTTTATAAAGGGCCCTCCCAGCCCTTTCAAAGTTGGTGTTCTGGCACGTTGAAATAGATTTTTTTGTAAAATTAAGAATATCAGATTAAAAGATATTTTGATAAAGCATGACCGATATAAAAGGCCCAAAATTAGACAAAAATGTAATGGAAATTGAAAATGGACAATTTGAATTTGAATTTGGAGTCGGTCTCCGGAAGCTATTTTGTAGGACTTGGGCTATTACATGTTCCTCCAAATTCTGGTAGATCTTGGTGAACTCTTGAACCGGGGCTGTTTAGCTAAAAATTTGTAAAGGGCACAACTCAACCATTTTGTTTTTAAACACAACTTCAACTCTTTAAATAGTGATTAATTGGCCAAGGATGATGTGTGTGCCAAGTTTCATGTTTTCACAAATGTTAAGTCCATCAAAATCATTTTTCTTAACAAAAGCATGGTGCCACAGCACACAGTGTTTGGCAAAATAAAAATCTTTGCTTTTCCTGGTCATCTTGAAAATCTTAGGCGAAACACCCACAATTTCAAGACAATTTAAAATCTCTTGGAGGAATTTTATAAAATGCAACGGCTACAAAAGGACAAAAATGGGGCCAAATGTGAAAGACAACAAAAAATGGTGGCGGTCCTGTTAGGTTTAGCATATGACTGCAGGAGTTTTTATTGTAGGTCATCAGTTTTAATGTCACGTACAACCAGCACTGCTTCACCAAAAATTTGTAAGGGGCGTTGTCGATCTTTTTTTTTTTTTAAATCGCACAATAACCTACTAAAATATTGATGCTGTTGCCAGGCCCAATATATTTGCAAAGTTTCATGAGTTTTCATGCATGTTTGGACCCTCAAGAGTAGCATTGTTTTCTTGGCAAATAGCGAATTTCCATGGCAACAGCTCGTATCGGATAGCCAGAAGCTGTTTGTGCTATAGTATTTCGAAAACACATTTTTTTTCCCCCAGTTGTTGTCCCAGTTGTTAAGATGGTATATCCGAAGTTTGAAGTCAGCCAGATGAATCCTCTAGGAAAATGGGTGCAAAAGTATGCCCTGTAAATGTGCAAAAATGGGCCAAAATTGGTAATTCGAAAATTCATAGCTCATTTCTTGTTCATGGACTGGTTAGCACATCTGCCTCACAGTGCAGACGTTGTGGGTTCAAATCCGGCCCCGGCCTTCCTGTGTGGAGTTTGCATGTTCTTTCCGTGCCTGCGTGGGTTTTCTCCAGTTGCTCCGGTTTCCTCCCACATTCCAAAAACATGCATGGTAGATTAATTGAAAACTTTAAATTGTCCTTAGGTATGATTGTGAGTGTTAAAGGTTGTTTGTCTTTGTGTGCCCTGCGATTGGCTGTCAACCATTTCAGGGTGTGCCCCGCCTGCTGCCCAAATATAGCTGGGATAGGCTCCAGCACCCCCGCGACCCTCGTGAGGATAAGCGGATCGGATAATGGATGAATGGACTTGCTGTTCACTTTTGACTATGACCGGAATATACTTTCTTGTACGTCTTGGGGTGGTACACGTGCCTGCCAATTTTCATAGGCCTAGGTCAAACGGGCCGGGATTGTTTTTTGTTTTTCCACTTTAGATGGCGCTACAGAGCCATTTTGTTTACATTGTTTATGACGATTTTAAAATATCCAATTTTTCACCTGGCCTGATGAGACTGCGAAGCTTAGTGAGTTTTCGTGCATGTTCAGGGTCTCAAAAATACAATCAGTTGTGCAGAAAATAAATAAATAAATAAATAAATAAACAAAGCTGTCTCACAACCCTGGCCACATTGGAGTACTTGCATATTGGGGGATTTGCACGTTGAGGTACTTGTATATAGGACAATAAAAAAATGTAGATGTTTATGCCAGGCTAGATGTGTGTGCAAAGTTTCATGAGTTTTTGCCCAGGTTTAGACTCCCAAAACATTCATTTTTCTTTTTAAATAGTTCATCGCCACGACAACAGCATATAAAAACAAAATAAAAACCTTTCAATAACCTTTCATCATAAACATGTTTAGATGGAACACCCAGAGTTGGGAGATGACTGGGTAAAATCTCTAGGAGGAAGTCTTTAAAATATGATCCTACAAAAGGCCAAAAATGTCACCCAATTCCAAAATAAAGTCCTGTTAGGTTTAGCACATGTCTATAAAATACTTTTTTGTCTGTCTTGGGCTGTTTTACATATGTCTCCAAATTTTCAAAGATCTAGATGAAACAGAACCGGGAAAGCTTTTGTTTTTGTAGGGGGTGCTATAGAGGCATATTTCGAAATAAGCACAAGAAATCTCTCCTTTATCTATTTTTATGCCATGTGTACCATGTGTGTTAAAAGTTTCACAAATTTTCGCCCAGATTTAGACCCTGAAAAACAGAAGATTTCAATAACTTTTCGCCTTAAACGTAGATGAAATATGAAAAGTTTGAAAACAATCGGATAAAATTTCTACGAGTTCCTTATAATATGACCTCTATAAAAGGCCAAAATGGGCGCAAAATTTCAAAATAAAGTCAAAATGGTGGACTTCCTGTAAGGTTTAGCCTATGACTCCAAAAGACATTTTTGTAGGTCTTGGGCTTTTTGTAGGTCTTGGGATATTGGGCTATGCCTCCCAATTTTGACAGATCCATGTGAAACACGGAATAGGGAACGCTTTGTTAAAAATTTGTAGGGGATGATATAGAGCTATTTTGGTAAACTAGCACAAGAAATCTCTAAAATGTGTATTTTCATGCCAGGTCTGGTGTGTGTGCCAAGTTTCATGAGTTTTTGCCCAGGTTTAGACCCTCAAAAATAGCATCAGTTTTCATTGTATGCAGCGCACCACCACGACAAGAGCGTATGGCGAAATTAAAAGATTTGGCTGTTACACAAACCACCAAGTAATCGGAGATCTAGGTGAAACATACAACCCAGAATCCTTTAAGAAAGAATTGTTAAACGTAAAGTTTAATGCTATGCCCCCATCGTAGAGTCTGTCGAAAACGTTAAAATACTTTTCCCTGTTGTCCCAAGTGTTGAGACACTGGTACATACCAAATTTGAAGTCAGTCGGGTGAATCGTCTAGGACTAGGGGGGAAATGTATAACCCCTGTAAATTGTACTTTCAAATACTCATAACTCACTTCCTGTACATGTTCGGGCAGGTTTTAGCCATAGGTCAAACTTACCGGGGCAGGGCTTTGATAAACCACAGGCCAAAAAATTGCGCCGAATTCCAAATTTAATTCCAAATGGTGGACTTCCTGGAAGGTTTAGCACATGGCTACAAAAGATGTTTTTGTAGGTCTTAGGCTGTTACATATGCCACCAAATTTTCATAGATGTAGGTGAAACGTACAACTGAGAATCCTTCGTTAAGAAGGAATTATGAAACACTGATGCTCCGCCCCAAGTCAAACTTACCGGAGCTGGACTCTAGGGGGCCCTGCAAACCCTTTTATTTAGTGCTCATGTATGGGGACTTCAGAATATCACATTTTTCGCCAGACCCAATATGTGTGCAAAGTTTAGTGAGTTATGTTCGACATTAAATCACTTTTGTAGTTGGAGTGATTGAAAAATACTGACATTGAAAAAGAGAACAAACAGTGATTGTATTTCAGAAGAGAATAATTTACCTGTGACAAAGGGATCTGAGCAAATTCAAACATAGTGTTCGGTAGGTTGGCTCTGTTTATTGCAGCCGTCGCCTTCGTCTTTCACCTTTTTTCTGGACATGAAATCCCTGATTGGTGATCATTTTCGGGATTCTATAGAATCCTTTTCAGCCTTTCCCCACCCTCAATTTGTTCAACCAACAACAACAACACACATAGTAGGCATGGTAAATGTCATTCCTGTTTCGCTGAATTGAAAGAAATGAAGCGATAGAGGAGCAAGCCATGCAAAATGTATGTAGGGGGGCAATGTATTCTGGGTTGTAGTGAAAAACATCTTCTGATTCATAGCTGGGGCACATCATCAGTGATGGTCCTGAGATCATTGAGTGTTCGAACATCAGACACCCTCACTCAGGTGGTCCAGCTGAGGTTCATGACGTCTCAGCTTGTGCCCCAGCAGTATTTAATCTGGATCTGCCCTCTTTATCCAGAGCAACTTTGAGGCTTTCTCTGCTGCCTCTGTGTTGTTGCAGATGGCTCTTCTTTTCCTCTTTCCTGTGATGCCGAGTGCAGTGTAGGCTCTGCACAGAGACTGTCCTGCAAAGCCTCTTCACCCTACCTCCACAGGCAAGTACCTAGCTTTCAAGCCTTGTCTGTGGCAGTCGCTGACTAGACCAGGGGTGCCCATTACGCAGATCACAAGGGCATTATGGGTAGATCACCAGCCTATCATCCGTCCTCACTACTGTATTGCTACATTCACACCAACTGTGTTGGGAACGTTTTCTGGCGGTGCGTTTCAGTTGGAGTCAATGTAGTTCGCGCGGGTGGGCGCGGTTGCGTACGATGCGTTTGGAGCGGTGGGACGCGGAGCGAAGCACCGGAAATCCGCCCATTTGCTCACTCGGCGCGTATAAAACAAGTAAACATTTTTGCCATTCCGCCTCGCAGCAGCCAATATTCGTCCGACACAGCCACACAGCATCCTGGTCACTCGGCGACTTTTTTTTTTTTTAAACAGTTCTTGAACTTTACCAAGACAGCAATATTTATAGCATTATCATAGTGTGCAAAAAAGTTGACTTGTTTTATACGCGCCGGATGGAGTGAATGGGCAGATTGTTGTTGCTGCAAATCTGCTTGAGGCTGGCTATCAGCTGCTACTGTCCGGGCAATGTGTCCCTGGCTGATTCCATTCAGTGCAAGTCATTAGAGTGAGGTAATTACAAAACATTTTTGTTGTTGTATTGTGCTATATATAGCTTGATGCAGTCATGCAACGTACACCAGCATATACGGTACATATAAAAATAATTCTCACTATATAGTATTTATAAATAATGTGTTATGCATTTTTAGTGGGTAGTAGATCATTTTGACTCGGTCATGTCATAAGTAGCTCTCAGGCTGAAAAAGTGTGTGCACCCCTGGACTAGGCCATCATACTTTTCACTCTTCTGTTCAAAGGCCTCCAACATTCATTCTTCCGACGACACAGTGAGTTCCAGCATGACAACGTTCTTTGTTGGCTCTGACACCAAAACGATATCAGGTCTGAGGGTGGTCGTAGCAACATGCTGGGGGGACTTGAGTTGGCTGCCCAGGTCCACTGACAGTTGCCAATCGTGTGCAATTGTGAGAAGCTCTGATGTTGCTCTTGGTGTTGTACTTTAGCTTCTCCCCTGCTCTGACGAAGTTGATAGCTTTCATCTTGGGCTTTTACCTCCAACAGCTAGCGATACCATTACAGATGCTCTCTGCGATGGTCTTGAGCACCTGATCGTGGAGCTATCGGACCGGCCATCCCCCAGCGCTTTTGGGTAGCAACTCATGATGTGCTCAAAGGTCCGCTTTCTCTGACACAGGGAGCATGCTGGTGTGTCGACCAAACCCCAGCAGTGCAGGTTGGAAGGGCTGGGAAGTACATTATAGACTGCCTGAACTAAGAACTTGATGCGATGTGGCCTTTGCCCGCCACAGGTCATTCCACCAAACCTTCCTCTCCACAACTTGCTCCCATCTCGTCCAGGCACCTTGCTATCTCATTTCCACTGCTCTGCTGGATACCTCCTCCTCCACCACAGCACTCACCTCATTCTGGACTAGTTGCCTCCGCTCTTTCCTCTTATCAAACCGGGGGAATGACCTGTCCTACCTCTGTCCACTGTTCCCACCAGGACTCTTTGGCATAGCCGGGACTCTGCTCTCTATTTCCTGCCAGTCTTAATTGTTTCTCCTGCCCCAGATACTTTTGGGTCCGCTGAGTCACGGAATTGCAGCCCCTCCCTTGCGCGCAAGACCTTGAACTCCTCTTCAATCGATTTCAAGGGGAGTGTCAGTTTGCAGGTGTTTCCATAGAGGGCGATGTTACTCAAGCTCTTCGGCAGTCCTAACCACCTCCTCAGGTAGCGGCTGACTCGCCTTTCCAGATCTGTAATGGTCATAATTGGGAACTCGTAGAGGAGCAGTGGCCACAATAGGCTTGGCAGAATCCCGTGTTGGCAAACCCAAGCCTTGAAATTTCCTGGAAGGCCCGTCTTGTCGACATTCGTCAGCCATCCCTCTAGCGTTTCACAGACGTCCGTGATTGAGGCTGAATCCCTGAGACTGCTGTCGAAGAACTTTCCCAGGCTCTTTATTGGCTTCTCAGAGATGGCAGGGATTGTGTTCCTGCGGAATTTGTCCGCTACTATACCCTTCTTCAAGACCAACGATTTTGACTTTGATGGCTTGAATTACATCCTAGCCCATCCCATTAGCCTCTCCAGCCCCATCAAGGTCCATCTGCCTCCAGGCAGCGACTGGTGGTCATTGTCGGGTCATCCATGAAGGCACGGATTGGCGGTTGTCGGATCACCAACATCTTCATCGCTACAGCGAACAGGATCACTGAGATGGTGCAATCTGTGATGATTCCCACCTCCAATCTGTGTCACTCAAATGTTGATCCCGCTGAGACGCTCAGGCTGAAATCACCATAGTAATCCAGGATGAGCTCTCTTATTGCAGGCGGAACATGGTGCCTCTCCAGTGTTTCGAGGACCATCTTGGGGGCATTGGGCCAGAGGCATTGGCCAGATCTAACTACAGCAACACCAAATCACCCTTTTTCTCCCTTCCCTCTCTGAGGAGCTGAGTGACCACGCCCGTGTGCTCCAAGCACCCATGTACGTCGGGGACGCCCTTCTGCACGGAGGTGTCTATGTATCCATTCTTGAGGAACAAATCCACCAGACACTTAGCTACTATGCTTATGAAAATCTTCCCTTCAACACTGAGCAGCAAGATTATTCTAAACTGGCTGATCGTCTTGGAGTCCCTCTCCTTAGGAATCCACACTCCCTCGCCACTGCTGTGCTGTTTTCCCCCTTCTCCAAATGATACAATACATTACAATACAGTTTTATTTATATTGCGCATTTAATAACAGCTAGAGCTGTAACAAAGCACTTTACATACAATACAATAAAAAGGCCATAATACAGCAAGTGGAATCAATAAATTAACATAAAACACTATATTCAATAGACACTGGAAAAGAGACAAAAATAACAGGTCTGATCAAAAGCCAGAGAATAGAATAGAGAATAGTGACTTGAACCGGGTTTTAAAATGGAAAGAGAGGGGGTTTGCCTAACATCCAATGGGAGGTAATTCCAAAGGGAAGGACCAGCAGCCGAAAAAGCTCGATCCCCTCTAAGGCTCCACTTGGTCCTCGGCACCTCAAGCAGCGCCTGGTCTGCAGACCTGAGGCAGCCTACGCAGGAAAGGTGTGTAGGAGTGGAGGAGCTCAGACAGGTACACCGGGGCAAGCCCATTTAATGATTTATAGACAAATAGGATAATCTTAAATTGAACCCAAAATGCACTGGGAGTCAGTGTAGGGAGGCCAGAATCGGTGTAATGTGCTCCATCTTCTGATCTCCAGTTAGTAGGCGTGCAGCAGCATTTTGGACCAACTAGAGACATTTGAGAGAGGACTGGCTGACTCCAAAATAAAGTGTATTAGCCGAGATGTAACAAAGGCATGGATGACTGTTTCTAAGTGCTGATGGGAAAGGAGGTGCTTTACCTTAGCCAGCTGTCTAAGGTGAAAGAAGTTCGACTTTACAACAGCGCTGATTTGCTGGTCCAATTTAAGATCACTGTCCATTTTGTCTGAGACTGTCGGCTTTAGATATGAAGCCAGGGGGCCCAGGTCAACAAGGTGGGGTGGAGACAAGCCACGGGGCCCGAAGACCATAACTTCTGTTTTCTGTTCATTGAATTTTAAGAAAATCAGTGACATCCAGTCTTTGATGTCCTCTAGGCAGGACAAAAGTGGTCTTATGGAGAATGTGTCATTTTTGCTCAGCGAGATATAGATTTGACAGTCGTCCGCATAGCAGTGGAAGGAAATACCATGTTTTCGAAGGATGGAACCCTGCGGCAACAAATACGAGAACAGCAATGTTCTCCAAATGATCCTCAAGATTTTTCAGAGCCGGCGTAGCAACTCGGGACAGTGCTTATAGACCTTGTAGGGGGTTCTGCTTGGTCCTGTTGCTGACCTGGGGTCTCACTTATCAACGCTGCGTATGCACAAAACAGGGCCTGATAGATGCGTACGTAACTTCCTGCGCAAAGTATGTGACCTATCAAAAAAAAACTTGACGGGAAAAATTGTGTACGGCGGCCGGACTTATCAAAGCTGCGTGCGCACAAAACAGGCTTGAAAGATGCGTATGCAATGTGCTGCGTTAAGTACTTGACCCTCATCCCCAAAAAATTGGGGGGAAAAAGTGCGAAAAAGTGGTTTTAACCATCCATGCGCACATTTTGGGTACAAGAAAATTCAGTGATGCAGTCGGTGAAGTGGTGAATTGAAGATCATGCCTCTGGCACGCGTCCAGTTTACAATCAAACGTATTTTGCGCGGATTATATTTATAAATGCTGCACTGTATGTGCAACTTTGTTCTTTATGTTTTGTCTGTCCTTTTATAAAGACGCTGCTCATGCTTTTTAAAGTGCCCTTCTGAGAGAAATGAAGTTTTTTGGTTGCAAAATCACGTATTTGTTCGGTGTGGTATGGCGCAGGGGGGATTGTAACTCTAGAGGAATAAACACAACCACTCTATTATTTTATCATCACTCTTGCACTTAATGTATATTGTCAATGAAAGACTGAACAGTGCTTCAATTTCTTGATCGTAGGCATCGATGACTCAAGTTGCGACAATACGTCACACAATAAAAAAAACACCAACTGTGTGGAGGGGGGTCTTTGGATTTACTTAATTCGGATGGTTGCACATGAATAAAAATAACTCACGGATGGCTGACGGAATTGTCGACTCTTAAACATATTTAAATAGGTGGAATGAATTGGGTTATCTGTGTTGTGATGACATTTGTGTTTTGCTGAGTTTTGTTGTTCCCAAGGTTCCTGAATACATTGCGTGACTCACTGGATGGGAGATGTGTGTGAGTGAGGGAGGAGTTACCGGAAGGCGAGACGGAAGAGAGATCCGTGTGTTCTATGACGGTGTTCTGTTTTTGCATTGTAGTTGGCGTCGGCTACGGCCCACAGTTACAACAGTAGCCGTGTTGGAATAATAAAAAGGGAGATAATTAAGTTACCTCTGATGCCGTGTCTTTGGAAGACGTTGCAATATGTTCGTTTTACACACGTTTGTCACGTGCAACCGATGTACATGTTCGAATTAAATAAATCCAATAGATTTTTTTTTCAGTAGCTGATGGTGTTGCTGCGCAGTCCACATGCGGCTAAACTTGCTGGGTCGCGCTTGGGGTTCGAAGCCCCACTCCGGCGCGAGTCAGCCGGTGGCTGGTGGGCTGCTGGGAACCAAATCGCGCTGATTGCCGAGCTAAAACATCCAACAAAGTAGCTAGTACTTTTTTTAATCTACTTTTTGGTAGATTTTACTGTAATATACACAAGTTTATCACATCTTAACCATATGCGCAACCAATGTACACAAATTACGTAAATTGGATAGGCTACTTTTTTCAGTGCAGCAACATTTGCATTCCCTAGTTGTGTCCCTCTGTCTGAGCGCACACCTGCGTCTGCCATCCATAATGATGGAGCAGCAATTATGGCTCGATGGGTTGCACCATCGCAATCGTCTCCTGTTTTTCCTTCTGTCCTGCCGGTTGTGTTTGTTGATATTTTTTGTACGATGCCAACTTAGGCCACCAAACAATATTACCTTCCTTGTTTCCATCCCACTGAAAAGCATATTCGTCATGATTCATCTTTCACAAATCATTGGCCAGCATGGCTCATTCATTTTCACCTACTGCTTTTGCACTGACCAAATATGGATAGATTTGGCCATGTAGAGGACGGTACATTCGGGCTCCCCAGTTCAATGACTTATCAAGGAAAAATGTCCTACAGGTGCGTGTATGTATGCTATGTACGCTTTGATAGGTCAGATTTTTTTTATACGCCATTTTCTGATTTTGTGTGTACGTACACTTTTAGTTTGAATCCTACGCACTCTTTGATAAGTGAGACCCCTGGCCGTTGCTTTCCGCACCACCTCCTGGACTTATTTCAGGAGCGGCTCCCTCAGATCCAAGGCCTCAGCAGGCTCTGGTGGTCTTATTACAGCCTTGCACTGCCCTAGCTCTTGGTCTTGGGTAGGGTCGCTGAAGGTGTTGTAGAGGTGTTCGTCGACTTCCTCCTTAGAACAGGCCAGGCTTCCACTGCGCTTCTGTCCAAGTAGCTCCTTCATGAAGCAAATGGGTTGTTGATGAAGGCCACCCGCTTCCTAGCACTCTCCCTCCGTTGTCTACTGTGCTGTTCAGCTCTGTGCAGGTCTAAGAGAGTCTTTCTTAGCTTGACACGGAGCTCAACCTGATGTGCACGCTCCTCTATTTGTGCTTCCTTGTGCCGTTTCTTCAAGACTTTCAGTTCTGTCCTGATGTTTTGGATTTTAACTGCCCTCTGGTTCTTGAAGTAAGGCTGCCCTTTCTTCCTCCACACCAAACATCTCCTCAGCCATGCTCACTATGATGGTCATCATAGTCTGCAGCCTCATTTCATTGGCTGCTACTTTCAGCATCTTGTCCTCATCCTCGTCAAACTCCTACCACTCTGCTGTTTTTGAGGCTTGGGTCCATTTGATCCTTCTTCTCTCGGACTACCTGTTTGAAGGGACTGTTTGCACCACTTAAAGGCACCGGGCTCTGTGGGGTGCTTCCGGCCCCGGCTCCTCCCCTGTCTCACCAGGTTCTAAGCCTGTGCATTGTGGTGCTTGCAGTCGCTCCTTACATTTCATCTTTGTTTGATGGATCTTAAGGCCCTTTTCATTCTTGCAGATCATTCCGCATAAACACTCTTTACTTGTCAACGTTTGTCCATTGCTGTTAATTGTTAACCTTGTGTCTGTCCGGCTGGGGACCTCATCCCATCCCCCTCTTGGGTTCCTCTGGGGGTATAATTTCTTTCTTTGTTTGGGTCTCCCTTCACAGGAAGTGAGGTTAGGGCTGCTGACCCATGCTGCCCCGGTTACCGTCTTTCCGAAGCCGTCATCTGTCTCTCCAGCTGTCTCCAAACTATTCTTGGTTGTCAACTAGACTGTTCCTGGTAGCCACTGGTTTCCCCAGTCTGACAGTTGTTGTGAAACATCTTCTGATGCATAGCTGAGGCACATCATCAGTGATTGGGTAATCTAAAAGTTCAAAAGCCTCTATAAAATGCCTTCTCCTCCTCCTGTCTCCTTCTTTTTACTTTCTTCTTCTCCTATTCGTGCAGACTGTCAGGTTCACACCAAGTGAGACATTCATAAACAATGCACACAATGAAGCGAGAAGACACTCAACAACAATATTGTCTTTTTACTTGCAAGGAGAGCGCAGGGAAGTGTACAATTACAGTTCCTAAAACCCTCTGCCCGGCTCCTGCGCACCCTCCCTTTTTATTTTTCTTCGGTGTCCCTGATAACAAAGGTGTTCCAGCGCTAAGGGAAAGGGGCGCGAAAGCAGCTGGAACACTATGAACTTGTTTTGTCTATGTGTGTGTGTGTGTGAGCAATTAACATACATATGTGAAAGCAAAGCACACCAAGCAAGTTGGCCTAATGATAAAAATCAAACACCTGAATAATAAAATGCATTATTATTCTTACATTCACCCCTGTTTTTATATAATATAAAGCTAAACACATGAACAATAAAATACATCATTATTTGTGTATAGTATAAAGCTAAACCTACAAAACTAACAGGCTTAATAATGAAAAATCAACATGAATAATAAAATGCATTATTATTCTTACATTTCCCCCCTATTTTTATATAATATAAAATTAACTATAATATAAAACTAAACCTGAAAAATCTGATTGAAAAATCCAACACCCGAATCATTGTATACAACATTAATCACATTCCACCCTGTTTCTCTTACATTTGCACAATCCTCATATCATCGAATAGACCCTCCACAAAGGCTTTAATATACCGAATTACTCTCATGTAAACAAATGTAATTACACCCGAGGTTGTCAATGTAATTTACTCGTGATCTCCAAGACCCGGAAAGAGATTCGGAAAAGAAAGCGAAATGTCAACAGGAGAATCAAAACAAGTGTCATCAGTGTCATCATTACTCTCAACTGTACGATAAAGCAATGACGGATAAACATCGTTTAATTTGGACGTCGTAGGTGCAATAGCTGTAGTGATCAACCGGTTGAGCAGTGCTCTAAGACAAGGAATACAACAACACCCACACAACGTGAGGATAGCTGCAAACACAGCAACAGAAACCAGGACAGAGGAAACCAAGTCCTTGTATCTACCAAATGTTTTTTCCCACCACTCCGTCCAAAGAGACGTGTCCATCCCAGAGTGCTCCTTCATCTTGTGGTTGGCCCTGGTGAGGGACTCCTACGGGGCCGTGTTGTTAGGTATGAATGTACAACACCGGTCGCCAAACATGGCGCACAACCCACCCTTTTCCGCCAGGAGCATGTCAACCGCTATGCGGTTCTGGAACGTCATGAGAGAGGTGGCTGCCAATTGTTCTTTGATAGCAGGAAATCCTGCTTCAGTATAGTTACCCAGTTTCTGCACATTGTAGTGGAGGCAGTTGATCCTGTCAACATTTTTAATCGGCGTGATCCAAATAAAAATGGACTCCCAACCAGCTGCAATCTGATCAACCAGTTTATACTCATCTGGTACACCTCGAGGTACGCCAATAGCATCAATATAGGTCGGATCTCCATCCCTCCAGGAAGCACTACGCCGACTCCTAAAGAACTTGTCTCGCGGAATGTGCGTCAGAGCTGCCCTCTGGATATGCTCTACAGTAGATGGAAAAATAGTAACAGTTAAGAGCAATGACACAAGTGCACAAACTCCTGAAGCATTTCTCAATGTGTCATATGATTGTTAACATATGAACCTACTCTAGGAATCTCAGAAGGAGACAGAGTACTGTCTTCACAAATTACAACAGGAAAATAAGGATCAAAACCTGATGAATAAGCCCACAAAAGAAACCCCCAACAAGATGAATTAAAAATAGCTGCAGTAGGAGGCCTGAAAGGCCCAACCCCCACAGTGACCCTGAGATTGAGTGTCGACCCTGTCTTTGAAAGAAGTATTTTGTTATGAAAATATCTAGCCTCACGGCCCTGTCCTGGAACCCAATAATCACCCTGTTGTGTAGTGATCAAAGAATCCCAACTCGAATCTAACACATGTCCAGTGAGGTACCACCAGTACTGTTCGTACCCCTTCCCCGTCGTTTGAATTACACTACCGTACCTTTTCGTGAACCCCCTCAGGGTTGCGATTGGAAGCTTCAGTTCTGTCGTTCTATTGGGTGCCACAGTAATTCTGATGGAATTAATATAAGCCCAGGAAACAATCCAAGGAACAAATGAGTGGGATGAAGCCAAAGAGCCATGCCTAGTTCTATGTAAATCCGCAGGAATTGTCATAGTGGTATTCAAATACCCCCCCCTCGAGGGCCCCCACAGGTGCCAAATGAATAAAAATACAAAAATAACCATCAGTACAGCTGTAAAACACCCAATAGCATCTTTAAGCCATTTTGGCATCGCCATTTCTGCTGTAACTCCACTAAAAAGGGGTTGGTGTCCGTCAAGTTCTTCACTGACCGTCAAGTATTTTCAGATACTATAAATCTGCACCCACCTTCTTGTCAGACTTTGGCTCACCTTTCCTGGAGGAGAAATCAGCAGAAATGACCTTCTTACAATGTGATAAGTGTATCCACGTGCTCCTCTCTGTAAGCTTCACAGCAGTAGGAGTTGTCAGCAACACTTGATATGGGCCCTCCCACGTGGGAGAGTGCCAGTGTTTTCTCTTAATGCTCCGGACCAGGACCCAATCTCCTGGCTTCACCAGTTGTTGTGTCTGTTGGGAAATACAATCGTTCTCAGGTAATTTAAGTTCATCAAGTTTCTCTAAAGTCTTTCACATGTAATCAGCGAAATTCGCCTCATCATCCAGTTCCCAGTGTTTAGTAAATAGCGGTAGTTTATAGGGCCTATCGAAAAGTACTTCAAATGGAGTAGGCCCAGTTATACTAGTAATATTGATATACAGTTTAACAAGATCAACGCATTGCGTCCAAGGGCTACCCGTTTCCTCCATGCGTTTTTTTTTTCAACCTATTCTTTACAGTCCCATTCATCCTTTCCACCAGACCAGCACTCTGTGGATGATAGGAACAATGACGCTTTAAGTCAATATGAAAATACAGACCTATTTTGACAATAACTCTGTTAACAAAATGTGTCCCATTGTCACTATAAATTGTCTGCAGAATACCATATCGCGGTATAATGTCTTTCAATAAATTCAATAAAGTCCATATGAATTCTCTGAAAAGGATAGGTTGCCGAAGGAAACTGACCCCGCATTGGACGCAAGTTACCTTGTGAATTGTGCCTGGCTCAGGTCAAACAAGCCCTACAAAAATTGTTTTTTTAGAAGAGGTTAAACCCATAAGTCGTGTAATGTCTGTTTACAAGAGCCACCGTTCCCCCAGTCGAAACATGAGACACCCCATGGCTTAATATTGCTGCCCACCTGAACAATTTTTGGTAGTATGGGTTTTCCCTCTGTGCTGACATAAATATTTTCCCGCAAAGTTGCCCCCTTATCAGTCCAGAGTTTTTTTTCTGTCTGTGGACTCTGCTGTTGCATATCTATCAAGGTTTGGGTATTCAATATTTGTGTGTCAGGAATATGGTCTGATAACCCCGCGAAGGGTTTTAAAGCCGCTTCTCTAGCTGTTTTGTCTGTGAAAGCATTCCCCAATGATACACTGTCTGTCCCCGATTTATGTGCGGCACACTTACATATTGCAATGTTGCGTGGTAACTGTACGGCATCTAACAAATGTTGGAGTAATTGAGCATGTGTCACTGCTCTTCCCGTCGATGTAATCATGCCTCGATTGCGCCAGTATTGTGCAAAGATGTGTACTGTTGTAAATGCGTATCGGCTATCAGTGTAAATTCTAACATCTTTATTCTGGCATAATTTACATGCCTCCGTTAGTGCAACTAATTCAGCAGCTTGAGCAGAATAATACGACGGCAGTGATTCAGCTTTCAGAATTTCATCTTTCGTAACAACAGAGTAGCCAGTCGTGTTTTCCCAAAAACATCCTTTTTATATGACCCATCGACAAATAGCGTGAATCCCGTCCCTAATGGCAAATCCTTTAAGTTAATTCTACATTTCGTGGATTTTTTCAGCCAGTTCCATGTCACCCCCAACCTGCCTCCTCACTGCCACCGGCCCCCGTCTCATTGCTGTTTGGCCATACACAGATGTCACCTGGTAATGTCGCACCAGTGTTTTATTTTATCTTATTTATTTATTCTTTTTTTTTTTAAATCAAGGAGTTCAGTTTGTAAAAAAAAATAATAATAATAGTAATAAATAAAAAATATGGAAACTCGTTGCCTCAGAAATGATAAGTAAACGTAACTTGAACTCTTTATGTGTAACAAGCTATCAATTCTGAGTGCACAGTACTACCACCAACTTAATTATTTTGAGTTTATAGCGCTAAATGGTTACAAGGGCCAACACTTGTATAGCGCGCATCTACCTTTGGTAATCAAAGTGCTTCACACAGTGTACCTCATTTACTTCATGATAATGAATGGATGGATGGATTTTATATTTAACCGGTATGCCAACAAGGATATATTAGCTATTGCATGCAATAAATGTTTTTGTAACAGGAAAACAATTTAAAAAAATGTGAAGTTCCAAAGGGATAGATAACATGTCATGTCATATCATCTTCCAAACCGCTTATCCTATATAGGGTTGCGGGGAGGTGCTGGAGCCTATCCCAGCCGTCAATGGGCGAAGGCAGACCACACCCCGAACTGGTCGCCAGCCAGTCGCAGGGCACACATAGACACTGTCACTGAGCGGGAATCGATCCCACGCTGCCCGCACACAACTCAGGCGTGTGCACCACTACACTATCAGCGGACGGGATAGATAACATTTAACCATAAAAAAAAAAAATTTAAAATCCAGAAGTTCTAAATATTTAATTTGTTTAAGACATGTAAACTCAAGACATGAGTAAATTAATTTAATCGTCAGGAATTACTAACAACTTAATTAAAATGAGTGTTTAGAACAAATTATCAAAAAGTGAGTTAGTTCAACAATACTTCTGAGTAATATGAATGTTTGTGTTTACAGTGAGGCAATCATGTCTTCCTCCATCCTCAGGAAGTAGTGACAATGTGGCTGTGTTTAACATCGTGCGTCTCTTTAGTTAGACGTTGTCTGAATACATACAAGGTAAATGTTTCGCTAGTGATAAAAAGATCATGGTCCTTTGTTAAAACAATGCAGAGACTGCATCCATCCATTGCTGCATTTGTTTGTACAGCAATGGATGCTGCAATAACTGCTCTTCCAGAGTGCGGCAATGCACCGTCCAATTCAAAATAATTCGTTTAATTTTGTCTCTATCTTGCCGCACCAAAATTGAGGTCGAAAAATGACCTTTACAATCTATCAACTGAATAAGGGGTCGCCATAATTTAAGATAATGCTGTGCTTAACACAATTTGAATTTAAAAAACTTTCCTGCTTCATTGGTCTACCTTAAATGTGATGTCATTTGAGGTATTCACTATTACATTTTTTCATCAATGATTTCTGCATGATTTGGAACCCAGATTCAGCAACAATTTGTTAGACCTAAAAAATGACATCATCCACCCCTTCGTTTGATGTTTTGGAGCCTGGAGAATTGCATTTTGTTTTTGTTTTTCTATTCCCCACTACAATTATACTTCCAACACTAAGATTGCATCCCAAATATTTGACTTGTTGTTTCTATATCCGTAGTTTATTTTTGCTTACTTTGTGCTCTTCTTCAGCCAAATGTTATAATAATGAACAAGAATTGTTCCGCCTTGTCGCAGGGTCAGACAAGAGAGGAGCAGAGGGCCCAGGTGCCCCTCCCTGATGTCTGCGCCGCCGCTCAAGTCACATTATCTTCGTTTCTTACTTTTTGCCCATTAAGCACTTCTGCTATATGATTGATTCCTGTAACACGGCTACTTTATGTGTAATTAACTTAACCATTAAAAACGTGTTCAGCTATCGATGCGTCTAAATATTGGATCTTATCAGATCCTGTTTTTCAACAAACTTCCAATCCTTACATTGCATTTTATGATTTAAATTTACTACCTATTTTCCCCAATTGTATAGGAATTTGGTCCAGCTTGCTAACACCTAGGGTGTTCTAAAAACTGGATTTTTATCAGAAGGACAGCAATTCAAATTTCCTGTTGTGGTCATTCTCACTACAACCTTTTCAGGTGGAGAATTCTTGCTTCTGCATCCACACCAGTCTGCTGTTCATTATCCTACTACATATACTACTAATTATACTATACTAATTATATGGAATAAAATACCTAGTGGTATTTTAATTCGCAATCACTCTGTTCACTTACACACTTCACACAGGGTTTCACAACCGATTTGCCCAAACATACACACACCCAGAATTCAAGTGTACACAGGCCTTCGCCATTCTTTATTATTATTATTATTATTATTATTATTATTATTATTATTATTATTATTATTATTATTATTATTATTTTCTTTTTTTAAGCTGGCCAGCAAAGTCATATTTTGTTATCCAAAGGTTTAAGTGTTGTATTTTGGAAGGACAGTGACGCTCCACAAATGTCCAATCTTTGCATGCGAGGTTTTGTTTAGGATCACTTTTATCACCGATTTTACTGTTAACTTTCCCCTTTTTTTCTTTTCTTTTTTTTTTTTTTCCTAGAGTCAGTTTTATGACACCTAGGTTGTCCTATACTGACTTCTACCTTAAAACAGGGTGACAATCAACCCAGTGTGTGGCAATCCTCAAGCCTCTACCACAAGTGGCGGAGAATACTTGCCTATTGCGTCCACACAAAGTTGTCACTTACAATCCTGTTTACATTCATTCACACAGTTTACACAGTCACACTTTTAGCAGCGTTTTTCACGGAGTTTAAGTACGCACAGGACACCGTCGCCCTTATAGTTTTATATCCTTACTCTGTCTTTTACCTTGACATTGACTAGTATTCTCAAGGCTTACACAGTTTTAAAGACTTACACTGTCTCACAGTTTTATAGACTTACTCTGTCTTACAGTTTTATAGACTTACTCTGTCTTACTACTTGACCAGGGACTAGTATTGTCAAGGTTTTTTTACCAGCGCGCAATTCACTCATCCACGAGTATCGTGAGTTTCCTACTCACCCAGAGATGTCTTCACTCCTCCGGCTTCCCGTCAGCCTTCAGTTCCCAGAAGTGGAGCCAAAGACCAGTCCCACAAAGGGTCTTAGAGCCGTGGCCACGGACTTTACCTGGAGGTTGACTCGACAGCTGGAAACCTTCCGGCATGTAGGGATCCGGCTTGAAGGACCAATTTAATGTCAGGTTCACACCAAGTGATACATTCATAAACAATGCACACAATGAGGAGAGAAGACACTCAACAATAATATTGTCTTTTTACTTGCAAGGAGAGCGCAGGGAAGTGTACGATTACAGTTCCTAAAACCCTCTGCCCGGCTCCTGCGCACCCTCTCTTTTTATTTTTCTTCGGTGTCCCTGATAACAAAGGTGTTCCAGCTCTGAGGGAAAGGGGAGCGAAAGCAGCTGGAACACTATGATCTTGTTTTGTCTATGTGTGTGTGTGTGTGTACGTGTGTGTGAGCAATTAACATACATATGTGAAAGCAAAGCACACCAAGCAAGTTGGCCTAATGATAAAAATCAAACACCTGAATAATAAAATGCATTATTATTCTTTCACAGACCAAACATGTTTTTTTGAAGCTTTTTGTAGACCGAACATGTGCAGTACACAGCGTTCTCACCGGGATGTTCCCAAAGCAAGTAAGTACGCACAGTTGGATAACCAGTGGCACATTTGAAGCGTTCGCAGGCAATTTTTGTCATTTGCCCATTTCGCAGAGTAAGTTAAGATGAATTTCTGGCCGCCTCGCGACCATGTCACACGCATGAGGGACGATTAGTGGGACAGACTAAAATTCTCTGCCCTTGCTTAGTCTGTCCCTTTTTTAAAACTTGTTGTCCCCCATCTTCCGTCCCAAAAATGGGCGTCCCCAGCACTGATCATTTCTCCAAAAACAATAGGGACCTCCCAGCGGTCGATGCTCGAGCCCTAATAATAATTTCTGCTAAAATAATGGGTATCTTGCGGGCCCTAATAATAATTGTTATTTTGACAAACAAAATAGGGACCTTGCAGTGGTCGCTGCTCAGGCCCTAATACTTTTCTACAAAAACAATAGGGACATCGCAGTGGTCGCTGCTCAGGCCCTAATAAAATTCTGACTACTGGTGATGAGAACTATATTGAATCAGGTCTCTCTCCTTAAAAGTGTAACAGAACTAATGGAAATTGTTTAAAAATGTATTTATTTCAATCGTAGTCAAGGCAAAGAAACCACCTTCTCTGTAATAAGACTCTGAGAATAGCATAGCCGTGAGTGACTCATAATTACTGCTCTAAATTTAGCATTGCTGTAAGCAGGGCTTCTGATTCTGTTACTTAATGATTATGGCTTGTGTCCAATGGCCCCTCTGCCAGCACCGAGTGTTAGTTGTAATTGACCATAGAAAACCTTTTTGTCTTGTTCATAAGCTTATTTCACAATTACTATTTTTGAAATGTCAATTATAAAACAAATTAAAGTATATTATGTACGATTAAATTAATTTTGGCATGAATCACATGGTGTTGTTGTACTTCTATCCTGTATAAAAAGATGTTATGCTCTAGTTTTACAGCATACAACATGATGAAAAATAATTTTCCTTTCATCTCAATGCCTGACAGCCGACCGTTTTGGTTGCTTTTCACATTTCTCACATTTTTGGACTATCAGCTTTTTACATTGGAATGATTCATGATTGGGCCTCTGTCGACACAACTGCAGTGCCTGTGTTGCACGTATAAGAATGGGGTGCAGCTCATCCAAATGCCAACATGTGTTTTTTTTCTTTAAGGGGGGATTCTGTTAACACAAATGAACATACAGTGCGTCAGCATTCAGCATTTGTTGCATCACATCTTAAACAATGTACGAGTAGCCACTATTCTTCGACGGTTCGGTCCCACTTTCCTTTACCCTACAGGTGATGCAGAGCGCCATCTACTGAACACTGACCAACAGGTAATTACTCAAACAGTGGTAGAAACCTTAATGAATACTGGCCCATGTTTTCATGTCATTTGTTGTATTAAAAAAATAAATAAGGATGACTATCTTACAAAGTGTCACTTGTCTAGACTAGACTGATGAAGGCATGATTGTATTTTAAATTCAATGATATTATACAACTACTAAAACTTTTTCTCTCATTCATGACAAATGTGTGTTATATGAAGTGTCATGTCATGTCATCTTCCAAACCGCTTATCCTATATAGGGTCGCGGGGAGTTGCTGGAGCCTATCCCAGCCGTCAACGGGCGAAGGCAGACCACACCCTGAACTAGTCGCCAGCCAGTTGCAGGGCACACATAGACACTGTCACTGAGCGGGAATCGATCCCACGCTGCCCGCACACAACTCAGGCGTGTGTACCACTACACTATCAGTGGACGTTATATGAAGTGTTCAAATGAAAACATGCAGTGCTACGAATGGTTTGTGAATATTTGCTGTTAGTAAATGACGAGGAATATATGAGGAGGCAGGGAAAAATGGACAGAGAAAGGGACGGATTGCATTTATTTAAAATAATTTAAAACAAAAGAATGATTAAATATCCTTATCTTTCTGTGGATGCACGTGAATTAGCTTCCCCACAATGCCTTTTGTACTAATGCACCCTTTATATGGTGTCTGTCCTCAAAATAAATATACAGGTAGCATCATATTGAACTTTATAACATACCATTGTTTTTTAGGCATTATGTTATTGGGAAAACCTCTCTCATTTTTTCAGGAGGTAGTCTACCTTGATCTGCGGCAACACTCCAGTTCTAACGTTCTCAATAGGAATACATCCTCAACAAAAGGATCGGTGATTATGCAGTCTGTTTTTTCTTCCTTGTTTCTTTCCTTTTCTACCTAATAGACAGGTCCACCCCATTACGAATCTACAGACTGCAAATATTTCAAATAAATTAAATTGCACACCCAATACCCATCACAATTATGGCTGGCACAATAGCTAAATTAACAATTCAAGGCAATAATTGGAAATGCAGCTTGTATATACCTGCAGCCGTCCCTGGAGCGTGGGCTAATATGTGGAGGCACGTCACACCACTAATTCCAGAGCTAATTACTGATGCACATTTGAATTAAGTTGTTTGTCTCCGAACTACCATTTAATTTTACAGCAAGGAACACAGAACCATCGTGGAAAAAGTCAGATCACAACCTTTCAACAGAGTAGCTGGAATCAAATATGTTGTGATTTTATTTTAACTTTTGTTTTGTCATAGTTTTCTCAGCTTTCAGGATTTCAACACAGGGTTCAAAACCTCGAGTGAAATAAGTTTGAGTTTGTAAGGTAATAAGAGTAAGGACTCAAAGAAAATAAAGCTCTTTGTTTTAATCATCACCTCTTTTTTATCTTAATTTTTCCTTTACGTTACAGTTAGTCACATTTCTTTTGACAACATTTAACACATCACTTCAAAAGGATTGAATTTCATACTTGAATACCAGTTGTTGTGAATGGTCTGTCTGAAATTCTGAAAAAACAATTTTGGGGAGATATATTGTTGCTAGTTTGATGATGATTCATGGCAATAATATTTCTCAGGAGGCTCAGACGCTCACGAGCTTCATGGTTCACATCACAGCTTGGATGAGCACTCTTGTCTGCAGTTAAACACATCTAAAACTGTGGCAAGTTTTTGAAACAAAACTCCTTATGTTATATGAGTTATGACAGACGCATGGAAACAACATATCAACTACATAAAAGGTAAAATTCCTAAAACAATAGCATATATTATATAAGCGTAGACACATTTTAAATCATAAAGACTTACATATACTGTAATTTATTATTTCTTGATTTTTCCCTATTTGTCATATGGTGTAGAATTGTGGGGATCTACCTGCAAAACAAGAGAGCAATAGGTGTTAAGTTATTATTACGATCATGCAGATCCACTCTGAAATCAAACATTATAAAATTATGCAAATCATGTTTAGAGGAAAAGCACATTTTCTTCTCAATATGATTTAAGAGGTGTTTGTAAATTCAATGTACAAAAAGCTGTTAAAGGAATTCAAAAGAGGTGTGTTTCTGTTGTTGGAGTGAAATTTTGGAATGATACAAGTACATATTGGAAAACCGGTGAATCACTATTAGTTTTTTAATGCAAACTATTCACAAAGCTATTTTGGAAGGTTGTAAAGAATGATTTGGATAAAAATGATGACAATGAATTGTTATATTGTGTATTTTGTGGAATGTACTGGGTGATGACAGAATAAACTCTCTCTCTCTACACACACACACACACACACACACACACACACACCCACACGCACCCCCACACGCAACCCCCCCCCCCCCCCCACACACACACACACACAGTATTTTCCAGACTATAAGTCGCGTTTTTTTCCATAGTTTGGCCGGGGTACGACTTATACTCCGGAGCTACTTATGTGTGAAATTCTTAACACATTATTGCCTGTATATAATTTCACATAAAGAAACAAAGATAAATCCTTAACGCTATTAAAATGCATGGATAATTTAACCAGTTAAATCATACTATTTGTCTAATTAAGTATTATATTTTGTATATATATATATATATATATATATATATATATATATATATATATATATATATATACATATATATATAATTATAATATAATAGTACGATAAAAAGGCAATTTGACTATCAATACATCTACTTGCCGTGCCTGTGGTCTTACACACACGTACGGACAACAGAGCGATAATTACGATCGAATACATAAATACTTTTGGAGACTTGGAAACATTCTACATGGTCGGCGATAAATAAAAGACTTATTCAATCAATCTACGACCGTTTCGGTGATTTAAAGTGATCTTATTTTGTAGTAGGGCTGGAAGATGTTGGAAAAAAATGATATTGCGATTTTTGGGGGGTTTGCGATATATATTGCGATGTTAAAAATATAATTTTCACCAGATGACTTGAATAGATTTGTTTGGGAATAATTTGGTTAACTCACCATGACGTCATTGTATTCATATAATATCGTTTAATCCAGACCAAAGGGGTTCATCTGTGAATGATGATTGCTGTATATAAAAGGGATCACAGCGGTTATGTCTCTGTAAAATAATAGATTATTTAACATTGTATTTCACACTTCAGTGTAAACAGCAGCAAAATATTAAACATATTTTAAACAAAAAAAATAAAAGAGCAGGTGCACTAGACCCTTGAGTCAAAAAAATAGAAGAAAATAAAAACCTCTAAAGCAGCAGCAGAATTATAAACACCTTTAAACTAAACTATAAAATAATTAAAAAATTAAAAAGCAGGTGTACTAGCACCTGAGTTTTTTTTACAAAAATATAACTTCAAGATAAAAAAAACTTTGTGAAACTGCAGCAAAGTTGCAAACAAATTAGAACAAAAATATTAAAATTTAAAGAATGACATTAAAATTGGCACAAATTACCAGTTTACGACAAATCACTTTTGTGAGGATGAATCTGCATCACATGCAAATTTGGATGACGTCACGCAGAACACAGGCAGGTCCGAAGGGGAGCTAATCGATCCGCAATTCCTTTCCCCGCGCATGCGTAGAGAAGAAAACAAAGATGGCGAACGCGAGCGGATCGGACGGCGCTTCCAGCGGCTCAGGGGACGCATCTTCACAGCAGGTAAAGTCAGCAACGTGTATATATATACAATGTATTAATATGTATTTCATAACATTGTTCTGTCTCAAATAATAGCTTTGGACTCAGGCTTACGGCGATAGATTGGAATCTAATGACGTGTTTCACTGTTAGCATTAGTACTTGGCTGATGTAGCTCTGTTTTCAACGTGTCTATGTACCCACAATTTATCACGTCGACAAAAATGTATTGTATGGATACTGTTAATAGCTCTTGCTAATTTGGTTGCTCTGTTTTTATTGATTAATTAACTAACTAAAAAAAAAAAAACAAGTAGTGTTTAATGCAAAAGGAAAAAATGTTGCGCATAATTTCTTGTATAATGAAGACAAATCACAATGGACTATTTTGTTATTCTGCAAACTAGTTTGAACTGAAATTTAGTGACACAAGTGAGGTTTATCCGCTTTTAACATCTTACTGAGTGTTGTTGTCGTCCTTACATGTTTTTTGGAACAAATATTACATATTCATAAGTACAGTATACCGCATTTGTAGACAGTGAGATAGTGTGTGTTGTGTATATTTTCTATGAGTTGGTAGGGTAATATCTTTGGATATTAATAAATATATGCACACACGTCAGCTTCATCGGAATTGGCTTTAAGGTAGGTGACTTAACATTAAAACAGGGCTGACTGGGAGTTCACTCTACGTCTCCTTGGCAACTCTGGCATATGCAAACCACCAGCAGCCTTTATTGGTAGGTACCTAGTTGTAGAACAGTTGAGTCTCTAGATAACATCCAGTATGCATAATAAGAGCAAATTATGAATCCACCCCATGGAGCAAACTTGTGATTGTGTATTCCTAGAAAAATATATGAAATGTCACTGTGTGTTTTATATGCATCAAATTATAGTTTGTCAGTACATTGAAAAAAAACATTGAATTTACTCAATTTTATTTTGACAAGTGGTTGCATGATATAAAACCATCTGAATCCTATTAACAATTATCTCTTTTTCTTTTGTAGTTTCTTCCTTCTGAGCAAATCAGCCCCGAAGTCCACTGCAGTATCATCAGAACCTCTACCTGTTCAGCATACACCACTACGTTTTCTCCGGAAATTATTTTAATAGATCCACTGTAAATGTCCTGGATGTAAGGATTTACTCCAGCCCAGATTCAAGTGATAAATAGGTCACAAACGATTATTTTGCAAGTCGACTATTCACCAACAGGAGTTACGATTAGTTGACTAATCGGATCATATGTAAATTGCGGCATAATCGCACCAGCAAGCTGCAGCTTGACTATCAGTAGCTTACAGCTAGATCTCTTAAAGGTATCATACAAAAGAATAAAGATAAGATAATAGTACATTCAACTTGTACTAAACTGTACAGGTTGTACCAGCATTCCTGACTTGTTTTTAGTGAGTACCAGTAATTGAAATTGTGGCCGTAAATATTTTATTGCTGAATGTTTAGTGCATGTTAAAATGGAACTAAAAACCAATACACAATGCTGAGTTGCACTAATACTATGAAACTACCTATAAATACTAAAGGAAATATTGGATTTGTAAACATATTTCACCCTTCCTTGGCACCAATCATTTCTTTCTCCAGCGAGAGATGAGGCATTTTGGAGAGAAAAATTTGCACCAAATAATTTGAGAGCAGCTATTGTTCACATGGCGTCGATTCTAATCTCTTTTATTTATTTATTTTTTACCTCGATGCATATTTCATGTAATTTAAATGGATTTTAGATGAATCGTTACATCCCTAGAAAATGTATCAAAAAATGTGTAAATTCTTCATGTGTTGTGTCAGAAATCAGATTTCAACTGATTGAAACTGATGTACACAAATACAATTTCACACAAAAAGTATTGCCTGTTCATCGCGTCCAATGATACTGAATAATAAATGTATGCCTACCTACAAATAATATACTCAGTGAAATAATTGATGTCTATTATACTCTGATGTGTTGCATAAATATGCAATTTAGTACTCATGATTTTGTCAAGTATTTTAATTTCTATGTTGTCATTTTCTCGTGGCTCTGTTTCAATCTCCACGTCGTCATTGACATCCTCCTCCAAGTCAGGCGGTCCATCTGAGGGCATGTGTTCATCATCGATCTAGATTGTCATCAGTGTTTGCCTCCATCTCCAACTCTGCTGTTTTTTCAGCCCATTCCGTCTGGATCTCAGCCGTCACCAGTGACTTGCAGTCACACTTCAAGTCAGCATGCAGGGTCAGAATTGCGACCGTCACCAAAGAGATCATCCTGGACATGACTGGCTACATTTCTGAAAATATAATTACATAAAAATATTTATCAGGCAAAGTATACTGTTTGAGATGATGGTAACTTTGATATGTAATCAAAATAAATTATTTAACTAAATGATTACATCGATAAATGTGGCTCTGAATTAAAAATGTATATTGTTAGCTGCATATCGTCGCTGCCATGTGAAAAACACTTAATAATTAACAATCAATAATTTGTTAGAATATACAATACAACACAATTTTTAAAAATATTTATAAAACCTCACTACCCTTTTGTGTCACTACACTACATTCAAAGATAGTTTAACAGCATCCATAAAATACATACATTTTTGTTAACGTGCTGAATTGTGGGTACAAGTGACTAAACTACAGTATGGTGACAGATACGTTGAAAACAGAGCTACATTAGCCAAGTACTAATGCTAACAGTGAAACGCATCATTAGATTGCAATCTATCGGCGTAAGCCTGAGTCCAAAGCTATTATTTGACACAGAACGACGTTATGAAATACATACAATAAATTGGATATACACGTTGCTGACTTTTAACCTGCTGTGAAGATGCGTCTCCTGAGCCGCTGGAAGCGCCGTCCCATCCGCTCGCGTTCGTCATCTTTGTTTTCTTCTCTACGCATGCGCGGGGAGAGGAATCGCGGATCGATTAACT
Organism: Filicampus tigris; assembly: GCF_054856515.1. NCBI lineage: Eukaryota > Metazoa > Chordata > Actinopteri > Syngnathiformes > Syngnathidae > Filicampus > Filicampus tigris. Next base: position 26,912,704 of record NC_141223.1, on the reverse strand, counting down.
CCCCTTCGGACCTGCCTGTGTTCTGCGTGACGTCATCCTAATTTGCATGTGATGCAGATTCGTCCTCACAAAAGTGATTCATCGTAAACTGGCAATTCGTGCGTAGTGAAGATTCGTAGTCGTAGAAGCGAGAGTTGTATTCACAAAACAATGGCACTCACAGTTTTTATTCATACTCACAAAAAAAGAAGTCAAACCCTCACAATTTTGATTCGTACTCTCAAGAAAAGAAGTCAAACCCTCACAATTTTGATTTGTACTCAAAAATTATTACCATTATGTATACGAATCTTTAATCACGGATATGCCTTTTACTATTACGGATATGAATCTTTAAATCACGGATATGCCTTTGTGACAGTGAACTTACTCCATACTTGTGAAAGTGATTGCAGCAACAACGGCGAGGCACTGTTGGCAAAGAAAAAAAAAAATTAAAACATTGCACATCCTACGATGTGACTATCGCGCATGCGCACATCCTAATCGCGATGTTCAAAAGATACATCGTGCAGGCCTACTAGAATTTACACTGGCTGAAACGGGCGTATAGACCATTGATTCCGGTCAGAGAATCAGGAGAATGGAAGTTCTTGAATGCTTCAATGTCATCAGGTTGCATTATTTTGAGTACATATTTGAGTGTGTATATGTTTGTGTGGTTTGTATCAATCAACGCACACTAAAGAACGATTTCAGAGGGAAAGGAAATGTCCGAGGAAAAGGAAGTGCCACAGTAGGAGACACGGAAGAAACGCACCACGGCGGAACTAAACTTTGGTTCCCCCCAGTCTTTCTGACATTCCTGTAGTAAATTCCTCATTAGTGCTTCGTTTATACAGGCATTGGTTTACTGTTTAACTTGTGTGTTTTACACCAGACATGTTTTTGGGCAGCTAATGGGTCCTTTCTTTACGTTGATTTATGTCGGGCATATTGTTGGACAGCTAAGGGGTCCCAATGAGAGACGTTTGGAGTCTGTTAGCAGTTAGCGGCTAGCGGCAGATGCGCGCCATTGTCGTGGTCGTGTACGCGCCGGGATTGAGCGAGTTGTTGAGCCCTGTGGAATGGATTGGAGTGCTACTGAAGCCACGTTGTTCCCTATCACTGTGTCCGGTTACGCTCTTTGATTCGAGTGACTGTTTGGATGAGGCGCTCCGGTGAATCCCCCCAAATTCACATACAGTCCTAAAATTACCGTAACTTTCTTGTAATTCTACATGTGTGAATGTAAGCTAAATGTTACCATTGTACTTCAGTGGAAATTATGTGCACTAAGCGCACAATTTTATTATTTTGATTTATATGGACACATTTATCAGCGTTACGCGATGGAGGCAACTTGGCTTCCGGGTGGTGGAGGGGTGGCGTTGTGTAATGTAAAGTATGCATACCGTTCAGCCTGTTCTTGTCTCTATTCTATTTTTATTTTAAAGTGTTCGTTAATTAAATTTTAAATGACATGTCTGTTCTTGGTGTTGGATTTTATCAAATAAATTTCCTTTAAAAATGCGACTTACACTCCAGTGCAACTTATATATGTTTTTTTTCCTACTTTATTATGCATTTTATGGCTGGTGTGACTTGTACTCCGGCGCGACTTATGGTGAAATTATTAACACATTATTAACTGTATATCATTTCACATGTTATTGCAGGTCCATCGGCCCACGGGTGGGTTTCATCAAGAAATGTACTGAAAAAATGTACTTTTTTGGTAATTAATGTTAAAACATTAATTTACTCAGATGTGAATCACACCAACCATCAAGGCGATTTTTAGATCCCTCCCACAACCAAACCAACTATAATCAGATGCACTACAGAAAGTTTAATTGACAATATATTCACTAACATACTCAACAATCACTGATGTTAGTGATCACCTTCCCATTTTCATTATAGGTGAAAAATTAAAAACACCCGTCAAGGAACAAGATATTTTCAAAACAAGAACAACTATAAATGAACATTCAATTAACAAACTCAAAGCAAACCTCAAATTAATCCTGAAAAATTGGTGTATGATAGAGATAACCCAAATCAAGCATACAATGAGTTCATGAGAATCTTCTTGCAAAACGTAGATAATTCTAGCCTGAGACAAAAACAAGGATCAAAACACACGAACATCAAATGAAGCCTTGGTTCAGAATTTTTTTAAAAAAATGCTTGTAGGAAGAAAAATGCTAATTAAAAATAAGACAATTTCTTAAAACCAAAAGTGAAATTGATGAAATGAGATTTCAAGTCTACAAAAAAGAATTAACCATAAATAAGATAAGATAAGAATGCCTTTATTGATCCCACAGTGGGGAAATTTTCATTGTTACAGGAGCAAAGATAATGTATAATGTATAATGGCATAATGTAGCCATTAATGTATAACATTGGCGGCCAACATTCAGGATCAAACCTATGTAAATATACGCAGTAACGTGTATATACACATGTATATACACACCAACATACATCTACATAAAAAGTATGAGGAACACTCATTTTGGCCTGTACATAGTACAGAGGAAAAATAGTCTAAGTAAGTGACAGTGCTGCAGTGTTGTAGTGAAATGTAAGGAACAGCATTGGATAAAAATAAAACTAGACTACCAGTAGTGGGGAATGTTGAGTATTGCACGGTATTACAGTAGTGGGGAATGTTGGGTATTGCACAATATGAGCTCAGGTGCAGGACTGCACAATTGCACTGATGTCCGCCAGTTTGTAGGGACTACACAATGTTCTTGTTAAAGAGTCTGACAGCAGCAGGCAAGAAGGAACGGCGGAATCTCTCCTTTGCACAGTGAGGGTGTAACAGTCTGTCACTGAAGGAGCTGTGGAGTGCTGTTAGGGTGCCCTGGAGGGGGTGGTCCGGGTTGTCCAGCATTGATGACAGCTTGGCCAACATCCTCCTGTCCCCAACCGAGTCCACAGAGTCCAGGGAGCAGCCCAGGAGAGAGCCGGCCCTCCTGACCAGTTTGTCAAGCCGCTACTTGTCCCGGGCCGAAACGCCGCCTGCCCAGGTGACCACTCCCTGGAAGATGACCGATGCAACCACCGAGTCATAAAAGTTCCTGAGGAGTGTCCCCTGAACCCCAAAAGACCTCAGTCTCCTGAGTAGGAAGAGTCTGCTCTGACTCTTCCTATAGAGAGCGTTTGTGTTGTCGCACCAGTCCAGTTTATTTTTCAGATGAACACCCAGGTACTTGTAAGTTGAGACTCTCTCAACATCTGTTCCCCAGATATTCACTGGTGCAGGTGAAGAGTGCTGGCGCCTACCGAAATCCACCACCATTTCTTTGTATTTCCCCGCATTGATCAGGAGGCAGTTCTGCTGGCACCAGTCCACAAAACCCTGAGTAAGTTCTCTGTACTCCCTAATCATCTACGCCTGTGATGAGGCCGACAATCGCAGAGTCGTCAGAGAACTTCTGCAGGTGACAGGTAGGGGTGTTGTAGTTGAAGTCCGAGGTGTAGAGGGTGAACAGGAAGGGAGCCAAGACAGTTCCCTGTGGGGCCCCCGTGCTACAGAGGAGCACGTCAGACACACAGTCCTGTGTCCTCACATACTGTGGCCGGTTTGTGAGGTAGTCCTGATCCATTTGGTGAGGTGGTGGGCCACCCCCGCCCGCTCCAGCTCGTCTCCCAGTAGGGTGGGCTGGATGGTGTTGAAAGCACTGGAGAAATCAAAGAACATGATCCTCACAGTGCTCTCCGTCTTCTCCAGGTGGGAGAGTGAAGTGTGGAGGAGGTAGATGATGGCATCATCCACACTGATGCCAGGCTGATATGCGAACTGGAGTGGGTCCATTGAGGAGCTCACCAGGGGGTGCAGGTGGACAAGGACCAGTCCCTCCAGGGTCTTCATCAGGTGAGACGTCAGCGCCACTTGTCTGAAGCTGTTGAGCTCCTTCGGGTGGGGGGTCTTTGGCACCGGGACCAGGCAGGATGTTTTCCATAGCTGGGGGACCCTGCCCAGCTTCAGGCTCAGGTTGAACATGTGCTGGGAGGGGCAGTGATGTGTATGCCTCCTTGGTGTTGGCATAGAAAAGGTCCAGTATTTTATTGTCTCTGGTGTGGCAGGTGACATACTGTGTGAAGGAAGGCAGAGAGGAGGAAGGGGAGGCATGATTGAAGTCACCAGAGATGAGTATCAGGGCATTTGGGTGCTGTGTTTGTAGCTTGCTCACTGCTGCAGTCAAGACATCACAGGCTGTGTCGCCGATGGCAGCTGGTGGGACGTAGACGGTCACCGCGATCACATGACTAAACTCTCGCGGGATGTAGAATGGCCTCATGCCGACAGCTAGCAGCTCAATATCCCTGCTGCAAAGCTGCTCCTTAATCGTGATGTGCCCAGAATTACACCATCTATCGTTCACAAACACAGCCAGCCCTCCTCCTTTCCTCTTTCCACTCTCCAGCGTCCTGTCCGCGCGTATGATTTGGAAGTCGTCCAATTCTACGACCGCGTTCGGCGTTAGCGCTGTTAGCCACGACTCCGTGAATAGCATCAGGCTAACCTCCCGGAGGTCCCTCTCGTGGGACATCTGTAAGCGCCGCTAGCTCGTCCATCTTGTTGGGGAGCGATCTAACATTCCCCATGATAAATCTTAGGAACTGTGAAAGGGAATATTACAACCAATTACGAAGGAATGCTGAAGGAAACATGAAAGAAATCTGGAAAGTCATAAACAAATTTTTTAAAACTCAGCATGACATGGGAAATTAGTATCATCTGCTAATGGGAAATAAAACCCTATAAGATGTGTAGCAAGTGGTCTCACTGAATGTTTCACCAAAGTACTGTAGGTCCTAACGTTGCACATCAGATCAAGGACAGCACATTGTAAAATTGAAACTTTTTGGAAAAACCAAAACATACGTAGCATGTTCGTTACCCTACAAAGCAAAAAAATCCAAAGATAAAGATGGATTCAATTTGAATTTTATTAAAAAAAAAAAAACTCTGTGTCACCTCCTCTTCATGGAATCTCCGAGGTTACTGGACAATCCCACTCCCATCTGCTCCTGTGAATTTATTGTCCCAATTCCGTGATTAAAGGTAAAGTTGACTCCCATCCCGTGGGAATTCCATGGGATTCATGGGACCCAGGGGATTCCCGAAAAAATGGCAGTCTTTAAGTACTAGACATTTTTAATGAATCATTACAGCAGGGTATATTTTCAGATAAAATTAAAGTGGTAAAAGTAATACCATTTTTTAAGCATGGAGACAAGTCAAGTTATAATAATTATCGACCCATCTCATTGTTAGCCCAATTTTCAAAAAGTCTTGAAAAACTTTTGTTAGTATGCTTAAATTAATTTCTGACCACGTACAATATACATGCCAGTCAATGTGATTTTCAGAAAAAACTCCTGCAGATTTTTTGTGACTTGATCTCCCTGACTGTTGGACTATCTGATTGTTTTGGTGCCATAGAATGACGGATAGAGGCTTTCAATGAGGAGTATCATAGAGACAGAAGTTCTTGTTTCAGTGCTCATCGGGGTTGTGATGGGTTTTATAGGTTTAAGTACTTAAGTCAGTTCTTCTGCCATAGTAATTTCCTCATCATTGAGAGTGTAAATGTCTGTATTTTTGAGAGTTCTTTTCAGTTAGTGATGAACATATTGTCGATTGTTGTTCAAGGCATAGTTCTAGCATCTCATACGGGATACCAGTACCGTACCCCGATTTTTCGGCATCAAAATCGTCTCGATACCATTTTTTTTTTTTTAATACCAGTGTTTATGTTTTAATAATGCATGCGTAGCTCACCAACCCTATCTTAAAGGCAAGTTTACATACACGCATAGCCGCCTGTCTGCCGACCTGTTGAAACGCCTGGCACGCATCCTGGGTGTGAAGATGGCTTCAAAGCATTGAAGCGCTTGCTACACCGCTCCTCGTTGAAAATCATGACGGGCGAAGTAGAACTTTTTTGCTTACATGACCGACAGCCATGACAAGCCGACCAACATGACAAAAAAAGATCGTCTATAATGCTTGTTTTAAAACTACCGTGGTTCAAGGTAGGAACACGTCCAATCTGGCCGAGCACCTCGCTGACCGCTGTCCAGAGTTATACCACCAGTTTAAACAGCGACAGGTTGTGATGCATCTGTAACACTTACCTCAATAATAGAGTGTGAATTATTTTGTTCGCAATTTCACGAGGTATTCGACTATCTGGGAGCAGATTAGAGAAGAGTAGACACGCGCATATGCACACACGCACACAGACAAGCAACATTACGTTGAGCTATTATCAATTAAATGATATTATTTGCTTGACTGGAACGGTGCAAATGTATTGTCAATATCAACAATGGATGACTTGAAATGTCAAATAGGTCAAGAATATAGTATGTAATGTAAAAGCTTATAGAGAATAAGCATATATACCAGTTTTCCGGACTACAAGCCGCACTTTTATATAAGCCGCACCTACGCTATTTTTTTTTTAAATAAGGAAAAAAAAACTATATACAAGCCACACCTTTATATCAGCCGCACCTACAGTATGTTGAAAAATTAAATATTTACTGCATTAACAGAACGATTTTGAACTGTTAATGTACTTGCACTCTATGTACCTGAATAGATTATTTCCTATCAGTGCCTTTATACACTATATATATAACTTTGCTGATTGAAGTGGAACAGAACAAAGCTAAAATAAACATTTATTTATTTATTTCTTAAATTGATTTATCTTAATTTCCCGTGTTTGAAATCACAAGTCACTTTAATCATCTTCACTGAAAGCCATGAAGTCATCTTCTATGTTGGAAAATTTGGTACTTACTACTTTTACAGAACGATTTTAAACTGTAAATGTACATGTATGTACCTGAACAGTAACACGGCAGCAATTTTGCTGATTAAAACGGAACAGAATCAAGAGAAAATAAACAGTACTCATTAGGGGTGCAATAATACGTGTATCTGTATTGAATCGTTCGATACAGTGGTCACGGTTCGGTGCGCACTGAATCGAACAATACGCAAGATTTTTTGACAAAGAGAAGTTATGTGGTCTACTCTGCCGTTTTATATGCTGCGATGGCGAACGCAATACAGTACTGTTCCTTCCACATTCATCTGGCCCAAGTTGCTGAGAGGTCACATGGGAAGCTAGCTGGCGGTTGCAACATGGCTTCAAGCATACCTGAAGTGGAAGAAGCTCCATCAAACTTCACATCTAGCGTTTGGAAGTTCTTGGGTTTTCGTGTTAAGTAGCCCCACATGGAAAGCGTTTCGTGGACAAAACTACAACGGTATGCCGCAAGTGTCACACAATGCTAAACAACATCGGTGGAAATACAACAAACATGGCAACACATCTACGCAGACATCACCTTGATGTAAAAATAAGTGGAACCAGCCGACAAGAAAAAGCACCCGTGCAACAAACGTAACCAGTGTCGCTTAGACAGCCATTGGCACATGATTCCAAGAGGCCAAAAGAAATCGCCAGGGTGATTGAGGAAAATGCCGTGATTCGTAACATGCTGCGGACACCTGAGCCCCGTTATAAGGTTCCTTCACGTACCTATTTTACCAGTACCGCAATTCCTGCTTTGTACAATAAAACGGGAGCCAAATTAGCGACGGCTTTGTCAGCAGCCCCCGCTGTTGCTTTAACCGCAGACGGTTGGATGTCAAGAGCTACGCAGAGCTACCTGACAGTCATGGCACATAATATCACTGCGGAGTGGGACATGAAAAGCAAGGTTTTTGTTTAATAAACTGTTGATAGTACACGTCAGAAGATAAGTATAGTCCAACAATGAAAAACAACCAAAACAATGATGTTTCATATTATACAGTACTAAGGAGATACTCATTTTTTTTATGTATACTCGACTGATAAGGATGCACCACATTAGATGATGAGAAGAAGGTGATTTATCAAATGTGTTTTTTACAAGGTGCTTTTTTTTTTTTTTTAAACATATAACCTATATGGTTCCAACTTAACTCTAACCTAAGATTGATTTATTTTAAGGCCCTGTTTTTGTTTAATAAATTGCTGATGTTAAAACTAAAATTGATAATATAAGTACAGTCTAAATTTTTTTCTAAGGAGCTATTTATTTGTAACTTGTACTTTAATCTGTTGCTTAGAATGCACCACTGAAGATGAGTAATTTCTCCATCAGATAATTTATTTTAGTATTAGTAAAGTATTCTTGTTTTTTCATGGTGTTGTCTTTGTTTAATATGTCAGGTATTGCTAAACCAGATTTAGATAAATTTAAAAATTGTACTTCTGAGTTGAAGCAAATGTTGGTAATTTCAATAAAATAGTAGTTTAAAAAAATATATATATTTTTGTATCGAACAAATATCGAACCGTGACAATCAATCAATCAATCAATCACATTTTATTTATATAGCACTTTTCATACATAAAAATGCAACTCAAAGTGCTTTAAAACATTCAAAGCAAAACATAGAATTATCTTCAATCAAAAGAAAAGATAAATTATTTCAAAGTTGTTGAAAGCCAAACTAAAAAGGTGTGTCTTGAGCTTCCTCTTAAAAATATCAACAGTCTCTGCAGACCTGACGTCCTCTGGCAGGCTATTCCAAAGGTGAGGACCAAAATGGCTGAATGCAGCCTCGCCATGCATTTTGGTCCTCACCCTTGGAATAAATAAAAGGCCGGCGCCAGAGGACCTCAGGATCCGCGAGGGCTGGTATGATAAAAGCAAATCAGATAAATAAGATGGCCCAAGACCACTAACACATTTATAAACTAATAAAAGTACTTTAAAATCGATCCTGAAACACACAGGGAGCCAATGCAGTAATTTCAAAACTGGCGTAATGTGCTCCCGCCCTCTGGTTCTCGTCAGCACCCGAGCGGCTGAATTCTGCAGTAGTTGCAGTGGTGAAATGCTCTTTTTCGGGAGGCCGGAGAGCAGGGCATTACAGTAATCTAAACGACAGGAAATAAAAGCATGCATCAGCACTTCCGTGTTAGCCTGAGAGAGAAACGGGCGGACTCTGGCGATATTCTTAAGGTGATAAAAACCAATCTTGGTTACATTTTTAATATGAGGAATAAAACTGAGCTCAGGGTCAAAAATGACGCCAAGGTTCTTCACACAATGTGAGGGATTAAAAATGTGTGGTTTTGGTAAAAGCTTCTCTCTCTGACCTTCGGGACCTATAACTAAAACCTCAGTCTTGTCCTGATTGAGCTGTAGGAAATTATCTGCCATCCATGACTTGATATCTAAAATGCAATTTAAAAGGGTATCAATGGGTCCTGTGTCATCAGGAGACACGGCAATATACAGCTGCGTGTCATCAGCATAGCTGTGAAAGCTGATGCCGTGTCCCCTGATGACATCCCCGAGGGGAAGCACATAAAGATTAAAAAGTAGGGGGCCTAAAATCGAACCTTGAGGAACCCCACATTTAATTTCATGGGTTTTGGAGGAACAAGTATCCATACTTACAAAGAAATATCGGTCTGTGAGATAGGAATAAAACCAGTCAAAAACAGTACCAGAGATGCCCACTAGATTTTCAAGTCTATTTAATAAAATTTGGTGATCTACTGTATCAAAAGCAGCGCTTAGATCCAGTAGCACCAAGACTGTGAGTTTTCTCACGTCTGCAGTGCACCTAATATCATTTAAAATCCTTAAAAGAGCAGTCTCCGTACTGTGGTTCATCCTAAAACCAGATTGATATTTCTCCAAAATATTATTTGTATTTAAAAAATGATTCAACCGGATGAAAACCAGTTTTTCTAAAATCTTACTTAAAAACGGTAAGTTGGATATGGGTCTGTAATTATTAAAAACGCTCGGGTCAGAACTGCTCTTCTTCAGAAGGGGCTTCACCACCGCCGTTTTAAAGGCAGCGGGGAAGACGCCCGTCTGAAGAGAGCAATTGACTATATTTAAAATTTGTTCTTCAAAAAATCTATAAAATGTCTTAAAAAGAAATGTGGGAATTGGATCCAAAAGGCAGGTTGTTGGGTTTACCTGGGAGAAAACTCGAACAAGTGTCCTTGCATCAACCAGGGCAAAACTTTCCAGTGTTTCCTCATGTAAATATGATTGTCCGGGTTTATTAAAACTTGTGTTTTGACGGGCTAAAAGACTGGATCTTATGTCATCGATTTTACTTCTGAAGTGGTCTGCAAAGTCCTCACAGAGAGCGTCTGTTGGTCTCTGTGGGGACTTATTAAAATCAGAACTAGTTAAAAGTTCAAAGGTGGAGAAGAGAACTCTGGGGTTGTTTTTATTGACTGTAATGAGGTTTGAGAAATAGGAAGATCTTGCCAGTTTTACTGTTTTATTGTAGGATTTCAGTTGTTCGCATAAAATTTCATAGTGTACTGTAAGTTTACTTTTTCTCCACCTCCTCTCTGCACTCCTGCATTTTCTCTTTGATATTTTGATAGCATTGTTTCTCCACGGGGGTACAGTCTTTGTTTTTGTTGTTTTAATTAAAAGTGGAGCTACTGAATCTAATGATGATTTAAGATGTAGGTTAAAATTGTCAACAATAAGATCACAGGGTGCAGCAGGAGTGCTTTTTAAGATCTCGATAAAATTTGCAGCCACCTCAGAAGATAGGTAGTGTTTCTTCACTGTTCTAACCGGGACTGCTAGATGATTAAAACTGGCGATGTTAAAATAGACACAGTAGTGGTCTGACACTGCCAAGTCAACAACAGAGGACACACCAGCAGACAAGCCATAGGTTATAACCAAAATCCAAGCAGTTTAAAAGGTTTGAAAAATCTCTGGATAGTGGGTCCATGATGTTGTCCATGTGTATATTAAAATCGCCAGTTATTAATATCCTGTTATAACTGGAATATAAAATGGATAAGAATTCTGAAAATTCTGTAATAAAAGAAGTGGAATGATGGGGAGGTCTATAAACGGTAATGCAGAGAATAGGGGGACTGTTAAAAACAAAGGCATGGTGTTCAAACGATAAATAGCTGCTAAAAATGATCTCCTTTGATAAAAGAGTATTAATAAAAATTGATGCAGTCCCGCCTCCTCTTTTGCCATCCCTTGTAGAAAATAAAAAGTTAAAATTCGGTGGGCAAGCCTCGTTGAGAGCAACTGGAGCATCTGTACCAAGCCATGTCTCAGACAAAAGTATACCATGTAAATTATTGTCTAAAATCAGGTCGTTTATGATAAAAGTTTTGTTTAAAAGGGAGCGCACGTTCAGCACGGCCAGATTAATTATTGTGCTGGACGTGCGCTCATGGTGGTATGAATGAGCAGTATTAACATATACTAGATTACCACTGTTAAAACCACGTTGTTTGTGTGTGCAAGGGAAGCGTCTTCCGGTGATGGTTTCAATGGGAAAGTTGTCCGATAGTGGTAATGATAATGAGGGCCTGCAGGGGGAGCTAGTGAGGGTGGTGGTACTGTGAGCAGCTGGTATTGGCCTGTAAGTGATGGTAGTGACATTGTCATTGCAGCGTTTATGAGTAGAAGAAGAAATATGATTGGTAAACAAGAGTCAGCTGGGAGTGGAATTGGTTACGACATGGTGGATGTTAGCGGCTAAAATCTTGCTACCAAGATTGTATCGAACCGAACCGGGAATTTTGTGTATCGTTGCACCCTTAGTACATATCGTCATTTCACTGCCTGCTGCCGCTCCAGTCTGTCAGTTAAGGTGACACTTGGGTGATCTTAACAGTGGCACTTATATTATAGGTTTGTATGTAAAAATGACATTAGTACTAAAATGCCCACCTCAAAAGACTCTGTAGTGATTTAAGGGCTTTTTTTGTGATTAGGTTTACGACAAATTTCCCCGCCCCTTTTTGGGGCGTTGCTTATGTTATGTTTTCGGTCTCAGCTGTCCACGTCACGGGAGGGAGCCAAGCGTGGTAATATTGCTCGATTTGTCAGTTCTGTTGTCTGAAACGGTGACCGATCACCACCAAAATGCAAATGCACATTACTACTCTTGTCCACTTCAACCTGTGAAAGTATAAAAGTGTTTTGCACAATACAGTTTGGATTTATTCACATAAAATGTGATCTCATCATGATTATCTCCACAAAATCAAAAATACTGTGGCGATTGCCCCTCCACTTTCACAAGCTGAAGCGGACAAGAGCATGAATGCGCACATGAACCCTGACTGGTTATATTTCGGGCATTAGGCGATGCTAAACTCATGTCAACTCTCAGGAGAGAGACAGCGTCTCCTTCATTTCTACACAGCCATAATTGAAAGTATCCTCACCTCAGCAATAATAGTCAGGTATGGTAATTTGGACAGTCACTCTCAGTCTAAACTTCAACGCATCATCAACAAATCCTCACAAAATTATTGGTCACACACTCCCATCCATAGACACTCTGTACCGAAGACGCATCACACAGCGAGCAGTAAGAATCATTTCAGATCACACACACCCCGCTCACCACCTGTTCACACAGATGCCCTCAGGGAGACGCTACAGGTCCATCACAACAAAGACTGTTAGATTTAAGAACAGTTTTTTCCCAACAGCCATAAGGACTTTAAATCTATCGTCGTCTTGATGTAACCTGTACACCAGCGGTCACCAACTCCGTTCCTCGAGGGCACCTGTCCTGCAGGTTTTCCATCTCTCCCTGCTGTAACACAGCTGTTAAAATGATCAGGAACAGGCTACTCAAGAGCTTGCTTATGAGCTGATCATTTGAATCAGGTGTGTACAGCAGGAATAGATGGAAAACCTGCAGGACAGGTGCCCTCGAGGACCGGAGTTGGTGACCCCTGCTGTACACTAACATGATTGTGACTATTCTTGATGTTTTTGGTGTTGATGATGGAACTGACACAGGAGAAATGTGAGCCTTACTTCTGTGCTGAAAACAAATTCCACCAACTCTGTTGTGTGGCCATTAATAAATGATTCTGATTCTGATTCTCTTGCAGCAGCAGCAGGCAGATTGGAGCCTCTTCCCTCCCCGGCTAAAGGTAGGATAATGGGACGGCTAATAGCAACAACTAGCTTCAAGTCGTTAAAACAAAAGATGTTAGCACAACAATATTAGCGCCTTACTCTGCGTCCACCCTGCGTCGATCTTCAAGTCGCGGGCCCAAGCAGTTGCGTGCGTTGTCAGACAGAGAGTGAGCACTAGAACGCCCAGGGGGTTTTACAACTTTTTTTGCAACAACTATTGAATGACAAATCTGCGTGATATTTGACAAACAACTCTGCTGGCTACAAGTAGATTACTTTAATTTGTAAATTTGCGGGATGACATCGTCAAATGTAAAGCACAAGTAGTCAAATGACCGCCTTCTGGGCGTTCTATTGGTAAGCCCTCATCGAACAAGCGTCAATTTTCAGGGAACAAAAAGTTCCAGCGAGGCTGACTCCTCAACCGAGTGTGGCCGCGTTGGAACGTACCTTTTCAGCTGTTTACGTTCCAAATTGGGGCCATTCCTCATCCAAATAAATGTGCACGTCTCATTTCCACTTCAGTCTCTGCAAATATCCTGACTGGTGTTAAATGCCTTGCTCGTCCTAACCGTGATCAGCAAAGAAGCGGTGTCTTTTTTTTTTAATTTTTTAAGCAAAGAAGCAGTGTGCGCTGGTCCCAGCCTATGTAGCTCTGCTCACTTCCACATTTCCTCATTTTCACACAAATCAGCCATGGAGAAGTTAATCCTTTTGATATGTTGAAGTGGGCATTAGTAGAGGTGTCCACATAAATTTTGGTGCCAATTGATCGCCGTTTTTGGACGTTATAAGCAATGAAAGTACAATGATTTCCAATAGAGAGTTTGGAATCGGCTATTCCCGTGACTCCGGCTGATCAGGGAAAGAGCGCTAGGGGGCGCTGCCATTCTCACGCTGACATTGAGGAGTGTCATCCTTCATGAGGAAACCATTGTCGTCATTGAATGCCCTCTGCCTGGCTGCGCCTTCAAGACAGATGACATATCAGATGTCCTCGCCGCTGCTCTGCTGTCAATTCACGGATTTGTCCATCAGCGTACACCACCGGTCGCGGTCGCGGCCGCGCCAGCCCATGCCAGCCCACGCCCCGACCCCTCAGGGTCCAAAACTGGACCAGCCAAAGATCGACGTTGGCGTGTCCATTGAGGAATGGAACGTGTTCCTCCGTCGGTGGAAAGTCTTCCGCGCTGGCTCGGGCATTGGGGCTGCACAGGCCCTCTTCCTACTCTTCCAATGTGCTGGGCCGGACCTTGGTGACAGCCTGCTGAAAGCCATTCCTGACATCTCCTCAGGGACTTTGCCTGATTTCATTGCTGCCATGCGTTCACTAGCTGTCATCCCGGTTGCCACGTGTGTACTGCGCACCGAGCTTCTTCAGTTACGCCAGGAACGTGATGGGACCTTCCGCACCTTTACGGCCAGGGTGCGCGGCAAAGCAGAGACGTGCCTACACTACTGTATGCAGGTGTGGCGACACGGTGGACTACACTGACCACATTACCCGTGATGTCCTTATTAATGGGATAAATGACTCCGACATACCGCACGAAGCACTAGGGGTACCTGACATCCTGAAGAAGCCAGTGAATTACATGGTTGGACTTGTTGAGAACAAAGATATGGCTCGTAATGCTCTCCCATCCTCAGCCCTCGGCCATGTCGTCATTCCAGCGCTTGAGGAGAGGCCCACAGGCAAGCCCCGCCCGGACTCCGAGCCCAGTGGACAAGTCGAAAGTCGCCTTGTGCCCGGAGTGTAAGGGCTCCTTTCACGTCTTCACGGAGGGGCCTCATGGGCGGAATGCCAAGCCTCACCAGCTATGTATTGGATGTTATAGGGCCTGCCGTCGCAAGAGGCGACCACAGCTGCCTGCCGGAAGTCAACAGGCTGCCATGGAGTTCGAGCTAATCTCCCAGAATGCATCTATTCGGTCCGGTGACCGCCCCAGCCGACGTCGCACAGGCCGAGGGAACATACCCATCAAGCTCGAACACCACATCTTTTCGAAGGGTGAATGGAGGTGAACCAGGATGAGGGACCATCCTCAAGCACTTATCTCCATCTCCGTTGACAGGCCGGTCGGACTGAGCAACGGCCCTACTGGCGTGAGCCCGTCCAATGTAGCAAGGGTATCTGCCGTTGCAGACACAGGCGTGCAATCTGACCTTTGGTCCCTGGAGGAGTTCTTTGCCTGCGGATTATCACGAGATGACTTGCGCCCTGCCCTGTCCACCTCAGCATGTCGGCCGCTAACCGCTCCCCCATATCTGTCGAAGAGGCCTTTTTTGCCAGGCTCTCGGATACCGCCAGTGGCGGGTTGGTGTCGTCATGCCGTTCCATGGTGTACGTCAGCAGCTCAGGCCATGTATCTCTCTTATGACTCTCTGCTCAACCTTGGGCTCCCACCCAAACACTTCCCTTTGGGTGACGTCAACCCAGAGATGAGTGTGTGCCTGATGCTTACACGCCTGTCGGTCCTCTGCCCGTCTCGGCTATAAGGTCTGTCAATGGCGGCTGCACGGATCAGAGTGACTGTCATGGCTCCTGCTCATGTCCACAGCGGACGGTCCCGCTGACACGCCCTGCAGCCCTGCCCTTCCCTTGTACGCTGGAAAACATCAGCCGGATTAAGGACTGGCTACTCCAGAGGTATGCCTCATCCACGTTCAACACCTGCCCTCATCGAGAGTTGCCGTGCATGGATGGGCCACCTATAGAGATACATGACGATCCCACGGCCAAACCGAAAGCAAGCCACACCGCGACCGTAGTGCCTCTACACTGGCAGCAGAGAGTCCACGATGACCTCTCGCCACTCAACATGTTCTGCCAGCGCGAGAGATTCTCCTCTGAGTCCCCATTCCACCTTGCGCGTCGTATCCCAAAGGGCACCTGGAAGACTGTCACGGATGCCTGGAATGGCTACCACAGTGTGCCTCTGCGTGAGTCTGATCGTCATCTGACCACCTTTATCACAGCCTTCGGCTGATGGCTGAAGGCCACCTCAGGGTTTTTTCTCATCGGGGGATGGATACAACCGCCGTTTTGACGCTGTACTCTCTAACTATGAGCGCAGGAGCGATGCGTGGATGACACTATCCACTACAACACCGACCTTGAACAGCACTGGTGGAGAACCATTGACATTTTGACACGCGTCGGCTGTTCAGGCATTGTGTTGAACGCGGACAAGTTCCAGTTCGCAGAGAGGGATGTTGATTTCGCTGGCTTCAGGGTGTCAGACGAGACCGTCGAGCCACTCGCTAAATACGTGGATGCCTCCGCCATGACTGGTCCAGGCGTGGTATCGGCTACTTTCTGCTCCAACAGCATTGCAGCTGTGCCTCGGGCATACTCGAGGCACAGGAGATTGGGGCTCACGCTTCCTGTCCCCGGCGGAGCAACGCTATGCAGCCGTAGACGGAGAGGCCCTGGCTGTGGCCTGGGGTCTGGATCAGAAACGCTATTTCACACAGGGATGTGACAACCTCATAGTGGTGACCGACCACAAGCCCCTGGTGAAGATTTTCGGCAACACTTGATGAGATTACGAACTCGCGCCTATTTAGGCTCAAGCAGCGTACCCTCCCTTGGCGGTTTGACATTGTCCACCTGCCGAGCAAGAACAACCATGCCGCTGACGTGACCTCCAGGCATCCTTTTCCCTCAAGCTCTGCGGATGGCCTCTCTCTGGGGTCGCCGGGCATGCCTGACAATGTGGAGTCGGCGCATATGGCTTCCATCCGCAGTGATGCAGAAGAGCTTGGTGCCATCTCCTGGTCCATAATTGCACAGGAGACGGCAGCTGATGCTTGCCTCGGCCGCCTTCTGCACCTGCTTGAGCACGGGGAAAGAGTTAACACGAACAAACCTGCCCTGTTGAGTTTGTCGCTGGTCTGTGAGTCCATATATGCACAGGATGGCGTCTTACTGTACTGTGACCGGGTCGTGATCCCTCGGAATTCGGAACCTGCATGCAGCCCACCAGGGGGTTTCAATGATGGAGCAGTATGCCCGTGCCATAATCTATTGGCCTGGAATGTCAGGGGAGATCCAAGGCACCATCAGATCTAGCATCGTGTGTCCTCGGTCAGTTTTCCACAGTCTAATGGAAGAGTGTAGGTTGCCGTGAAGACTGCGAAGCGCCTTCTAATGTCTAACACTGGTCCAGCGGGCACTCTCGACCAGGATCGATTCATGCGAGCGCTGATACAGTTGCGCAACACACCCGACCCGGACTGCAATCTATCGCAGATTATCTATTGTCGTCCCCTTCAGGGTTCGCTTCCCTTCATTAACAAGCTTGAGAAGTTCTCGGACTCTCGTGTCCGTCCTCTCTGGCGTCAGCAGCGAAGGAGATGCCCTTCGGACATGGATGTCCCGCATTACCGAATCCTTGAGGGCTCACTCGAGACCGCTCCGGCCACTGGCACCTGGCGCGAGGGTGTTTCTGCAGAACCAGCAGGGCCCAAACACTAACAAATGGGACAGTTCGGGAGTGGTGGTGGAGTCACTCGGTCATGATCAGTATCGGGTGAAGGTGGATGGATCAGGACGATTGACTCTTCGCAACCGTCGGTTTCTCCATGGCTACACGCCAGCCTCCCCCTATGCGCTCCAGCAGCCCGCGGCACCATCGCCATTGCCCGTGGCCCCAACAGGCCGAGTGACACCCCAGGAGCTCATCCTACGATCAGGGGATGATCCCCGTGATGCTGGCTCAGACCCCTCCCTTCCGATGCTGTCTGATGAGGCAGTCTCTAGCCTTGGGATCCCAGAGGGACTGCGTTCCCCCTGGTGTCTTTTCAGGCTCACCACCCCAGGTGGCACATTGCCTGCCGCCGCCTCCAGCCCCGTCGGCACGGCCGTGCCGTACTAGGAAGCCACTCAAGCGCTACGAGCCGGAGACGGGACGCTGGACTGAGTCCTTTAAGCTATGCCCTGTTTAGCTTACCGGACTGGGGGGATGAAGGATGTTTCGCCCTCCACTAGGGGGCAGTGACGGATTGATTGTCCTGTCTGCGGTGCTAGATGAAAGCAGCTGCCGTTATTTGGCTCAGTGTCACGATCCCAACGGATGAAAGCAGACATGCATTGTGCGATGTTGGAGAGCCGTTCCTTTGATTATTGTAAGTGTTTTCCTGATGTTTATTTGACACTCCTATATTATTGCTGTGTCATCTTTATGCCCACAATATCTGTGTATTATTTTAATTACGTTTTGTGATGAGTATGTTACCCTGCTGTTAGTTAGATGATAGCTAGACCACTACTGCTGAATGCAGGAGGTTTATGTTAATCTGTTGCAGTTGTCAATGTTGGTAGATTTATATTGTTTTTCACATCCTTACTATTGATTTATTTTGATGCAGGGCTTCCTCATCTTTGTCATTAAAAACTCATATTGACATTGAGGAGTGTCATCCTTCAGTTAACTGTTGAAAGTGTCACCACTGAAGTACTCATAAAACAGGATAGTGTATTTACTGTATTTACAGAAAGTATATTCATTTTTGTAAGACACAATAATATTCAGTTTGAACATAAAACATTGCCTTTACTTACAGTGGAAAAAAAAACCTAAATAATGAAAAATTGCATTTTCAATAACTTGAACCTCAAATAAATCAACGCATGCCACTTTCCTGATGGACTGCTTCAAAGTTGCTGACATCCTTAAAAGCGTTTCATTGTTTTAGATTAAACCCTTAACCTTTAAGAGTCTGCTTATTTTAACTAAGGAGTGCCCAAGTTTGCTTGATAGTGATGGAATCAAGAAGCTGTCTGATTCACTCTCATACCTGCAGGTAAATTTGACAGCTTTAACAGTCTCCATGTACTTTTTTGGATAAATGAGCACTTCCATATTTTTCAAGGAAGTCATTCTCCTGGCACCTTGAACGTACCTTCCCAATTCTAGTATCATCTCTCGCATGTGATCTTTATTCTTTGCTGATGTCCCTCTTTAATTTAACAAGTGTTGCCCTTAATCAACAATGACTTGTTTATCTTTATCATGTGTGAGATTGGGCCAGGATTCATGGCAGAAATGACTATTTACTAATGCTTGTATGTACATAAGGTGTGAACATGGTTCTTTCCTGACTTGGGGGCAACTGATCCATGTTTGAGTAGACAGTTGCGCATATGACGCCAGAGAACTTTGCGTAAGTAGATTCCTTAACAGTATGCACAGTGCATAAAGTCATTCCCCTGTGCCTCTTTAGGAAGATTTTTAAATGGCACTAATTTTCCATTTCTTGACTCCATAACAGAAGCATTGTAGGAACAGTTTCCTTTGTTCAGAATAGAATCTGTTTTTTTCTTTCCTTTGAGCTATTTGGAAAGTTTACAGCACTACCCACATCAGATCTATCATTATGTGCATGTTCTAAATGCCTTGCCATCTTGGCATAAGGCTTTGAACAATACAAGCAATAATGTCTCACACTCTTTTCCCACCTTTTTTTTTTTTTGCTTGGACCAACAAATACGGTGCCTACGGTTTACTTGAAAGGGGATCTTCAGAACTGAGACAGGGTTCTTCATCTTCTCTACTGGAACAGGATTGTTCTGCTTCACTGTCACACGGCTAATCTTCTGCTCTAATATTAGATGTATAGCTTGGTCTGTCAAATCCCATCATATCATCTGGTGTTGTAGAGTCGCAAATAGGGGAACCCGTGGCAGCTCTATCATCAAAATAAAGATGTTTTATCATTTGAGTTTGTTGCTAGTCTCGCTGTTAGTATCAATTTTGGAGGTGGTATCGGGGATGAAATCATCTCCACTCGATGGTGTAGAATAGAAAAATTAATCTGAATCTTCTGCCTTTCATCTGAAATAAATTCAAATACTGTTACAATTGCGTACATGCAATGACATTGAAAAGAAAAAAAAATAATTAATGTAATGTTTGTAAATATTTTTCATGAAGAAAAAAGTGTACATAGTAGGTTAAAGTGGAAAACTCATGTCAACAATTAATTGAAACGCTCATCAGCAAATGTCATTGCAAAAAATAAACTTAACTCAACTTTCAGTAGGGATGCAGAGTAAACACATTTCTGCCAACCAGCCTGCCTCCTGTATAGTCAGTGGACTGCTCAAAGGTGTGTGATTAAAGGTGTGGATCATTTAAAACATACGGGTTACCATATATTTATGTCATATGATTGTTTGGGCTCTGACTATGAAGCCTCCTACCTTGAACAGCACAGCAACTGGCAATCCACACACACAATCACAAAACAGTTTAAACTGTTTTTGTTTAAATCTAGAGTGCATCAGTGTTTTCTTTTGAGTGCTCTTTTATCATGGACTCCCTTTAATGGTAGGCTGACAATCACTGGGAAAAAATACTTTTGAATTAAACTGAAAACTTTACATTTATGGGAATTACATCCTCTTGTAGGTAACAATGTCTACAACTATGTTGGAAATGATTTTAGGGGGTGAAAGATAGGACATTCATTTGATAATCTTATCTATTCAATTACAGATGACTGACGATCCAAATACATTTCCTGTAAGTGAAAACCAATACTCCTATTTAATCTACTATGTTTTTCTCCACATGATGGATAAATTTACGATAACACTTTTAGTTTTTCTTAATCTAGGTACAAAATCCAGAGATAGGTCACTGTGTCTCACAGTCAGATCCTGCAAATAAAACGTAAAAATATACATGTAAATATTTTCTGTCAAACAATATTTAAAATGGAAAAGTAAAATGAGTCAAATGGGACAGCAATCCCCCCGCCCCCCCCTTTAACTCCCCAGACAATCTCTGGCTGCTTTCATGTTGAATCAAACAACTTTGTGGGGATTTCTGTAAACACTATGTCAGTTCTTTATGTGGACCATATTAAAACATTTTACACCGTTTTCCCTCATGCATTCTTAGTGAAAGAGTGATGTGGGGACACCGTGAGTGTTCAGAAAAAACAACTAAACAAGATAATAATCCCTGTCACAAATCTACCTGAAATAGTCTGCTAACACTAACATTCTGAATGCATTATGGGAAATTGCCTGTTGTGTTCAAACACAATACTTAATCATGAAAATTACTGTGCATCACCACGAATGCACAGCTATAGAGAAACCCAATTACATGAAAAAGTGATGGATAGGAATATACCTGCTGAATGTTGCTTGGACCAGCAGCATCAGGACAAGGGTCTTGTAAAGTCATGTCATTGGCTATAATTGGTCAGTTAGTCATCTGTAATAGATTTAGAAAAATAACATTTTAGAATATGACATAATAAACTAATAGTCAACCTCAAGTAAAGTGTATACAATATACTTTCGATACACACATTGCCAGAGAGAACAACTTCATAGTAAACATTATTTTCTATCTTATCTTATCTTAACTGTGTTGTGATGTGGAAGTGAAAGTTCGATGTGGGGACATTGTGAGAGCCCAAAATAAGTCATGATTAATACAAGTATATTCATTGATACATGAATTTTACCACAAATAACGCAAACATTCATTAAACATTCATCATGGGTGATGTTAAATGTTTTATTTTTTTCACAATAACACTACCAAAACGGTGATTTATTCTCATGGGCACTACTTAGAAAATGTGAGAGAAATTCAAAAACATGAGAAGAGAAGTAGAACATTTGTACGTATCTCCTGGAGAGTGTTGGTTGGATGCCTGCCATCATCCATCCTACTCGGAGGTGGAGAAGAAGGTTAATATGCCATATCTGTGACTGTCATGCGGGGCCCTTATAGAGACATTGAACAATGATACCAGAAGATACCAGAGTCAGAATATCATTGATGTAGAGGCCAATGGCCAATATGATGCATGTTCTGCACAACACAATAGGGAAAAAAGAAGCAAACAATAGTTCACACAGAATCTCTCTCAAACGAAACGCATGACACTGATTTCTGAAAGAAAACTTCAAATCATCATGCACATTCCTTCCTCTCCAGGCAAGCTCTGGTTGCTTTCACACATGTTGAATCAAACAGACATTGTGGGGACATTTATGTAAACACTACGTCACTTCCTTATGGGGACCATATGAAAACGTCCATCCATCCATCCATGATCTCCCGCTTATCCGAAGTCGGGTCGCGGAGGCAGCAGCTTCAGCAGGGAAGCCCAGACTTCTCTCTCCCCAGCAACATCTTCCAGCTCTTCCGAAAGGATCCCAAGGCGTTCCCAGGCAAGCTGGGAGACATAGTCTCTCCAGCGTGTTCTGGGTCTCCTGCCGGTGGGACATGCCCAGAACACCTCACCAGGGAGGCGTCCAGGAGGCATCCTAATCAGATGCCCGAGCCACCTCAACTGGCTCCTCTCAACGCGGAGGAGCAGCGGCTCGACTCTGAGTCCCTCCCGGATGGCCGAACTTCTCACCCTATCTCTAAGGGAGAGCCCGGACACCCTGCGAAGGAAATCCATTTCGGCCGCTTGTATCCGAGATTTTGTTCTTCCGGTCATGACCCACAGCTCATGACCATAGGTGAGAGTAGGAACGTAGATTGATCGATAAATTGAGAGCCTCGCCTTTCGGCTGAGCTCCTTCTTCACCACGACAGACCGATACAGAGTCCGCAACACAGCAGACGCTGCACCGATCCGCCTGTCGATCTCCCGTTCCATCTTACCCTCACTCGTGAACAAGACCCCAAGATACTTGAACTCCTCCACTTAGGGCAGAATCCCATCCCCGACCCGGAGAGGGCACGCCACCCTTTTCCGACTGAGGACCATGGTCTCAGATTTGGAGGTGCTGATCTTCATTCCGACCGTTTCACACTCGGCTGCGAACCACTCCAGCGAGAGTTGGAGACCGCGGCTTGAAGAAGCCAACAGTACCACATCATCTGCCAAAAGCAGAGATGCAATACTGAGGCCACCAAACCGGACCCCCTCGACACCTCGGCTGCGCCTTGAAACTCTGTCCATAAAGGTTATGAACAGAATCGGTGATGAAGGGCAGCCTTGGTGGAGTCCAACCCCCACAGGAAACGAATCCGACTTACTGCCGGCAATGTGGGCCAAACTCTGACATCGGTGGTACAGGGACCGGACGGCCCTTATCAGGGGGCTCGGTACCCCGTACTCCCGAAGCACCCCCCACAGAACTCCCCGAGGGACACGGTCGAATGCCTTCTCCAAGTCCACAAAACACATGTAGACTGGTTGGACGAACTCCCATGCACCCTCGAGGACCCTGCTGAGGGTGTAGAGCTGGTCCACTGTTCCACGGCCGGGACGAAAACCACATTGCTCCTCCTGAATCCGGGATTCAACCTTCCGACGGACCCTCCTCTCCAGCACCCGTGAATAGACCTTGCCGGGGAGGCTGAGGAGTGTGATCCCTCTGTAATTGGAGCACACCCTCCGGTCCCCCTTCTTAAAAAGGGGGACCACCACCCCGGTCTGCCAATCCAGAGGCACTGTCCCCGTTGTAGAGACGTGTCGACCATGACAGCCCCTCAACATCCAGAGCCTTTATGAACTCCGGGCGGATCTCATCCACCCATGGGGCTTTGCCACCGAGGAGCTTTTTGACTACCTCAGTTACTTCAACCCCAGAGATAGGAGAGCCCACCTCAGAGTCTCCAGGCTCTGCTTCCTCAGTGGAAGGCGTGTCGGTGGAATTGAGGAGGTCTTCGAAGTACTCTCCCCACCGACCCACAACGTCCCAAGTTGAGGTCAGCAGCACCCCATCTCCACTATAAACAGTGTTAATGGTGCACTGCTTCCCCCTCCTGAGACGTAGGATGTTGGACCAGAATTTCCTCGAAGCCGTCCGGAAGTCATTTTCCATGGCCTCCCCGAACTCCTCCCACACCTGGGTTTTTGCCTCAGCGACCGCCAGAGCTGCATTCCGCTCGGCCAGCCGGTACCTGTCAGCTACCTCCGGGGTCCCGCAGGCCAAAAAGGCCCGATAGGACTCCTTCTTCAGCTGGACAGCATCCCTTACCACTAGTGTCCACCAGCGGGTTCGGGGATTGCCGCCACGACAGGCACCGACCACCTTGCGGCCACAGCTCCGATCGGCCGCCTCAACAATGGAGGCACGAAACATGGTCCACTCGGACTCGATGTCCCCCGCCTCCCCCGGGACGTGGGAAAAGTTCTGCGGGAGGTGGGAGTTGAAACTCCTTCTGACAGGGGATTCTGCCAGACGTTCCCAGCAAACCCTCACAAGACGTTTGGGTCTGCCAGGTCGGACCGGCATCTTCCCCCACCATCGGAGCCAACTCACCACCAGATGGTGATCAGTTGACAGCTCCGCCCCTCTCTTCACCCGAGTGTCCAAAACATGCGGCCGCAAGTCCGATGATATGACTACAAAGTCGATCATCGAACTGCGGCCTAGGGTATCCTGGTGCCAAGTGCCCATATGGACACCCTTATGTTTGAACAAGGTGTTCGTTATGGACAATCCGTGATGGGCACAGAAGTCCAGTAACCGAACACCGCTCGGGTTCAGTTCGGGGGGCCGTTCCTCCCAATCACACCTCTCCAGGTCTCACTGTCATTGCCCACGTGAGCATTGAAGTCCCCCAGCAGAACGATGGAGTCCCCAGGTGGAGCGCCTTCCAGCACACCCTCCAAGGACTCCAAAAAGGGTGGGTACTCTGCACTGCCGTTTGGTGCATAAGCACAGTCAGGACCCGTCCCCCCACCCTTAGACGGAGGGAGGCTACCCTCTCGTCCACTGGGGTAAACCCCAATGTACAGGCGCCAAGCCGGGGCGCAATAAGTATGCCCACACCTGCTCGGCGCCTCTCACCCTGGGCAACTCCAGAGTGGAAGAGTGTCCAACCCCTCTCGAGAGGACTGGGACCAGAACCCAAGCTGTGCGTGGAGGTGAGCCCGACTATATCTAGTCGGAACCTCTCAGCCTCACACACTAGCTCAGGCTCCTTCCCTGCCAGAGAGGTGACAATCCATGTCCCAAGAGCTAGTTTTTGTTGCCGGGGATCGGACCGCCAAGGTCCCTGTCTTCTGCCGCTGCCCAGCTCACACGGCACCCGACCCCTTTGGCTCCTCCCACCAGTGGTGAGCCCATGGGAAGGGGGAACCACGTGTCATTTTCGGGCTGAGCCCGGCCGGGCCTGAAAACGTTTTACACAATTTTTTTTTTTTTTTTTTTTTTTTTTTTTCTTACTCACACACTCTCAGTGACAGTGTGGTGTGGGGACACCGTGAGTGTTCAGAAAAAGAAAAGAACAATAACTAACGAAGATAATAATCCCTCTGACAAATTAAATCAACCTGAAATATTCTGTAAACATTAACCATTTTGAATGCATTATGTGAAACTGCCTGCTGTGTGTAAGCACAATACTTAATAAATAAAAATTACTGTCCATCATCATGAATGCACTGATGTAGAGATCAAATTACATGAAAAAGTGATGAATATGCATATACCTATTGAATGTTCCTTGGACCAGCAGCATCAAGAAAAGAGTCTTGTAAAGTCATGTCATTGGCTCTAATGTTGGTCATCTGTAATACATTCAGAAAAACAACATTTTAAAATATGACATAAGAAACCATCAGTCAACCTCAGATAAAACGCATAAAATAGAGATGCACAAATTGCCAGAGAACTGACCTGTTCTCTGAATCTGAGCAGTGATTGGTCATTGTGAGCAGTTGTGATGTCATTTTAAGTCGACAGAAGACAAAATAGCCGCCCCCGGAGATGGCTAAAAAGGAGTGCATTTTGCTGCTTAATTTATATTCAACAAACACAAAATTAATCAGAATGCTGAGTTTCAACTAGTGGGCCTGCTGGGAACATATTCTTGAAAAAAAAAGAAGTTTGGGTTGACTTCCACTTTCACATCAATCAATCAATCACATTTTATTTATATAGCACTTTTCATACGTAAAAATGCAACTCAAAGTGCTTTAAAACATTCAAAGCAAAACATAGAATTATCTTCAATCAAAAGAAAATATAAATTATTTAAAAGTTGTTGAAAGCCAAACTAAAAAGGTGTGTCTTGAGCTTCTTCTTAAAAATATCAACAGTCTCTGCAGACCTGACGTCCTCTGGCAGGCTATTCCAAAGGTGAGGACCAAAACGGCTGAATGCAGCCTCGCCATGCATTTTGGTCCTCACCCTTGGAATAAATAAAAGGCCGGCGCCAGAGGACCTCAGGATCCGAGAGGGCTGGTATGATAAAAGCAAATCAGATAAATAAGATGGCCCAAGACCATTAACACATTTATAAACTAATAAAAGTACTTTAAAATCGATCCTGAAACACACAGGGAGCCAATGCAGCAATTTCAAAACTGGCGTAATGTGCTCTCGCCCTCTGGTTCTCGTCAGCACCCGAGCGGCTGAATTCTGCAGTAGTTGCAGTGGTGAAATGCTCTTTTTCGGGAGGCCAGAGAGCAGGGCATTACAGTAATCTAAACGACAGGAAATAAAGGCATGCATCAGCACTTCCGTGTTAGCCTGAGAGAGAAACGGGCGGACTCTGGCGATATTCTTAAGGTGATAAAAACCAATCTTGGTTACATTTTTAATATGAGGAATAAAACTGAGCTCAGAGTCAAAAATGACGCCAAGGTTCTTCACACAATGTGAGGGATTAAAAATGTGTGGTTTTGGTAAAAGCTTCTCTCTCTGACCTTCGGGACCGATAACTAAAACCTCAGTCTTGTCCTGATTGAGCTGTCGGAAATTATCTGCCATCCATGACTTGATATCTAAAATGCAATTTAAAAGGGTATCAATGGGTCCTGTGTCACCAGGAGACACGGCAATATACAGCTGCGTGTCATCAGCATAGCTGTGAAAGCTCATGCCGTGTCCCCTGATGACATCCCCGAGGGGAAGCACATAAAGATTAAAAAGTAGGGGGCCTAAAATCGAACCTTGAGGAACCCCACATTTAATTTCATGGGTTTTGGAGGAACAAGTATCCATACTTACAAAGAAATATCGGTCTGTGAGATAGGAATAAAACCAGTCAAAAACAGTACCAGAGATGCCCACTAGATTTTTAAGTCTATTTAATAAAATTTGGTGATCTACTGTATCAAAAGCAGCGCTTAGATCCAGTAGCACCAAGACTGTGAGTTTTCTCACGTCTGCAGTGCACCTAATATCATTTAAAATCCTTAAAAGAGCAGTCTCCGTACTGTGGTTCATCCTAAAACCAGATTGATATTTCTCCAAAATATTATTTGTGTTTAAAAAATGATTCAACTGGATGAAAACCAGTTTTTCTAAAATCTTACTTAAAAACGGTAAGTTGGATACGGGTCTGTAATTATTAAAAACGCTCGGGTCAGAACTGCTCTTCTTAATACTTATGACCATATATTTCAGTTTTTCTTTTTTCTTAAATTTGCAAAAATGTCTACATTAGTTTTTTTTTCTGTCAAGATGGGGTGCTGAGTGTACATTGAGAAAAAAAATGAACGTTTTTTTTTTTATTTTGGCAAATGACTGCAATGACACAGAAAGTGAAAAATTTCAAGGCGTCTGAATACTTCCTGTGATTTTTTTCATTCATGTTGTCATGTTTGTTTTTTTTAGTTTTGTTTTCTCAGAGTTTCTGTGTCCCGTCAATGATTGTGTCCACCTGTGTGCATTCCACCTCCTAATGCTAGCCAATCAGCTACCTCCTACCTTCTGTGTCTCGTCCAGGTGTTTCTCGTTGTCTCGTCAGTATGCATGTATTTAAATTCCTAGTTTCCGTTCAGTCCTTGTTGGATCGTTGTTGCTGTCATGTTTTTTTTTTTGTTTCTCCTGGTGTTGTGTTTATTTGAGTTTTGGATTTTTCAAGACTTGTTTATGCTGGGGTTTTTTTGTTAATAAATATTTTCTTCAATACGCCCTGCTTCTCCTGCCTCCCTGCATTTGGGTCCTCTAACACGCAACCATGACAAAATGATCCGGCTGACCTGTTTTCTGAATCTGAGCCGTGATTGGTCATTGTGAGTAGTTGTGATGTCATTTTCAGTCGAGAGAAGACAAAATGGCCATCCTCCGAAATGGCTAAAAACGAGTGTATGTTGCTACTTAACTTATATTCCACAAAGTCAAAATTAATCAGAATGCCGTGTTTCAACTAGTGGGCCTGCTGGGAACATATTCTTGAAAAAATGTGTTTGGGTTGACTTCCGCTTTAAACAGTACTTTGGGAAGTCTCCATTGAGTGGTTTTGGTGTGCTGGTGCATGGGTGGATGATCAGTTTGTCCTGTTCGGAGGTAAGCAATGTCACCTCTCTCTCTGTCTGCTCTCAGCTCGGGCATCAGCTCTATTCGCCTCCTTCTGACAGCCTCTGTATAGTCTTCATTTATACAAATCTTTGTACTTTTGAGATGCTTGACCTCTTGGAGAATAGTTGTGCGATCCTTGAATTTCAGTAGTTTTATTACCACAGGCCTCGCCCCCCCTTCCGGTTTCCCAATGTGATGCGCTCTCTCTATTACTACTTCATTTCTTCTGTTGTTGTCCACGTTTCTCCTGGTGCCTCTGGAATTCCATCAATCACCAAGTTTTTCCTCCTTGACTGACTCTCCAAATATTCCATTTTGTCCATGTTAAAGACGTCACCCTGCAGAGATTTGTTGTGCTCATCCTGTTTTTATCTGTTTTTAAGTCATCCACTTCCTTTTGTGTACAGCAGCAGGACAATTTTAAGTTTTGTCACAACAATCATGGACTCAATAATAGACTGCATGCACTGAAAAGAGAGCAACAGGAAATAAAAACAAGTCTACCATATGCAATATATAATGCATACATTTGCGTACGTTCACAGCCTATATAGACCAAAGTATTAACGAAAACGACCAAATCAGTAATTTACCAAAATAGTGAAATTTGCTGGTTAATTTTGGATGTTTTCGGGACAAAAGCTAGCGGTGGATGTACTTTCTTTGCAGGGCAAATACACACAAAATAATGTGGAATCTGAGATAAAGTTGGGGTTGGGCATTAACCAATAGGCGCAGCTCTCATTTGAAGTCGTCTGCGGTTGGGCAAAGGCTGAAATGGCCGTTGACCAATGGGAGCACTACAGCATCTTGTGGTTGTCGATTGGTCTAGACCACATATGTCAAAGTCAAGCCACTTCCGGCCCGCAAGAAGGTTTTCTACGGCCCCTGGGATAATATTGATTGATTATTAGAACCGGCCCGCAGTTATAGGGTCCTTCACGCCCACACATATATATATATATATATATATATATATATATATATATATATATATATATATGTGTATATATATGTGTATACGTATATGAATATATATATATATATATATATATATATATATATATATATGTGTATATATATGTGTATACGTATATGAATATATATATATATACATATATATATATGTATACGTATATGTATATATATATATATACATATGTGTCTATATATATATATATATATATATATATATATGTGTATATACATATATATATATATATATATATATATACATATACACATACATATATATATATATATATATATATATATATATATATATGTGTATATACATATATATATATACATATATACATATACATATATATATACATATATACATATATATATATGTATATATATATATATATATGTGTATATATGTATATATGTGTGTATATATATATATATATGTATATATATGTATATATATATATATATGTATATATATGTGTATATATATATATGTATATATATATATATGTATATATATATATATATATATATATATATATATATATATATATATATATATATATACATATATATATATATATATATATATATACACATATATATATATATACATATATATATTTATATATATATATATGTATGACCGAGCAGTCTTTCAGTTCTCGCTTGAGCACAACAGAGCTCTTCGAGGCGGTCGTGTGCAAACACTCCATGTACTAATCGGCAGTGAGATCACATTTAGCCAGTAGCTGGGGCAAGGTGAGGGTTGCCATCTCAAGTTAATTCAGCAAACGCTGCACACGAACGAGCTTGGCGTTTGACACGGCCTTCTTCTCCTTGCGTTGATCTTGATTTTCTTCATCACAGACTTCGGGTCGAATGATCATCGGCGTTTTGCACGGTTGTTTGGGAAAAGTGTTTCGACACAAGATTTGGAGTGAGTACTGCTGTGCGTCTGAACTTCCATGACCTTTTTGTACAGTTGGGGTTCCTTTTCTGGGTCAGGCAGCTCAGCCGAGATATACTGAGACACAAAATCACAAATAGCTTTATCCGAGGCCTCCTCAAATACAGGGGCACCTTCGACCCATACCAGTAGTCATCAACTTTACCAATCGGTTGTGCCGGAGACAGGATCAGATATCTGAAAAGCGCTTCAACACGTCAAACATGCGCATTGTCGTCACAGGATTGCTGCGTAGAATTTCACACTTGGCAGTCGAGTTCAGCAAAATTCACTCGCTCACCTTGTTGTGCTTTAATGGCAGTGATGACCTCTTCCCAACGCATTTCTGCAGCGGAAAATGTGCAAAAGAATGTGGTTGTTCCCAGCTGTCGGATCATTGCATAAAGATATTTGGTGGTGGTTCTCTCCCAATAGGCAGGCGAGCCTTTCAACGGCGTCATGAAGCGGACTGCGTCTTTGCTGCGCACCAGTTTCTCAACTTCTTTTTGTCCTACAGCATAGCGTTGTTAATTCTTCGACCATCTCTGGTAAAAAGTTTGCCTTTGCGCAGCTGTATTCTCATGCTTGATGTCGCCTGGTAGATTTCTGTCACAAACTGAGCAAAAAAGTAAAGTTGCATCTCTCGCAAAACGTTCATCAACAACAGTCGTGTTTTGAAATATTTGCTTGGTGTGAGTTTTGTCTCTTTTCATCAAGGTTTTTTTTCCCCAGTTAGAAACTGAACCAGAAAAGCCATGGCCTCGAGTTTGGGCATCTTGAAAAAGCTTACCTGGTTATTTCTCTCAGCGGGAGCAACAGACAAAATTCCCTTAGTAAAACTCAATTTCCTCTGACACGTCATTTGGTTGGAGACACGATTCAAGTATGATGCCACCGTTTGGTTCGTCGCCTTCTTCCAAATCCAAATTTTCAGCACGTTGTTGTTCACCACTGTTCCCTTTTTGCAAGTAACTGTTTTTCGCACAAAGTGCATCGCTCTTAAATCTGTTTATCTCCACCAGATCTTCTTCATTGTAGTCACTTGCATTCATTTCCTCTTCATCAGAGCTGCTCTCATCATCGGTGAGGGTTGGGTCGCAAAGGTCAGCATCGTCGCGAATGGTCTCTGTACTGCCGATGAATTTGTTTCAAAATATTCAGGGCATTCACTAGTTTTGACCAAGTGACAGTTTGAAATACCTGATGAACTTTGTAGCAAAGCAGTCTCTTCAGTTTCACTCTCAACATCTGTGACTTCTCAGCTTGGCAGGGCATTGACCGTCTCTTGCACTTCTGATGGTACACACATTCCCTCGAACGGCTCGCTGCTGACCTTTCGGAAGAGGGACAATTTTAGCAAAGGATATGCATTTTGAAATCAGGTGTCTCTCTATATGTTCAAACTGCACAGTTCATTCGGAATATCCCCAAGTGAGAGACTGTGAGAGACTGTTGGCCACAGTAAGTGCTGGAACTCAAAGCAAGTGTGACATATCCTCTTTTTCTTTCCGCAGGTACTCCGCATAGTGCCTTATATTCACGATTACAAATATGAACAAACTTTCCCATGAGGCAACTTTCAACAACGTGTTTATGTTTCTTATAAAAGCGACGCTGACAAGCGCGAACTTGGTTAGGAAATACTGCTCTGTGCAGACAAATGTCGGTCCATTCTTAATTTGGGCTTTGAATAGCTCAACAGCATTCATGATTTCACAGTCATTTCTCTCTCTACAAAGTCGGTTTATGACTATGTATTTTAGCAAAATCTCACGTGCTCTGCGCAGTGTATTAGTCCTCAATAAATCATATTTTCTATTCATTATACATCTCATGATTTCCTTATGTTTGGCTCTGAATTTGGGGTTGTTTGAATAACGCTCTGTGATGTAGGATTGCTGTCTAGTTTTAAACGCAAGATCATCACAATAATGTTCTGCAACTAGAGCGCTGTCTAGTTTTAAACGCAACATCATCACTGTAACGTAGAAGCGCTGTCTGGTTTTAAATGCAATATCATCACGGTAACGTGTAATGTAGGAGCGTTGTCTCATCCTAAAACAATCTTCTGTCTTATAGCAATGTGAAAAATGCGAACAGTTTTTCATCTTGAAGTCTCGATCAATCATGTAACGACGTGTAAAATCAGAACTTTGTTTTAAACGATAATCTGTCTTGTTGATAACGAGTTGTAATGTAACACTTTTTTTTTGTCTTACCTCTGCATTTTGACGGTACTTTTCCTTATTTTTCATGTTCTTATTTATTCTCTTCAGTTCCCATTTTGTACGTCTCCCTTCAGACTCATCATTCAGCTTTTCCTGTGCCTTCATTCATCTTTGGAACTTTCTCCTACTTGATTTCTGAATTTTTGACACGCGTCGCAGCTGTTGTTGGAAAAATCACTTTACTGTCGTCATCTGCCAATTTGTGGCTGGGGCGTTGTTCATCAGCATGTGACGTGGACTCACTCGTCTCCAAACGTGATGATTTCAGCAACTTCTTCGCTTGCGGTAGTATCAGCCGACCCTTTTGTAGGAACCTTAAGTCTTCGTTTGCTGAACTGAGTGGGAAACTCGACAGGCTCCAACAAACTGTCAATGGCCACGGCAATAGGCTGGCTTCCCTAGAAGAAAATGCCGAGTCTCTTCATCTTCGATTGGAACGTGTGGAGACCAACTGTGACGCGCTTCAGCTCGACAACAAGCGGCTAGCAGCTAAGCTAACCGACCTCGAGGGAAGGAATCGCCAAAGCAATGTTCGCCTTGTAGGCTTACCTGAAGGTATCGAAGGTCCCCAGCCAAGTTTTTTTCCCAACTTCTAAAGGCGTATTGGGGGACGTAATATTTCCAATGGCTCGGCTCCTGAGTTGGATCGCGGCCATCGTAATCCGGCCAACAAGCCATCTAACGGCGGAAGACCAAGGCCGGTCCTGGTTTGTTTCCATCGCTACCAGAGTTAGGAGTTGCTGATCCGGGAGGCGCGGAAGAGAGGATCGCTCAACTACCAAGGGAAAGCTCTCAGGGTCTACGAGGATTACTCTCCGGAGGTGGTAAGCCAGTGGAAACCCTACGGTGCGGTGATGGCTGCGCTGTATGAGAAGGGCCTTCAGCCCTCGCTGCTCTTCCCGGCCCGTTCAGGCTGACGGTACCCATGTCTGGTTCAGGTCGGTTGAAGAAGCAAATAACCACATTCAAACGCTCAATGTTTTGGCACAAAGAATGATTCTGTTTACCCATTTATGTCCAAGAAACGTGACCATTTAAAATGATTGCTGCCAAGCTGCATGTTAGCACAACGTTGTTGGTTTGCTTTTCGTTTTTTCTTTTTTCTAATTGTGGTTTGATGTTTTTTTAGCCATTAGGTTTTTGTGGAAGGTTGTCACCATTTATTTGGTTTTAGTTATGTTCACTCTTTTTGTATAAAGGGCTTGTTATTGGTACTTTTATTATTACTCACGACCCATTCATTATTAATGCTGTTACTTTTATTTATTTTTTTAATTATTTCTTTATTTTGTTATAGTTTATTTGATTTTTTCTCCCGTAGCAATTTTAAATGTATCTTTTAACTCCTCTAAGGTGATTGCGGACCCTAATGGTCGTAATATTATTGTACAGGGCACGCTTTATGACATTAAGGTAATACTAGCTAGTGTTTATGCTCCTAATTTTGATGACGCCCAATTTTTTGTACGACTTATTCAACTGCTTCCTGATTTAAAGACACACCAACTTATTATTGGTGGAGACTTCAACCCCTGTTTGGATCCTTTGCTGGATAGGTCAATATATAGACATGGCGACATTGCATCCAGGTCAGCTTCCTACCTTCATTCATGCTTTCTAGAACTTGGAATTTCTGATGTATGACGTTTTTTACACCCAAAAGACAGGGGTTAATCTTTTTTTTTCCACACGTACACCACACATAGCAGACTAGACTACTTTTTTACAGACAATAGGCTAATGTCTAACGTCCGCTCATGTGAATATCAATCTATAGTAATCTCAGATCAAACGCCTCTTGTTTTGAAACTTAATATACCGGAAGTAGGTGGGACTTGTAAGAATTGGAGGTTTAATTCCCTTTTGTTAGCGGATGAGTTGTTTGTGGAATTCCTTTCAGGTCAAATTACTTTTTTCTTGAAGTGAATTCCACTCCAGACGTTTCTGTTTCATCAATATGGGAGGCTCTTAAAGCCTATTTACGGGGCCAGATTATTTCTTATATGGCAGCTAAGAGGAGAAAAACAAAAGCAAAACTAGTGGACCTGGAATGAAGAATGGCCGACATTGACAATACTTATGCCCAATATCTGTCTCCAACTCTGTATAAAGAACGACTTTGCCTCACATCGGAAGATGACTGTGCCTCCTCATATGCTATTGAGAACTTGCTGACCAGGAACAGAAGTAATTTTTATGAACATGGGGATAAAGTGGGCTCGATTTTAGCTAGGCAGTTAAAAGGGATTAAAGCAAAATTTAATATCACTGGGATCTCTCAGGATGACAAAATTATTCGGGATCAACGGGGAATTAATTCAGTGTTTAAGGATTATTACAGTGATTCATACACTTCGGAAGCTCCTGGCGACTCACAATCCATTCGAAACTTTTTTAACCCTTGAGTTGTCTTGCGGGTGAGAATTGACCCATTACCATGTTTAGCTGTAGAAAAAATACCTTAAACAATCTTTTTCCAACTTGAAATTTGATGACTTTTCCTAAATGGCGCCATAATTAGAAAAAGTGATACCTTGTTTTAGTGTATGCTTGCATGTGGGCTGTACACC
This sequence comes from Filicampus tigris, assembly GCF_054856515.1. Classification (NCBI taxonomy): domain Eukaryota; kingdom Metazoa; phylum Chordata; class Actinopteri; order Syngnathiformes; family Syngnathidae; genus Filicampus; species Filicampus tigris. Next base: position 26,877,763 of record NC_141223.1, on the reverse strand, counting down.
ACTAGGGTACAAAGATTGCCTTAAGGGTCATTTTTGACCCGTGAATTATAAAAGCATATAAACACCAGAACAAAAGTTCAAAGGGCACACAAACTCTCTCAAATACACAAATACACACACATACAAACCCATGCATACACAGACACATAAACTCACACACACGCATACACACAAAAACAAAAAAACAAACAAAGAAACTGGATTGATGTACGAATTGAACTTGCATTTGACCAGCACCTGCACTTTTGATCTGCAACTAACCCATTGATTTACACAAGCTCCAAAACATAGCAAAAAAACCCCAAAACAATCTCAGACATAATTACACAAATTCAGTAAAGAGGATATAAAGACACCCTGAATCAAAGGACCCCTATTTGGCTTCTTGCTGGGGCCATGAGTAGACATTTCACTGTCCAAAAGTTCCGGGATGAGATCTTTTCAGGAGCTCAGGAGGAGCAAGAGGATGAAGATGTATCTGAAAAGCAAGATGGGAAGGAATGAAACCCAGAAGATGATGCATCTTCAGATGAAGAAGAGGAAATCCCTCAAGCTGATGGATACTTTTGTCAAAGGACAGCAAGATTGCATGGTCCTCATCAATTTCAGATAGCAACTAAGTAAGAAAAAATGCACTAAACATCATAAGGATGACTCCAGTGCCAACAAGATATTCAGCTGCTAATGTCCAGGAAATTTCACCAACCTTTCTCCTGTTCATTACACCAAACATCGAAAAAGTCAGAGGCCTCTGAAGCCATTTCGGAAGATATTCAGGGACCTGAATCTTGTCTTGATCCGCCTGAGGCTGCAGCTGGGTCAATCAAAAAGGAAAAGGTGCAAGTTCTGACCCTGGAAGTAAGACTCTAAGACAAAAGCAATGCACGGTACATGTGAGAGATACATCTGCAAAGCCCATTCTCACATTCGCGTATGCTGTCCTACATGTGCTAAATAGAGTTGATGTTGAAAATTGTTCAGAAAGTCAAGCGATATAATTACTTCAGAAGTATTTAATAATTCCAGATTGTTGACTTTTTCCCCTTTCAATACAATTACTTCAGAAGTAATTACTTCACATTGTATATAATAGCAATAATATATATTTTCTGTGGAGTGTTATGACAGTTGGTTTGTGTTTAGAAAAAAAGCATAATGATGGTCATTCATGATTGTTAGTTTGTTTGTGTCACAAATACATGATCAAAATTAATTAAATTGTGTTGAATTGATAAATAACAGGTTGTTTCATCATGCAAAATAGATTTGGGATTTAAAATTCTATTAAGTTGCTTTATTTTGGGGCTTTGGTAGGGTGGGTCTTTTTTGACCCATAGGACAAGTGGATTAAACAGAATGTTAACCCTGTAATGCCTGACCCCAGAAATAATGGACAGAAAATTCTGATTTTTGGAATCTGAAACCTTTATTTGGCTCTTTAAATAAATTTAAAAAAAAAATTAAAAAATATATATGTATATATGTTTTTCTATTTGTATCATAAATGATACCACGGGCATTACGTGCCATTCTAATGTATAAATTATACAACAAAAACATCAGCCTATTTTTGCAAACTACTACCTTTAACAGTTAGGATTCTGTTTTGTTGTAAACATAGTAAGCGTGGAAGAAGTTTGGACTCTTCAACAAGAACGTTGGCCTCTTATGTCAAACTGCTACCTTAATTTTTTTTATTGTTAGTTACTATTGAACAATAGTAACCTTGACGAACATCAAAGTCATACATGAAACCACTTTGTCCTGCACGACCCCGCATTTTGAAGCCCCATTTATGAGGCTTTGCTGGCATTTCAGATGAGATCTTCCTTTGAATGGAACCATGATTTCATCAACTGCATGATGTTCTTCAGGAGGTACATGAAGACATTGTTCTCGCAGTTTTTCCAGCCATGGCCTCACTTTCCATAATGTATCATTCTTTGCATCTTCAGACACACTGAGGTTATCTTGGAAATCTTGGAAATCTCACAATCTCACCAATTTCTCAAATCGATCTCGAGACATCACATCAGCAACTTTGGGGTAATGGGTTTCCATTTCCCAATAGGCTCTGACATTGGACATCGGTACCAAACCCGTGAACATGTACATACCAAGAACCTGCTCAATTTCTTGGGCATTTGTGTTTACTGTTTCCGACTTTCTGTAGAATTGAACAAGTTTGTTTGATCTGCAACCAGCTGTATCATTTCATCAGTAACAAACCGTTTGAATTACATGTAAGGTGTAAACTCAAGACCTTTCTTCAATGGCTTCATCAGCACTTTTAGAAAATGTAACATCTGGTGGGTAAAATTTTGCCTTTCTCCGCATATTTTCTCTGGGTACTCCAGCTTCCTCCCATATTCCAAAAACATCCATGGTAGGTTAATTGAACACTCTAAATTGCCCCTAAGTGCGATTGTGAGTGCGGATGTTTGGTTGTCTCTGTGTGCCCTGCGATTGACTGGCAACTAATTCAGGGTGTCCCCCACCTACTGCCCAAAGACAGCTGGGATAGGCTCCAGCACTCCCCGCGAACCTTGTGAGGATAAGTGGTGCAGATAAAGGATGGATGGATTGATGGATGGATGGCTGGATAGATGGTTTTTGAATAGGCTTATTTGGTCTAAACATGACCTTTTAATCAGTAATTGGTGTAATTGATTGATTAAAACATTTCATCATGCACGACAATGAATACAATGGATAAAGTACCAAGAAAAGAATGTGTCATTGACAATTAGGAATTTTGCACAAAATTCAGGTTTTTACCTGTAGTATCAAATTTGAACATACATTTTCTGCACAGTTTTACTATTTACTAAAGTGCAAAAAAGGAAGTAATTATAACTTGCTTTGACGGATTATGTTCTTATGAGGACATGTTAGTCAAAATATCTGTGAAAATCTCACTGAAAAAGGGTTAAAATCACAATTATCTTTACCTTGATTCAGCAAGTTAGGAACTAGCTGAAGCAGGCCATCTTGGATTGTCCCTTGTACTGTGTCCAAATTGTTGTAGTGAAAAATGCATCCACCAGGAGGTAGAAGACAAGTATCAGATTGTACACAAAAGGGTTTTGAGGAAAATTTTTACCATATGATGATGCAAGAAGGCTTTGAAATTCTTGTATCAAATTTGATGCGTTTGGCAATATAGGGTTAAGATCGCACAAAGGTTTAGCACTTGGATTTTCCACAGGTATCTCCGGAACTAGTCTCAGAATTGAATAAACCTCTGACTCAGCAAGAAGTTAGGAATGTGATAGCCGGGTTTCAAGCCTGGAAATCGGCTGGATTGGACGGCTTCCCCAATGAGTTCTATTCAAAATTTGCTTTGCAGTTGGCTCCCATCCTGACTGCTATATATGACGAGTCACTGTCCGTTGGTCACCTTGCACTGACTCTGAATCAGGCTTGCATTATACTATTAGCGAAAAAAGACAAAGACCTATTAAAATGTGGGTCCTATCGGCCTATTTTGCTATTAAATGCAGATTACAAAATACTTAAAATACTTGCACATCGTTTGGAGGTGTTCTACCTACCATCATATTCCATTATCAGACAGGTTTTGTTTATCATAGACGTTCATTTTTCAACATTTGGCGGCTATTTGATATAATTTACACCCCTAGTCGGTCCGCCTCGGAATGTGTCACATCTATGGATGACGAAAAGGCCTTCGACAGAGTGGAATGGAACTATATGTTTGAGACGTTAAGGCAGTTTGGATGAGGAGCTACATTCATCTCTTGGATTAAATTATTATATTCTGGACCTGTGGCCAGGATATTAACTAATGTTCTTTCAGAGCTATTACAGTTATACCGTGGAACACGCCAAGGATGTCTCTTGAGCCCTTTGCTTTTCGTTCTGGCCATTCAGCCCCTCACTCTAGCTATTAGATCCAACCGATGTATAACAGGGATAAATAGAGGAGGCATAGAACATTGGGTCTTGTTGTACGCTGACGATTTACTTTGGTCTCCACTCCCCATTTCGTTAGCAGCGCGGGTTAATGCTATCAAAATGACAGTGTTGCCTAGATATTTATACCTGTTTCAGTGTTTACCTATCCTTCCTGCCAAATATTTCTAGAAACTGGACTCTACTTTATCTTATTACATATGGAACAACAAACAGCCACACTTACGTAAAGAATTTTTGCAGAGGGCTAAAGTTGATGGTGGTATGGCCCTTCCTAACTTTCGATTGTATTATTGGGCAGCGAATATAAACTGTATGGCATATTGGTCACACTACCACCTAAATGATGATGGTCCCATTTGGGTGCAAATGGAAGCACTTACTTGTATCCTTATCTCATTATTGGCCCTGTCAGGTGCATCAACGCCTTTGACAGTGGGGGCTTTTTGAAATAATCCTGTAATATTTCACTTTCTTCGGATACTCTCTCAATTCAGGAAAACATTTGGGATTGTCGACACTTGGCTTTTTAGTCCAGTGGCCTCAAACCATTGTTTCATACTGTCAGGGTCATTAATTTGACATTTTTATAAAAAAAAAAAAATCAAAATTGACTTGCCTTCGGCATTAATAAACACCCCCCTCATCTATCGACCACTTAAGTTCGGAAGGTTGACTATGTTGTTGCATTTTTTCCAACACATCACCAGATAGAATACTTTCATCCGGCAATACATCAGTTAACCCAAAAAAGGGTTTAGCTGCTGCCACCTTTGCCGTCTTATCAGCAAAGGCATTCCCCAATGAAACAACATCAGTTCCCAGTGTGTGTGCAGTACCTTTATATATTGCTATGTGTTGTGGTAATTGGACTTGCATTAATAAATGTTGTAATAATTCAGCATGAGTCACAGGTTTTCCTGTTGAAGTTACCATCAAATGTGTTTTGCCAATACTGTGTGAAGATGTGGCATGTGGAAAAAGGATATTGGCCATCGCTGTAAATATTAACATCCTTATCAGCTATCAGCTTACATGTCTCAGCCAAAGCCACTAATTCTGCAGCGTGAGCAGAAAAGTGTGATGGTTGGGCTCAGCTATCAAAACTTGCATAATAGTTACCACAGCATATCCTATGTGTTTTCCCAAATCATTTTTTTATTTCTATTAGACCCATGTACGTACAAAATCTTCCCAGTTTGTAGCGGTTGATTCTTTAAATCAGACCAACATTTTGTAATTGTTTCTAGTTCTAGTTCCTGACAATCAGTATTTTCCTCACCATCTTCAAGAAGTGGCAACAGTGTGGCAGGGTGTAATACTGTGCAGCGTTCCAACATTAAATGCAGTTGAGAAAACAATGTGTGGCAGGCGATGAAATTTGACATTTTTATAACCCAACACAAATGAAGGGGAAAGACACTCAATTCTTTGTTAAGAGCTCATGAGGAGAACAGAGAGGTAGCACAATTTCTGCTTCCCGCTGTCCTCGTGAGGAGAATGCCTCTTTCTACGTTCTTTCTGCATTCTAAATTTATTTCCCTCTCTTTTTATTAACTTTCAGGACTCCCTGGTTACATGGGTGTTTCCAACCTAAGGGGCGGGGAATTTATGCAAGCCGTTGGAAACACTTGGCCTTGTTATCTGTATGAGTGTATATGGGTGAGAAATTACTGTTTTCATGCAAGCTGTTGGAGATACGTGAACTTGGTTTTTTATGTGTTTGCGTGGGAAAGAGATTTGTCAAAACATTACACTGTGTCAAAACATTACACTGCAAAAACATTCAGTCATATTAACAATTTAGGGTCTTTCTTCTTGCTTTTCCTTCTTGCTTCTTTTCACAATTTCTCCTCGGATGTTTATAATAAATATAGATAGGAAAGCAGAAGCAATTTCTTCATTGCAAGCAAATATCGCATTCTTATATTTAGTTTACAATACACACACATATATATATATATATATATATATATATATATATATATATATATATATATATTTAGTAAACAAAATAACTCAAACCTATGTTCATTTAGCATAATCAGCAAATGTGTGATAACTATTTAAAAATTACACATACCTTCAACAGTTGACAAAGTCTTTCTAATGTGGTCTAATTTGGGCGTTAAGCGGCTTAATGACCTTTTTGTGGATGGTGTATTTGCCTCTTTTGCACAGCTAGTCCAAAGATTCAATTCAAATTCCCAATTCAAACTTTTTTAGATACTTACAGCTTAGAAGTTATGTCAAAACGGTTCTACCTGATTTTCCCAATAAAACCCCTACAACAATTATGGATGATATCATGTCTTTTGATTAGGGCTGTCAAGCGATTAAAAAATTTAATCAAGTTAATCATATCTACTGTGTGATTAATCATGATTAATCACATTTCTCTGGGGCTAAATTAGTTTGCTCTTTAGATAAAAATCTGTCAAATGAAATACTAAAATTAACTTAAAATCTGTTTTAAGATAAGAGGTATGGTGTTTGAATGGGTAAAATACAAATGCATAGCATAACATAACATAACATAACAAACATTCATCTAACAACTCAGCTCGTATTAATCAGTCAAAATAAAGTGTCTTTTTAACAGTGCAGAGCTTGAACTGATTAAAGTGCCACATAAAGTGAAAACAATGCCGCACATCACAGGTGCCGGTCCCGCGCGCATCGCCGGTCCCGCGAGCACAGCACGGCCGATGCGCCTGCGAGCACATCACGTGCTCATACCGGTGCGTGTTTGCCTTTTCAGTTCCCCTGTCTTTATTTTATCCTTGACTTCTTGCTGCTCCATATCAGGGATACCAGGTCAAAATAGATGCGGACTTGCGGAGGGAAAGATTATTAAGAGGGCGCCGTTCACGTGCGCAGAGCATGCTCTGGCTCTGTCACGTGCGCAAAGCGTGCTCTGGCTCTGCGGCTCCTGTTCAGTAGTTAAATAGCAATTATCTTAAAGCGCCTTCTCTCTTTTATCCAAATTATTTATTTTATAACAAGTATTTCTTAGTTTAGTAACCACACATCTTTTTAGTATACATTTTTACAAACATATATTTATTTAAAAAAAAAAAAAAGTCAGCGAGAGAGAAGCCCGAGCCCGACCCGATCCAAATTTCGGGCCTGGTCGGGCTCGGGCTTTAGATCTTACCTCGAATTCGATGGGGATGGAGAGAAGGAAGGCAGAGACAAAAGGCAAGAGCAGTCACAAAGAAGAGGGCCGTTAAGGGGTCAGGCAGCGGCGGTCAGGCAGCGGCGGTCAGGCAGCGGCGTTTTGCAGCGGCTTTCTGCAGGAAAAAAAAAAACAACTGAGTACATTTTTCAGGAAGTTTGACATGCGTACAATTTAAATAAAGTCATAAGTCAACGATACATTTTAATTAAATCCAAACTTCCCCAAAACATTGGACAAATCAGATGCCTTGCTTCAAGTGTTTTAGCAGTAATGTTCAATCCACAACACTTGCACACAAGAGGCTCACTTACGAGTAGAAACAACATGGACAAGCGGAGCTGTGAGTGGGAGGGGTCAACATGAAATGCATCATGCAGCCACACACGGAGGAGCCGAGCGCAGAGGAGACAAAGACATAATAACGACCGAATACAAAAATACTTTTGGAGACTTTGAACATTCTACATGGTCGGGGGTAAATAAAAGATGAAATGATCTACAACCGTTTTGGTGAGTTTAAAGTTATCTTACTGTAACTTCCTTGTATGCTACATGTGTGAATGTTAGCTAAATGTTACCATTGTAGCTCGGTGGAAAGGATGTGTACTAAGAGCACATTTTCCTCCCAAAATGCGACTTATACTCCAATGCGACTTATGTATTTTCTTCTGTATTATGCATTTTATGGCTGGTGCGACTTGTACTCCGGAGCGACGTATAGTCCAAAAAATACGGTAACTTTGTAATGTTTATCGTGCATTTCAAGACATTAGCTCAGATGTATCCCGGGTATGGATGAGCACACAGATTGTATCCCGAATACAATGGAGAAAAACACAGTACAGTTCAGCGTTATGATGAGTGCCTGTTGTATAATCACAGCAATCCATGGCTACTTGTTCAAATATCTACAAAATATCTACTGGTCCTTGTCCACCTGCGCCCCCTGGTGAGCTCCTCAATGGACCCACTCCAGTTCGCATATCAGCCTGGCATCAGTGTGGATGATGGCATCATCTACCTCCTCCACACTTCACTCTCCCACCTGGAGAAGGCGGGGAGCACTGTGAGGATCATGTTCTTTGATTTCTCCAGTGCTTTCAACACCATCCAGCCCACCCTACTGGGAGACAAGCTGGAGCGGGCGGGGGTGGCCCACCACCTCACCACATGGATCCAGGACTACCTCACAAACCGGCCACAGTATGTGAGGACACAGGACTGTGTGTCTGACGTGCTCCCCTGTAGCACGGGGGCCCCACAGGGAACTGTCTTGGCTCCCTTCCTGTTCACCCTCTACACCTCGGACTTCAACTACAACACCCCTACCTGTCACCTGCAGAAGTTCTCTGACGACTCTGCGATTGTCGGCCTCATCACAGGCGGAGATGATTGGGAGTACAGAGAACTTACTCAGGGTTTTGTGGACTGGTGCCAGCAGAACCGCCTCCTGATCAATGCGGGGAAATCCAAAGAAATGGTGGTGGATTTCGGTAGGCGCCAGCACTCTTCACCTGCACCAGTGAATATCCGGGGAACAGATGTTGAGAGAGTCTCAATTTACAAGTACCTGGGTGTTCATCTGAACAATAAACTGGACTGGTGCGACAACACAGACGCCCTCTATAGGAAGAGTCAGAGCAGACTCTTCCTACTCAGGAGACTGAGGTCTTTTGGGGTTCAGGGGACACTCCTCAGGAACTTTTATGACTCGGTGGTTGCATCGGTCATCTTCCAGGGAGTGGTCACCTGTCCCTGTGTGACCTATACCTTTGCTGCTGTAACAATGAAAATTTCCCCACTGTGGGATCAATAAAGGCATTCTTGTCTTATCTTATCTTAAAATATTGTCGGCCACATTAGCACAATTGCCTAAGTCAGGGGTCCCCAAACTACAGCCCACCTTCACATTTTACCCAGTTTCCTGAGCAATGCAGAGATGCATTCAGATTTATTTTTCCCAGTCTGGCCACACGATCGAGAGTGATACACACATAGAATATATTGTATTCCAACCCCTCGTTCAGAGTTTACATTTCAATTCTTAGTTAGCCTCGCGGAAGAAGCACAAATAAAGTGTGACGGATAGAATAGGTGCGCCCCTCCCGCAGCCAAAGGTGCGGCGCGGGTGCACACTGCAGAAGCTCGACCCCACTGGCTGCTCCTCTCAGTCAGCCCCCTTTGCCCACTTGACCCCGGCAAGTACGGGCCGCGATGGTGACTCTACGTTTGCCAGGCCCTTCCCACGGATCTCCTCAGCTGTGGTGGCCACCATGACCTCACATTGGCAGCGGTCGCCCTTCACGGGGACGGTGACCCTTCCCAGGCCAGCGAGCTGCCTCAGCCAGCGGGTTGCCTCAGACAGCGCCGACCCTTAGTAGAGGTGTGGCTCTGGACCCAAAGTCAAATTGGCTAAGTACGTCTTACGCCAATGTTGAGCTAACAAGTTCAGCTGGAACTAAAACAGAGTCAACACACAAATTAGTTAAAAGCATATGCACAGCTGCAGCATATACCGTACATATATACATACACATATTACACATTAAATTAGATACATTTTCCTTGCTTGACCTTAAAATTCTGTGTAATGTTTGTCACATACATTTTTTTCTTTCGAAAGAAAAACATCATTAGGTGGGCCCATCAATCGGTGTTCAATGCTTTAAGATAAGATAAGATAAGATAAGAATGCCTTTATTGATCCCACAGTGGGGAAATTTTCATTGTTACAGCAGCAAAGATATAGGTCACACAGGGGCGGCGGCATAATGTGGCCATTAATGTATAACATTGACGGCAAACATTTAGGATCAAACCTATGTAAATTTACGCAGTAACATGTGTATATACACATGTATATACACACCAACCTACATCTACATAAAAAATATGAGGAACACTCATTTCGGCCTGTACATAGTACAGAGGAAAAAATACTCTAAGTAAGTGACAGTGCTGCAGTGCTGTAGTGAAATGTAAAGAACAGCATTGGATAAAAATAAAACTAGACTAACAGTAGTGGGGAATGTTGAGTATTGCACGGTATTACAGTAGTGGGGAATATTGGGTATTGCACGATATGAGCTCAGGTGCAGGACTGCACAATTGCACTAATGTCCGCCAGTTTGTAGAGACTACACAATGTTCTTGTTAAAGAGTCTGACAGCAGCAGGCAAGAAGGAACGGCGGAATCTCTCCTTTGCACAGCGAGGGTGTAACAGTCTGTCACTGAAGGTGCTGTGGAGTGCTGTTAGGGTGCCCTGGAGGGGGTGGTCCGGGTTGCCCAGCATTGATGACAGCTTGGCCAACATCCTCCTGTCCCCCACCGAGTCCACAGAGTCCAGGGAGCAGCCCAGGACAGAGCCGGCCCTCCTGACCAGTTTGTCCAGCCGCTTCTTGTCCCGGGCCGAGACGCCGCCCGCCCAGGTGACCACTCCCTGGAAGATGACCGATGCAACCACCGAGTCATAAAAGTTCCTGAGGAGTGTCCCCTGAACCCCAAAATACCTCAGTCTCCTGAGTAGGAAGAGTCTGCTCTGACTCTTCCTATAGAGGGCGTCTGTGTTGTCGCACCAGTCCAGTTTATTGTTCAGATGAACACCCAGGTACTTGTAAGTTTAGACTCTCTCAACATCCGTTTCCCGGATATTCACTGGTGCAGGTGAAGAGTGCTGGCGCCTACCGAAATCCACCACCATTTCTTTGGATTTCCCCGCATTGATCAGGAGGCGGTTCTGCTGGCACCAGTCCACAAAACCCTGAGTAAGTTCTCTGTACTCCCGATCATCTCCGCCTGTGATGAGGCCGACAATCGCAGAGTCGTCAGAGAACTTCTGCAGGTGACAGGTGGGGGTGTTGTAGTTGAAGTCCGAGGTGTAGAGGGTGAACAGGAAGGGAGCCAAGACAGTTCCCTGTGGGGCCCCCGTGCTGCAGAGGAGCACGTCAGACACATAGTTCTGTGTCCTCACATACTGTGGCCGGTTTGTGAGGTAGTTCTGGATCCATGTGGTGAGGTGGTGGGCCACACCCGCCCGCTCCAGCTTGTCTCCCAGTAGGGTGGGCTGGATGGTGTTGAAAGCACTGGAGAAATCAAAGAACATGATCCTCACAGTGCTCCCCGCCTTCTCCAGGTGGGAGAGTGAAGTGTGGAGGAGGTAGATGATGGCATCATCCACACTGATGCCAGGCTGATATGCGAACTGGAGTGGGTCCATTGAGGAGCTCACCAGGGGGCGCAGGTGGACAAGGACCAGTCTCTCCAGGGTCTTCATCAGGTGAGACGTCAGCGCCACTGGTCTGAAGCTGTTGAGCTCCTTCGGGTGGGGGGTCTTTGGCACCGGGACCAGGCAGGATGTTTTCCATAGCTGGGGGACCCTGCCCAGCTTCAGGCTCAGGTTGAACATGTGCTGGACAATTCCACACAGCTGGTCTGCGCAGGATTTGAGGAGCTGGGGGCTGATGCCATCTGGACCCGCTGCCTTCCTCGCCTTCATCTTCTTCAGCTGGTTCCTCACCTGAGATGTTGTGAAGGCCAAGGCTGGACAGGAGGGAGTGGTGGCTATCTGGTGAAGCTGGGAGCTGGAGGCTGTGGAGAAAAGGGGGGAGGGGGTGACACGCCCAGCAGGAGGAGTAGGTGGAGGCTGCAGCAGGAGAGACTGAGTGGAGGCAGGCATCTGATCGAACCTATTGAAAAAGAGATTCAGCTCATTTGCCCACTGCAGGTCCCCCCCAGTCCGGGTCTTGGGTTGTCCGTGGCCTGAGATTGCTGCATTATAGTATTTTCTTGAGGTTCTCAAAAATAATGCTTTTGTGAAAAATTAAAAAAAACATAATACAAATATACTGGTTAAAAACGTTCCTTTGAGTAACTCATATTTAAGTTCACAAAAAGTAAAAAGTTCATGAAATTAAAGAACAGCAAGGTTCATGCAATTTGTCCAAAAATAACGCCTACTTCTTTTATTGTTGTTGCAAGGAATCGCAATTGAGAATCGTTAGGAACCGTAATCAAATCAAACAGCTGGTATCAGAATCAAAATCATCCAAATTCAAAAGGTCAGCACCTTGTAATTATTTATTGTTTTTTTATAAATTGTGGTATTAAGTATTTCCTAACATTATATTGTTCTGTGAAGAACCCAGAAAATATTGTGATTTTTATTGATTTCATAAATAGTGTAATTTAATTTAAAAGTATCGTTGTTTCATGACTTTTTCTGTGACGTCCCAGAGAGGATTATTTGGTTATTACAGTATCCATTGTATGAATACAATTATTTATTTAACAATATTATTGTTTATTTCCTGACTTTTTTCTGTGAAGATCCCAAAGGGTATTTGGTTATGCGTGGCTTTCTGGAAAACAAATGTTTACGTTTAGGCACCCCTGCAATCGTCACACTTTTTTTAGTACAAACAGACGCCATCAGAGAAGGGAAAGGTTATGTCGCTCTCACTGGAAAAAGTTTGGGGACCCCTGACATAAGTCATATTTCAATACATTTGGAGAATAAGAAAGCAAACATTTTTAGAACACATGTTGGTACTTTGTTAATTGGGTCTTTTTTTCCTTTCGCTTACTAGTTCACCCATCTGGCTTGAGTGTTTGTCAAACTACCAATTAAACAAACACCAATGTGTGTT